>NC_083358.1:24824520-25136811 GCF_030254825.1 Meriones unguiculatus | reverse complement strand
ATATATCAAAACATGTACATAATGATAATAATCAAAGAAAAAGAGGCTGCCAACTTGATTGAGTATGGAGGGGTTCAAGGGGGAGTGCATGAAAGGTGTTAGAAGAAGGAAAGTGAGGGACAAAAATGATGTAATTCTATTTCACTTAAAAACATATTTTAAAACTTATAGGAAATGTGTCAGAATTTTCACAGGTTGCACATAAAGCAGGGAATGAGTTAAAGACTATATTTCTACCTGCATCACAGATGCAGATGACTTGACACAAGACAAAACACATGGACATTTATAATTGAGGTAAAGTAAAATGAACTCAGAAGTCTCCAATGAGCCCCAGACTTTAAAAGGATGTTTATAGTATAACGGCAAATATTATTAACATATGTGTGTTTCTTAAACTCCTGCTTCTCAAACTTATTTACTTGGTTTTCCCATAAAGTTTTGAGAATGAAGATGTTGAAAATGAAGATGTAGTTTCTCATGGGGTGTTGAAGAACCAAATGCTTTTGAATAGGGAATTAGTATATAATCAGAGCATTCTATGAGCTGAGTCCAGCACTTTTTTTTTTTTTGGTTGTTGTTTTTTTTTGTTGTTGTTGTTTGTTTATCTTGTATGTTTCTTTTTTCCTTTTTATTTACTTGTATTTATTTATATTTTTATTTATTACAGTTTATTCACTTTGTATTCTAGCTCTAGCCCTCTCCCTCATCTCCTCCCAATACCACCCTCCCTCCTCTTTTTCTCCCATGCCCCTCTCCAAGTACACTGAAAAGGGAGGTCCTCCTCCCCTTCCATCTGACCCCAGCCTATCAGGTCTCATCAGAACTGGATGCATTGTCTTCCTCTGTGGACAGGTAAGGCTGCAACCTCATCAAGGGGAGGTGATCAAAGAGCTAGCCACTGAGTTTAAATGTCAGAGACAGTTCCTGTTTCCCTTACTAGGGTACCCACTTTTAGACTGAGCTGCCACAGGCTACATCTGTGCAGGGGCTCTATATTATCTGCATGAATGGTTCTTGGTTGAAGTATCAATCTCAGAAATGACCCCTGGGCCTAAATTTCCTGGTTATGTTGCTCTCCTTGTGGAGTTCCCATCCCCTCCAGGTCTTTCTATTTCCCCCTTCATTCATAAGATTCCCTGAACTGTGTTCAAAGTTTGGCTATTAATCTCAGCATCTGCTTCTAGACTGGGACAAATCTTTCAGAAGCCCTCTGTGGTAGGCTCCTGTCCTGTTGCCTGTTTTCTCCCTCTTCTGATGTCTATCCTGTTTGCGTTTCTGAATGAGCATTGAGCATCTTACCCAGGGTCCTCCTTCTTACTTACATTCTTTAGGTGTACAGATTTTAGTATGTTTATCCTTTATTATATGCCTAAAAACCACTGTTTTGCCCTTGTGGGCTCCTATCCTGTGTTTCTGTCCTGAGCGGTGAAATCACTTTATATGGAAATGCCTTTGAAGAAGCACAACACTTTTCCTTTCTTTGTTCATGTTTCCTCATCAACAACATGATAACAACAGTGCTAACACGTCAAGAACTTCAGTAATTTAAACGAATTAAACTCAGCATAAGACTCAATAAAATTGAAATTCTTTTGAAAGTCAATTACATCATCATCAACAACAGCAATAGTAATAACAAACAAATATTTTTAATTGAAAATCATAGAAGAATGGATTCATTAGAACATTTGATATAAAGGAGAAATTGAAGTCAAGTCTAAGGAACTTCTTCCTTCTCTTCCCTAGCCTCTTTATCCTGCTCTTTTGTCTTCTTTTTCTCTTCCTTCTCTTCTTCCTTATCTTTTTCTCTCCTCTCTTTTTTTCCTTCTCTTTCTTGCTTCAATTCAGCACACTACTAGCTTCTCCAAAATCCCTTCTTTCATTCCTTTTTTATGTGTATCTCAACTTCACATTCACCTGAAACCCCTATTCTGTTCTGCTTCAGGCATGGTTTTCTCTTCGTATAATGAAAAATATATTTTCTGCCAACAACAAATTTATATTCTCATTGTAACACAGAAAGAAAATAAACTGTTTCTTCTCCTCCTCATTGGTTACCAATTTCATGGCAGGAATCACTTGACTCACATGCTTACCTTTTGTACCTTACTGTATACATAAGCAAATAAGGCAAGACTGTGAATTAAAGGCACTTTATTGAAAGCCAGTCACAATGTACATGTGTAGCTTTCAGTAGGACAGAGAGACATGAATCTATCACTAAATGTGCTGAAAGTGGTGGTGGTGATGTTTGCATGTTAGTCATCACTGCAATACAGTTGCATAACCAGAAACACTTTCAGCTCATAACAACCATCAAAGCAATTACTTTGTAGCAGCAGCAATCTACCACACTATCCAATTAACTTAAGTTTTCCATTTGAAATCTCTGGATAGCTCAGATTTTCAGAGTCCTTGGATCACAATCAATCAGCACAAAATGAGTAGAACCCTTAAATATCATACTGTTATTTGGCCATTGGTGTAAACTCAAAAGACTATGTATTCTTAAGTTTTATGAAATATCACTTTAATCTTCTCATTTCTGTTTGCAATGGCCTCCATGGGGATTGCAAAAAACATCTTAACAATTATAACTCCCTATATGCATTAGAAACTTTAAATGTAACAAAAGGGTGGTTATAGTTCAAGCGTTGTGGTAAGAAAGTTATTTTCATAATAAAGCAGTGACTCTCACACAGTTGAACCTTAATAAATGTTTAATAATTACTATATTGCTATACTTCCTGTAATTGTTTCTATCGTTAAAATATTCTTCTATGTTATGCAAGAAAATGGACAAGTGATGTCCTGTAAGCACATGAGGAGAGTCAAGATTTTTGACCAGTATTCCATTAGGAAACATATGCAGGACCTTTCTCTGGCCTGAACAACATAACTCAGACATTTTCACACTAAATTCCTGATTTAATTGCACATGATAGGACTGACTCATGTTTCAAACAGTGGGAGCTACTACCATTTCAGTCCATTTAGTTGAGTGTAGTGGCTTTCTGAAGACTCGATTCCACATTGATTCATCCTGTCTTTAGTTAGATCTAATTCTGAAGAATACAAAAAGTGTAGATAATATGGGAAATTGACAGATGAAGGAAAGTCCTTGGCTTACACAGGATTATCATCATGGATTGCTGCAGCCATGAATCATCTGAAGGAATGGGCGGGCATGGGAGCCTTAGCAGGCCTTCTGGTGTTGGTCTCCTTGGTTTGCCTGTGGTATATATGCAAGATTAGAGTCTCACAACAGCGTAATGCAGCCATGACCATTCAGGCCTTTACAGCCATTGAAGCAGGACAGTCTCCCCAAGCATGGTTGGCTACCATAAAAAGCTAAAATGTTACACTCAGGATGCGAGGCTAAGCACTGCACTCAGGGTCAGCTGCTTTGGACCCAGAGAAGAGCATGTCTGATTGCATGCGGGTTGATATCCCAGGTCCCGCCTCTGAGAAAAAGGTATCAGACGGGTCTGATGCTCTTTGGGTGGATGACACCTAAATGAACATCAGTACAAAGTCCCAATCTATTTCTAATATCAGAGATCAGACCTCTACTCTTGCCTGATGTGTCTAAAACAAAAAGGGGGAACTGTAGAGAGCTGCGGAATGCTATGCCTTAAAGATGGAGCTGGTTTCTGCCATCCACCTTCCCGATGGTGAGTGCTCTCTGTCACGAACAATTCCACATTTGGCTAAGGCTGAGGATCTGGCTTGCTTCCATGTATGTGGACCTATCTGCATTGCCCACATGGCACGCTGGGGTTGGCTACCCAGAGACTATTTAAGCTGTGGGCTGGCTTTCCCCAGGGTCAGATGATTTTTCAAGGTTCCTGAATAAACTGCATTGAAAAAAAAAAAAAAGAAAAAAAAGAAAGTCCTTGGCTTGATAGAAATAATGCAGTTTTCAAATTTAAACATAAAACAGATTATAAATTTTGTGATATAAGAATTTTGCTTATGCATCAACATTTGTTTTATGAAGCCTTATGCACATAAAACATATCCAAAGTCATTAATTTAGACCCACTAACAAAGATTTCATTCAAACTAATGTTCCTTCCTAAACTTAATCACATAGTAAGAACAAATTCTCATGCAAAGTTATAATGAACACTAATTTCTTCACATAAGAATATCCAAAGTGTCTTCGTATACTTTACTTTTGTTTTAACCTGCAAAAGTATTTTTCCTCTTATTTTCTTCAACAGTCAGAACAGTCTAATAAAAAGAATTAGAAATTTAAAATGGTCAGAGAAAGAAGGAAACATGGGGAGAGCTTTCAAAACTTATCACACATTAGTTGTTCCCACTTTCACACTCTTTTTAACTAGGCACAGATGAATAATGTGTTGTTTGTTTCATGTATGTTACTGAAATCTATAGAATGAGAAGCATATTTGATAATATTATTTCTGACTTGCTATTAACTGAGAAAGTGTATACAAGATCTCCAACCAGGGTTTATCTTTGGATCCTTACATCTAAAGTGTTATGATTGTCTGAACAACCGTATGTGTTTCCCCATATCTAGTCACACAATTACATCTGAAGGTAGATGAGGCATAAGCGATGGAAAGCATTAAGCTGAGGAACATTTTACATCATCCAATGCTAGCAACCGACAATCCAGAGTTCCTTACCGATATCACTCTTTTACCTATCAAGTGGATAAAATAGACAAAGTGTAAAACACATAAGGAAGGAGAATATGTATAGGATGTTGTGGTGGTTTGAAAGAAAATGGCTCCCAGGGGCTCATAAGGAGGGACACTACTAGGAGGTCTGGCCAGGTCCCTTACTGCTGCCTGTGGATACAGATGTAGGACTCTCAGCGCCTTCTGAAACATGTCTGCATGAATCCCCACATGCTTCCCTCCATGATGATAATGGACTAAACCTCTGGACTGTAAACCAGCCCCAACTAAGTGTTGTTCTTTTGAAGAGTTGTCATGGTCATGGTGCTTCTTCAGGGCAAGAAAACCCAAACTAAGACAAATGTTCACTTTAAAATCAAAGGCTAGAGTATAGGTGGAGAATGCAATGAGTATGAGGAGATTCAACATCTGAGTGTGGGATAGGAGTGGTGTGTCTAGCATGCTAACACAAAAACAAGTTTTATTAAGATGGAATCCAAACGTTCATGCATTGTGTTTTCTTTCTATCTCTTCTCAGATTTTTCTGAAATACAGTGATATATAGCCTTTTTATTTCAAAAATTTGCAGTTAAATGAAAAAAAAAATAATTCATTTGTAACAGTCACAGAATAATTAAGAGAAGTCACCAAAACCATGTCTTTGTGGAAGCCTAGCTGTTGTTGTTGTTATTAATGGCAAAGACTAGGACGTTCTCACAAATTTTAAAATAACTTAAATGAATACAAAACACAAACAAAGGTCTATCTGCCTCATTGTTTAGGAAACAGTTCATTGGTGGCCCAAATAGAAATACCACTTCGGGATGCCAAAGCTAGCTATATATTACACATGTTGTAAAAAAAGAAGTTAGTGTCAATAATATTAACATTTGTGGCCAAAAGTCTGTGTAGCAGAACTGGGTTAATATAGTTAGTCTTTGAAATAACTCTAGAATACCAAAATAGGCTAGTCCATTTTCTAGTGCTATAACAATACTCAAACTGTATGAAAACCATAATTACATCAAAATATTCATTATTTGGAGAAGAATAAAACTATGGGTTCCACAGACAGTAGCTGCACCTCAGATTCATTGTCCGGGAAACATCATTGTGAACTCGGTTTCCACAATGAGACTATAAACTTTGGGAGAGATGAAAATAGAGAGAAGGAAAGTGGGAAAAAGGTATGGCTTTTATTTCTTTTTCAGACATTCATTCCTCCCTGGAGGTAGTAAATCCACACTTTAAAACCTTCTGTTGTTAATATGAGAAGTGAAATTTAAACAAAAATGCTCATTAAGCCTTTTTATTTCAATATTTTACGGTTAAATGAAACTGTAATTTCCTACCACAGATTGGCCATCTGTGGATCTGCTCCCGCCTGCATACAGGCCACATTTAAATGGCGGGGAACAGTGTGCTACCTTGCTCTAAAGTTGAGCTGTAGGACCTTTCTCAGTGCAGGACTTCAGCGGCCATTACTAATAGAGTGGACTTGGCACATAAAATGAACCTTGGCACTACTGAAAAATAAACAAAGCCTTTAACATAAAACTGTATCAGTAATGCAAGTCCCAACACAATCAATATCCTGCCAACTTCTATGCAGGAAAATTGTAACAAACAGCAAATCAGTTCTCAGACAATGGGGTAATCTCTGTAGTTCTTTCTCGAGATGTAACTCGCTCCACACCCTCTGTTCCGGCACTATAAAAGATAAAGACCTGAGAAACTGCACTGCTGAGAAAACCTCATTCAGAAGCCAGAGAACTATTTTTAGTGTCAGGCTAATTAATAATAATGCCGCACAGGCAGTAGGTGCAAGCTTACAGAAGGAAGTAAGCATCTGAGTGTGTTAATGGGTCAACAGACAGACCCAAGGACCTACCACCTGGCACCTCACACCTGCTGTTTCTCACAGACCAAATGTCAGAAAGTGAGGAAAAGAAACCTCACACTTTGTTGGGTCTCAGATCTCAGAGGAGGTGGTGCCGAGAAGGCATCCCAGAAATAGAATTCAGATAAGGAGTGGTGCACAAGTTCACTGTTCTGCTTGCCATCGGTTTTGAGGAATATGGAGTACTGTTTCCTAATCATCAAACACCACAAATGACATGGTCTTCTGAGAATGAAGTAACTGTGACTTTCAGGACTCAAGGTGATTTAAATCTCTTTCTCTGGACCATATAACTTGATCAGTTTGCAAGACTATCTTGCCAGTGACAAAAGTCATCTGTCCAAAACCAGGTAGAGCTGATATTTTGTGAAGACCTAGAAAATGTGACCATACATACATGATGGCAATGACCATGTCAAGATTTTTTTTTACTTTTATTAATTACACTTTATTCAATTTGTTTCCCCCATAAGCTCCTCCCTCCTCCCCTCCCGACCCCACCCTTTCTCCCCCTTCTTCAAGCATGCCCCTCCCCAAGTCCACTGATAGGGGAGGTCCTTCTCTCCTTCCTTCTGATCTTAATCTATCAGATCTCATCAGGAGTGGCTGCATTGTCATCTTCTGTGACCTGGTAAGGCTGCTCCCCCTTCAGGGGCAGGTGATCAAAGAGCAGGCGAATCAGTTCATGCCAGAGGCAGTCCCTCTTCCCATTACTATGGAACCTGCTTGGACACTAAAGTGCCATGGACTACATCTGTGCAGGGGTTCTAGGTTACCTCCATGCATGGTACTTGATATTTTTTAAGTGAGAAACCTTAATTGCTCAATGTTTTTCCTGTATCCTAAAGGCCACATAGCAATTCTAGAGGACCGTAGGCTTCTACAACCCAGTATCAGCCTTCAAATGCATTCAAATGTTTTCCAGTGTAATGGAAAACTTGTGATTTCATTTTAAATCTCTCAAATGATCATTTTCATTTTTTTTCTAATTCCAGAACTACACATTTTAAAGTGTGATTTTAAAAACCAAATTTCTAATCACCAGTAAAAGGGCATAGCTTAGTTCTGGAAGATCAGCTGAAGTAGAGTTGTTTCAGGATGAGAACAAATTCTTTTTATCAATACCCTTGTCTAAAGCTGGAACACTTTGAATCTTAAGGGAAATTTTTCTGATGTTAATTTTTAATTAAATCTTTCTTTTGGTCAGCAAATAATACAGTTTAGGGAAAGGTCACCTACAGAAATTGTGATTTCTTTTTTTTTTTTTTAAGTGGAGCCAGAAGGACAAGGACAAAAAGCATTTAAAATATCCTCTAATTCCTTACAAGATCTTCAGGGAATGGTGCAAGGTTCAGGTAAATGAAACAGTATTGATCAAGTCCCTATGGTGTCTCAAATGCTATGTCAAGTGTTGAATGTAAATAAGATCTTGGTCTTATCCTACTTTCCATATGAGAAACTTGAATCTGAGCCTGGACCCGAAATGGAAATTTTCAGATATTAGATACAGAATTAGAGATTAGGGGTCCACGTTCTCAGATGTGGATTTGTTCAGTAAAGATGTAAATGAAGAAAGTTGAAAAACATGGATCAGAAACATGTATGCCCAGAATGTGATGGAAATTAAGTTCTAGAAATCTAGAAACACACCCATTGCATCTTCTCTCTCACTTCTAATTGGGGAAGTATAAGGCATTTGGATTAATACCATTCTTATCTTACTAATACATGATACATTGTATTTATCTTTTTCTAAGTTTACTTTTTAATTACATTTTTATTTTTATATTAATTACATTTTATTCACTTTGTATCCCAGCTGTATCCCCCTCCCTCATTTTCTCCCATCCCCACTCTCATCTCCTCCCATTCCCCTCTCCAAGTCCACTAATAGGGGAGGTCCTCCTCCCTTCCATTTGACTGTAGCCTATCAGGTCTCACCAGGACTGTCTGCATTGTCCTCCTCCATGGCCTGGCAAGGCTGCTACCTCCTCAGGGCAAGGTGGTCAAAGAGCTAGCCACTGAGTTCCTATCAGAGACAGTCCCTGTTCCCCTTACTAGGGAACCCACATGAGTACTGAGCTTCCATAGACTACATCTCAGCAGAAGTTCTAGGTTATATCCATGAATTGTCCTTGGTTAGACTATCAGTTTCTTTATTTTTAATATTGTTAAGTGTGTATGCATATGTGATTATATTATGTTGCTTCTAAAATGAAAGTACTTGATATTCATCTTTTTCTATGCCCATTCTTGTTAGTCATGTTAACATGTATGAAATTGTCTAAGAATAAATTATTGTTATTATTATATTTATATTATAAATTAATCATTATATTATGAAAGAAGGGGGGCTCAACAAGTTTTGTCCCTAGACAAAGAGCTATTGTCTGTGGATGTCTGTCAGGGAAGGGAGAGTCAGTTTTTCAGGGATGTGGCCTCAAAGAGGCTATTTGCTATTGTTTGATACACATAGAGAGCAAGCACTAAGTGGCCTCAATTGGTTTAAGGAAAAAAAAGTATATTAAATTGGAAATGCGATGTGTTAGGGACCTTGGAGACATTGGAGCCTGCACTGGGGAATGGAAATGATTAAAATACAGTGTATACATGCACGAAATTCTCAAGAAACACAGTTTATAAATGTATCCATTCACGCCAGTGATGGTGTCAACAAAATAACACCCTTAAATCTTGTGTTGTGAAAGGGTTGTAATTAAATCACATGTTCTTTCATAGAGTAGAACAACTTCACAATACTGTGAATGTTGTTTTTAAGTTTCATTTGCTGACAAATGGCAAGTTCTTATTTCTTTTTTCTTTGAGGTAGAGATATATAGCCATCAAGGAACATCTAAATGAAATACCAAAATAAATTAAAATACTTAAACCCTTGGAGAAAAGAACTTCATAATTATGATGTGATTGTAGTGGTCTTAGAGCACTCAGAAACCTGGCAAGCAGTAAGTATATTAATGGGATCATCATTGCCTCTACTCCAACAGGGTGCTCCATATGAATTGCTTTTATAAACCAATCAGGATTAGAGTTATCCTTAGGAAATGAAAAATACTAGCAATCCCTGAGATTCCTGTGGTGCTCTCGTAATTTAATAGTTTACAGTTTCATTTGTCTTTGCCTAAACCCTGGGAAGAGCAGTAATTGTCCTTCTCCAGAGAATAAAGCAGAGACCCAGGAACCTGCCTTGGCTGTCTTGTTGGACTCTGGTAATCAGTGATAGAGTTTGACACAGTCCCATCTTTTAACACTAAGTCAAACTTCACAACATCAAACCAAACTAGGATACCTTGAGTAAGCATACAGGACACGCTAACTCAACTAGATCTAACCCTAAAATAAAATTCTGCATATCACTATCTATTTAATAAGAAAGTCAGTGAAGTCCCATGCTGTATCCAGTACAGGGCTCTGTATCAGGATTATTATATTAACCATAACCTTCCATCATCTAAAGGAACTGTATCAAAACATACAGACACAGACACAGACGTGTGTGTGTGTGTGTAAAACCCCAAATATCTATGTGTTAAAACTATGTGAATGTAGAAAAGTGATCATGTAAGAAGTTGATTAGAGGTTCAGCATGTTCAGGATTAAAGATCAATGTGGTGGGTATCTGAAAAGCAAATAGGGAGTACCTCTCCAGTACAGGTGGAATGTGGACGAGAGTTCTAGAACAGAACAGAGAAGAAAGTGCAGAGACCCTGATAGACGACTGGCATGCATGGAGATGCAGACAAAAGGCAAATCCTAACTAAACCGTGGAAATATGACACTCCTTTAAAACCAGGGTAGGCACTGGAGGCCCTAGCTTAGCGCTTAGGCAGAAGGGTGATAGACTTTCCTGGTAGAGTGGGAGTTTCAAAAAGATTCTTCCAGTTTGCAATTTTCTGAAAGTTAGCTAAACCATTTCTCAAGAAAATAATTCACTGAAAACATAAGCATTGTAAATTTGGTTCTGTTTCTAGTGAGGAAGTAGACTACACAAAACTAGCGTGACTAGTAATGGTTAGCCTCTAAACACGAGGAGCACAAAAGATTGCATGCTTTCCTCTTAAAATAATAAATGAACTAATGAATGTATTAATGAAAACTTAGCCGCTAGGGTGTTAAGTTAATAACTGAACTGTCACTTAAACTTGGTGGGATAAGGAATACCAATTTTCTCCATAGAGTAACATTGGGTACATCAAGTGCTCCAGGTTAGGCCTTGTGTTTGGCAGTGGATGACCAACATATAATGAACTCAATAGATATTTGTGTGTGCTTTTATATAGTTACAGTTTAATGTGGGTTTTGTTATTGTTGTTTTGTTTTTCTCTTTGAGTATGGTTTTATTTTGTTTTCTTGGTTTGGGGGAGTTGTTGTATTTGGGCTTTTGTTGTTGAGTGTTTTCTGTTTTGTTTTTTGTTTCTGTTTTGTTAACTTTGAATAACTAGAGGTAAGATAATCTGGAAGGACTTCAGGGAGGGGAAGAGTATGATCAAAATATATTTAAAATTAAAATTACTCTAAATAATAAAAATGTAATAAAGAGGAATAGAAGATTGCATGAAACTTCAAGAATGTGAACAATCTAAGAAAAGTTAACTTATCACCTTTCACCTTTCAGACAAGAAAACCAAGAATCAGGAAGCATGACATGACTATTTAAAGTGAAAGGGAAGTCTGGCGTGGTGGCACACAACTTTAAATCCAGAAGTTGGGAGTTTGAGGCCAGCCTGGTCTACAAAGAGAGTCAAGGACAGCCAGGGCTCTGTTACACAGAGAAACCCTGTCTCAAAAAACCAAAAAGAGATAGATAGATAGATAGATAGATAGATAGATAGATAGATAGATAGTCTTTGATTACCTTGGTACTTTCCATTACTGGGGAGACATAATCAATTTTGCAAGAATCCCCCGTCTTCTTAGCACATTGTATGCAATCAAGATGAAGTAGCACCTTCTTATAACAAAGAGCTTCAGATCTCAAGTCAAAGGCAAATACTCATATCAGAAATGGTGCGGGACATGAAATTCAATGTCTTTTCTGTATTAGAAAATGACCTTGTTAACTGTCATCTTCCCATGAGGTATCTTGCCCAGTTCAATATACATTAGATTTATGAATACAAGGTATAAATAGAGTCACTAGCCATTCGTTCAGTCAGCATGGATTAATTGCTTGTGTGTGTCAGATCATAAGTCAACGAAATGGTATCCTATTTTACACGAAGCAAGAGAAAAGGCCAGCAGTTACAATTTTGAACATTGTTTTCAATACTCACTGACCGGAATGTCTGGTGAAATATGAAACACCCCACCAACATTTTTTTCAGTTTCCTCATCAATGAATGTAGGATAATAAATCATAACAATCTTACTGGGTATGGAAATAGTAAGTGAAGTCATGCTACAAATGACCTAGCACTACAGCTTAGCAAATGGACTTGAATTATAACAAGTATATAAAACTGACCTTTTTGTTGTTGTTGTTAGTTTTAACTCTGTCCTGAATTTTTTGGTTTTGGTGGTGTATAAATGTACAAAAATATATTTGATAGTGAAAGTGTAAAATCTAGTATGAAGTTACATAGCTCCAGAATAAAAGTTCATTGAGATATATAAGCTTTGTGTCCAGTTACTTTTGGTGTGTGTGTGTGTTTTTAAAATTTTTATAATAAGAATTATTTAAAATAAAGACTGGAAAGATTATATTTAGAAATATATGAATATAGTAACAATTAATGAGAAAAGAGGACACGGATTTGAAGGGCAAAAAGAGGAGTGTAGAGAAGGTTTGGAAGGAGGAAAGGGAAGCAGAAATGATGTAATTGTATTATAATCTTTAAAAAAAGAAAATTCCTCTAAACACAAAAAATTAAAATTAAAAACCAAAATTAATTGAAAACAAAAGTTTCATAGATTCACGAGGAACTAGAAAAAAATGACTCCTGATCCCCATGACATATTTTATAATTTTTTTTGAATGGGCACTCCTCTATAAGAGAAATAGAAACAGACTTCATGTATTCCTGGGTGCAGGAAGATGACACCATTATGAGAAACTATCTGTAGGGTCTTCCAGAGTTGTTTTGAAGTTCTGGGCTGTGATTTGTCAGGTCTTAGGGAGTTACCCCAAGTGTGTCCTGGGGGGAGCAGTGCTTCCATCTAGCTCACTGAAGGATTCTACCGCAATGATTATGTTGTTTTTCCATTAGATGGATCTGAGTAGAAGTCTTTATTTTACCCTGTTCTTGTCACACGAAGGGTTGGCCTGATGGTTTGCTCCTAACTGGCTATCCAGTGGAACTGTCTGTGAACCCTGGATTGAACTTAGCTGCAGAGTATGTGGCCTATGATTCACTCAGCCTAGCCAGCTAATGACAGAATGGCACAGTGCAGTAGCTGCTGGAAAGTCCATTTCTGCCTCATAGATCACGGACTGTGTGGCTGGTTACTCTGGCACACCAGTGTTCAGTCTGATTGTGGGATCTCCCTGGTATTTTCAATCTTAAATTGGGGAATATGTTCATATTCCATCACATTGCCATTCCTCCTGTTCGATAAAGTGTATCTTCTCTTTTATGTTTTTAAATATTAAGAACTCTGCTGCCTTATAGTTCTCTCACTGAAGAGTAAATGGTTTATGCATTTGTGTTGTTGCAAGCTTTTAAAATCCACAGGTGAATACAATGTAGAAACCACAGGGTTCAAAACCAGTTGTTTTATATTGCAGTTAAACTCATTCTATTCCAAGTGCCAATGCATAAAAAACTATCTCTGCTCTCTGAATGAGAAAGGCTGAGGGTGAGATTAATGTAAGGGTGACATGTAACTTAGGAAGCAAGCAGTAATCCAATTACATACTTCAGTTTTGCAGGTTAAGTCCAGTTTCCCTCTTGCCCTCACTCTGGACCATCTCTGAGCCTCAGCATCTTATGAAGTGGAACATTTAGAGCAACAACTGCTCTACACAATGCAGACAACTCACAGATAGTAATGACTTCTCTCCATTTTTTTTGTTTTATATATATATATATATACATATATATATGTATATATATATATTTTTTTCTCTCTCCCAGAGTGGAGGATCAAATCCAGGGCCTTATACTTGCTAGGCAAGCTCTGTACTACTGAGTTAAATTTCCAACCCTGTAATTAATGACATTTAACGAGAAACTTTCACAATCACAAGGACCAAAGCATCTGGAATATAAACTACTCGATTTAATTCCCTTCCATGCAAGGTGGTCTAGCAGAAAGCAACCATGGATGGATTTCCAAGAGTGCTAAATCACAGACTGAAAAGCCATGAGTGGGCTTTCTGGGGGAAACCTGGTAAACCAGCCATCCAACACTCAACAGAAATCAAGAAGAACCAATAGAAGATAATCACTTAAAATACTTCTTTGTTCATTAAAGCTAATTTTAGAGAACAAATTAAATGCAAGTAATAAAGCAGTGTTCCACAGCAGAGACTCTGTTGGTTCCCAGGCAGCTTTTCTTTCTATGCTTTACACTCTCACATAGTTAGATTTGCAGTCCACATAAAGGTTCCATTTTTGTTTTTACGATCAAGACACAGTTGTTACTCTGTATCCTGAAATGCCTTTAATATGGAAATTCAAATGGCTGAAATGATTAGCCATTCATATATGTAACTAGTAACCAATTGTATATTGGTGAGTTTTTTTCCATTAATTTATTTATATAATCACTTGTTAGCCTGATCACAGCTGCCTCACTCCTCTTCTCCCAGACCCACTTTCAAATTCCCCTCTCCACCTGTCCTCCTTCCCCTCTCTTCAGAGGCTGCCAACCCACCCTGGCACATCAGGTCACAGCAGGACTAAGCTCATCACATCCTCTTCCATTGATGCCAGACAGGGCAGCCCAGCTATAGGAAAGGGATTCAAAGGCAGGCAACAGAGTTGGAGACAGCCCCCTTTCCAATTGTTAGAGGACCCACATGAAGAGTAAGCTGCCCATCTGCTACATATTGCATGCTCTTTGGTTGGTGGTACAGTCTCTGTGAGCCGCCATGGTCCCAGGTTACTTTACTCTATAGGTCTTCCTGTGGGAGCTTGACCCCTCCCCTTCAGGCTCCCTCAATCCTTCCTCCTGCTCTTCCACAAGATTCTAGCTGTGGGTCTCTGCATTTGTTTCCCTCGGCTGCTTGATGAAGCCTTTCGGGAGACAGTTATGCTAGGCTCCTGTTTGCAAGCATGGATGAGTTTTGAATGTGCCTCTGAAACACATGGTGGCTTAATAACTACCTTGTTCTCATATATCAGTCTACCTATATATGTTAATAATTTTCAAATGAATAATGCATCAAATATGAATAATTTTAAGGTTACTGATACAGATCTTCTAAGAAAGTTGTATCAATTTAAGCTGCTTACATGTCACAAGCTAGCAGGCAGGCTTTGCACTGAACAATGGCTGCCACTCAAAATAGAAATCTGAACTGTTCATTGGCTGATGACCTTCTCTTGCTTATATTAGCCTCTGTCCTACCAAAGAGGTGTGTCTCTTTTTTATGGCTCTACTTTGCGTTGTATGCTCAGGGATCTGATCCCATAGATATGTCCAAAGTAGGGAGTATTTCATTTTATTATATTTTCTCAAAAGGAAATTTCTGTCTTGGAAACTGAGTCATTTGTAGTGCATAAAAGAAGGAAAAAAATAATTAGATCGAAAAGCATTTGACCTCCAGTGACTAAGCAGAACTGAAGAAAAGGGCAAGAACTTTCTGGACATTTATTTAACTATGACTTGGCGTCTTTGAAGTTTTACTTGACGTGTATTTATAGATACTTATAGATGGTTAAGAACACAGAAAGAGTTATTTCCATATAAGATGAGAAATTACATTCAGGGAAGTCAGCAATCTGCCAAGGACAATCAGCTGGGGGATGATCAGGCTGGATTTCAAACTGAGGCTGGATTCAATGATCTTCCAGGTTTTTAGTATTCTCCTACACAGGACTGCACCTTGGGCTCCAGCAAGCTAATTTGGATATTGGGCTGAGCAAGAAGATATTAATAATCCTCAGATCTCGACACTTTTCTGAAGCACCGACCTTGACTTGCTTGTTCTCTCTGGTGCAGAACACTCTTTGAAAATAATAATAACTCGACATTTATCCTTTTCTAGGCACTTTTCCAGCAGCTCTCTTTCTATGAAGTTGTTTAAACTTCAAACAGCCCTACAAGGTATGTGTGTAAATATAGAATCTTACAAATGAGGAAACCTAGAGACATTATAGAGTTGATATATCACCCTGATGGTAAGAGATAGCTGAGTTTCGCTTTCAAATGTTCATCGTTACCTGGCATCGTTGATGTTCTGGTTAGCATCATTTCTCCTGTTTCAGAGTCAAACATGAGTCCCCAGAAGTGACACCTACTCTGTGCAGATTACATAAGAGCAATGGATCGAAGCATGCTGTTCAGACCTGAGACTTGAAGGTTATCAAACATTATTTGAAAAATAAACAGTTGCACCACACGATCCTACACTGCAATGACAATAAAAATTATTGATATCCCTGCATTTCACCATCTCTTCTGCACATCTTTGCATAAGTCTGATCTTTGACACACATACTCCCTGATTATTTTGTGACCTACACCTGACCTCTGTTCAAATTGGATGCACGCTCAACATTAATTGTCCAAATGATTTCAACCAAAAGAGCAGATGCATTTAAAAAGCCGGCCATCTGACAATGAAGTTCCATTAATATTCACAGATCTCAGAGTGTGTGGCAGAGCAGATTCTCATGGGTGCTGGATTCACTGTGATGGTGAATGTGTGCCTATGTTCCCTATTGCTGGGGGAAAATATAGTTAAGTTCACAGTACAAGCAGAATGCAGTAGGACTCATGCTTACCTGTAGACACAACCAATACTGACTGGAATATGCCATTTAAATTGAGTTAGAAATTTTTAAAAATGGCTTGAAAATTTTTAGAGCCCATTCAGAAGCCAGAGCCTCTGAATGGAAGGCAGAAATATGTTTTTTAAAGGATTTCTTCTTATTAAACATACATGTGTTTCTATATCTTCAACTATTTGCCACCAAGCAGCAAATGCTAAATTCCTGTGAGAGACTATGTGTCTTCTTTGACATCAACACAGTTTGCTGATACATAGGAGGCATAATAAGTACTGGCCTGGAAAACAATCTGGGTCTGCTTAAAATGTGGGAACTAACCCATGTGTAATTTTTCTGAATTCTCCACTAAAATAGAAATGGCCACACACCACACAATATCATGGCTCAAATTCTTCCATTTTTTCGTGTAAAGATATGCATCTTAGATTGCAGACCTGGTGGAGACTGCATGTTGTGTGCAGAGAGAGTATAGGAAATTATTTAAAAAAGAAGAAATAGCATTTTCAAAAGGTTGAGTATTTGGTAGTATCACTAATATTCCACTTGCCTACTATCAAATCAAACTTGAAAACTTTAAAATTTCCCTCTGAATGTCAGTGTGACAAAGAAGCTGAAATGGCCACTAGGACTATGCATACTATCTGCGCAGAAGTAAATAATCCCACACTGACACTGAGTAGCACATACGGACCCTTCACTTTATAGCAGGCACTATTCTAAACCTTTAAAATAAACCTACTCACTTTTATTTTAAAAAGTGATCTTATTAAATGTATAATTCTGAAGGGCAGTGAATAAAATTTTAGGGTAGCAAATGTACTTGCCGTGAGAATGACTCAGTTAGAACAGGACTTCAGGCAACTAGACTTTAAGACACTCCTCTGAACCATTATGCAATGCTGTTTCTAATGTGCTGTTTCTAATGTGTTAAGGTATGAATGGCAGTAAGTTCAGGGTCACCCACTGAGGAGCTGGCTAAGTTCTCTTATAGGTTACTTATAGTCCTGTCACACAGAAGTGATTCAGACTTGATATCCAAACACTTGGTGCATCCCAATTAGAGTTTCACATGAAAACTGGAGAAGTAGTGTGATAGGTCTGGAGAATGTGCTCTCTGTGGACAGTCTATATTTGGGACTTAAGTGCATTTTGAAATCTCACAGCGGGGAGACTTTTGCAAATGCTGTGATTTCTCAGGTGCTTGTCATAGGGAATAATTAGTGCCATGAAATAACCCAAAATTAGTGTTCAAGATATATTAAATAACCATTGAATGGGCTTGTAATAATGGTAAAAGACCTAGTCTTAACAATAACTAAAACTGCATCAGAAATCATATTAATCTATTAAAATAACTGTGTTTACTTATTAGAATTGCTATAATAAAACAATCAAGATTGGATGACACAAAGAACAGAAATTCTATTTTATCACTTTATTTTGGAAGCCGAAAGTCTGTGTTCAAGATATTGGTATGTTTTATTTTTACTGATACCTCTTATCTTGGCCTGTATAATTTTATTCTGTTTAGGTCATGGTATGGCTATTCCTCTTTGTATATATAATATCATAATTTTGTATAATCATGTCATTATTCATATTTGATTAGTGACTACCCTGATGCCTTTGCTTTAGCTAATTACAGCTATGGAGACCCTATCACTGAATATAGACAAATTCTCAGCTTCTAAAGATGTGAAATGCAGTATACAAATTTGTAATCACGTAATCCAACCATAATAGTGGGTCTTAGGCATTCATGTTTTAGATGTATAATATTAAAGAACTTTCAGCCCTTGAAGTAGTACAAATATAATGGCTTGAAGAAGGCAATAATTTTGGTCTATATCCAGACAGTGCCAGCTCACGAATGTGTATATTAGTCTGGTAATAAATTAAAAGTCGGTTTGCATTCCACATGACTGAGAAGCCCTTTAGCTATTCAGGTAGATCTCAATACTTCATCATCATCTATGCCTCAATTGAAGTTTATTTTCCACATGAAATTGGATTTATTTCATTGCTTAAAAGTGTACTGAAGCCTTTGGGAATCAAAAACACATTTTTTTTTTTTGTAAATTGAAAAAGATAGTAACATTAAAAATGATGCTAAATATTGCTTACATTTTGGAAATCATACCACTCTTAGAAATAGACCCTGCTGACATTTATGCTTCCAGTAGAGTTCATCTGATTTAGCCTACAATTTTAGCAATACCATTCACAATGACTACTTATACAAATATAGGTATATCCTATTGGTTCATTAAATCTTCGTGTCATGTCCTACCAGAATTCCTAACTTGTAAGGAAATAGTTATTATAGTGCACTTCTTTTAACTTCTCTTCTGTATTATAAATAGATCATTGGTTTCTTTTTAAATTATGAATGTTAACAGTTTATATTATCTATGAATTTAAGAAATGTTTATAAAATAATTGTTACGAAAAGAGATAATGGATAGATAGGATTCAAAACAACCACACTCAGCAGTGACTACAGAATTAGAAAGGTTGGCTGTTATATCCATACATGGTCCTTGGTTGAATGTCAGTCTCAGAAAAGACCCTGTGCCCAGATATATTTGGTCCTTGTGGAGCTCCTATCCTTTCCCCATCAGACTAACTCCCCTTCTTTCTTATGATTCCCTGTACTCTGCCAAAAGTTTGGTCATGAGTCTTTGCTTTGAAAACACTGCTAGTTAGAGTCTTTCAGATGCGCTCAGTAGACTCCTGTCATACGTTCAATGAACATCCCATCTGTCTTTCTAAGCGAGGATTGATCATCTTACCCCATGTCTGCTCAATTGATTATCTTTTTTAGGTATATAGATTTCATTATGTTTATCATATCTTATAGGTCTATATAAGTGAGTATATCCCATGTTTGTCTTTCTCCTTCTGGGATATTTCACTCAGAATGATCTTTTCTAGATCCCACCATTTGCCTGCAAATTTCATAATTTCCTCTTTTTTGATTGCTGAGTAGTATTCCATTGTATAAAAATACCACAAATATAACCTAGAACCTCCACTCAGATGTAGCCTGTGGTAGCTCAGTAACCAATTGGTTTCCCAAAGTGAGGGGAACAAGGACTATTTCTAACAGGAACTCAATGACTGGCTCTTTGGTCTCCCCACCCCCGAAGGGAGGAGCAGTCCTGTTAGGCCACAGAGGAGGGCTTTGCAGCCAGTCCTGAAGATACCTGATAAAACAGGATCAGATGAATGGGGACTAGGTCCCCCCTATCAGTGGACTTGGAAAGGGGCACAGTGGAGATGAGGGAGGGAGGGAGGGAGGGACTGGGAGGGAATGAGGGATCGGGACACGGCTGGGATACAGAGTTAATAAAATGTAACTGATAAAAAAAATAAAAAATAAAATAAATAATAAAAAAAGAAAGGTTGGCTGTGTCTAATGTAGCAAGTCTTTGACCACTTGCATAGAAATCCCAAATATCCAAAGGCATTGGAAGAAAGTGAGTATAAAAGAGTATCAGCAACTAATGGGAACATGCTACACTGTGGGAATGTGGACCGCACCAGAACATGGACTTTGGGCAGGGCTACATTTCACTGGCTTTTACCAGATCTAACTAATTGTAAGCATAAACAGAGGATCTCTGAATTTTGAGAAAATAAAAAAAAAAGCAGAGCAACTTTTGAAGCTCCTACTATGCTGCTTCTATTGTTTTGTTTGTTTGTTTTCTGGTGGATGATTGTCTTGTTTGTTCATGTTTCTAAATTTGTGTTTCAGTTTGGAGCTCTATGTAGGAAGAAGATAAAACAAAGCAATTAACTTATTGCCCTGCAATTATTAAAAAGCTACGATGGCAGTCTGTAAAGGGACCTTCCCATTGTGCAACACTCTAGGGAGAAAATATACCCTTATATCCGGTTCTCTCACTTGTTTTATTGTAAGTCACAGGACTCACTATATTCAGTGTAAGCAGTACCAGCCTTCTCCTTGGGTTTGATACATAAATTGAGTCTCAGCTTCATCACAGTCAATCATTACTCAAGGTACAGGCTCTAAAAATTAAAAACCAGGAATAGAAAATCAAAATCCACAAATCTTCAATAATTCTCTAACACAGAAGTGACAAAATTCAAAATTCCATAGAAATATATTTGATCCCTCTCCTGGAGATGGTTCCTCCATTTCTTCAGTTTAATCTCTCACCTCATTCCCTTTAAATATCATCCATTCAGGAAGAGCTAAGTAACTTTACTAGCTGAGTTGACATCCTTCTTGCCAATATTACCAAAAAGTCTGGTATGATAAGAGACCCATTAAATGGTGGACAAGAGGACAAACTGTCTGCCAAGTACATTGAGTTTGTGTGTCTGAAGATTTTTAATAAGGTTATGATTATACTCATTTTAGAATTAATAATTTTAGAAAATTACAGTATAAATGAGCCTCCTGATAATTTTTAATGATAATACGTTTAAGATTTAAAACATCTACTTAATAAAATATTGTGGTTGCAAAAATAATAATACCAGAAATAAATTCCATAGCCAGATGCAGATTAAATATAAGCCATATCCATGTTTTACTCTTTATCATTTTTATCAAACTTATAATGTAATTATTATCTTTTTTTTTTTTTTTCAATGCAGTTTATTCAGGAACATTGAACAATCCTCGGACCCCGGGGAAAGCCAGCCCACAGCTTAAATAGCCTCTGGGTAGCCAACCCAGGCGTGCCACGGGGGCAATGCAGATAGGTCCACATACATGGAAGCAAGCCAGATCTTCAGCCTTAGCCAAATGTGGAATTGTTCATGACAGAGAGCACTCACCATCGGGAAGGTGGAAGGCGGAAACCAGCTCCATCTTTAAGGCATAGCATTCCGCAGCTCTCTACAGTTCCCCCTTTTTGTTTTAACAGACAAAATAATATTAAAAGATTTATCTAAAGCATTGCTTAGCACTACATACATGATAAAGGTTAGTACTGATTCTTAATACCAAATTAAAGACTCCTTGTTCTTTTTACTATGTTGACTGGCTTATGAACATACTCTCCCAGTGACCTGGAAAATGGTTAAAGTGAGAGGTGAATGACAAAGATTAGCAGAGACACAGATGTGCACTGTTTCATAAGGGCCAGAAAACAATAAGAAGAGGAAGAAAATAATCTTTTGAGGTCTATGTGCAGCTTTCTCATTCCCTTTTATCTGTTTTTCCTAAACGCTCTAAAATACACATGCACTTCTATATTAAACAATCATTGAAACAATACATGAAAGGTAAATATCTCAGAGTCATTATGATTACACAAATATAGTAGCATTTACTTTTCATCCGACAGCTAATTATACATAGAGTGGAATAACAGCAAGGCAAACATCCCCTTCTCGGAAAGAAACTTTAGTTTTGCATGTTCCCGAAAGGCTATACTGAATAATAGCAACATTTCAGATGGAAATAGAGCTGAACGGGTTGCAAGGGTCCAGTGGCTAAATTTTCCAATCTGGTTAAAGGGAGAAACAACAAAGGAAAGCTATTTGATTGATGGTGAGAATGGGATGAGCAGAACATGCCAAAGTCAATGGAATAATACCAAAACCAGAGCCAGCTCACAATGAGATGATGCCACCGGAAAGATGGCACCATGTAGGCACCACTTTTAGTCTATGGGTGAGGAAAGCATGACAACTGATGTGAAATCACGTTTACGTGAGTGTTGCCTATTGTAAATCAACAGCCATTTGGAATTTTGTAACTGTAGATTTGCAATGTATACATATTTGACAGAAGGTTGAAATTGGTGTCGTTGGTCTTAAAGAGAGGATTAAGACAGAACCATTTTAGTGTGTCATTTTAATACCTAGCTAATTTCTAAAATACCATGAGTTTTCCTTCAGTCTTTCAATGGTAAAGAATATGCTAAGAAAAACAACATGCTATTTGTACAGCCAGCCCTTGAAGAAGTTAGTGAAGGAAAGGAACCTGGGGAAAAAACAGCTTCTTTGAGATAAAAATCTGGATAGCTCATTTTCACAGGCATTGTCATTTTCACACTTCTAAGCAGGTTGTGTTTTTCTCCTACATTCAGCAAACCTTGCCAGCCACCAGTCGGCTTTCTCTTTCTTAAGTGGCTGCTTCCAATTTAACATACTTATTGGTGTTCTCAAGTGAGCCTTCAAAAGAACTGAGCCATTTAAGGGTTTGCCCTCATCTCGTTATAAATTAGTTTTGAATATCTCTCAGTATGCACAACATTCCTCGGCTGCCCAAGTTAGAGCTCCTTATTAGACTAGGACGAATTTGCGTTTTAATTAGTTTTACCTCTGGTGTAGGAAGCCCACTGAGATTACTACACTTAGTAAAATTTAATTAACTTGACAAAAGATCCTAATTGTTTTCTTGCCACTGGTCCTTTGCAAGGCTAAAAATAATGCCCTTCAAATTAAGTGGCCACCACAAAGCTTCATTTTGACTGTCCTATATTAAAGAAAAAAATATTGTAATTCATGGAAGATTTTCTTTATCTGACACTCAAATTTTGGTTCAAAATCAAAGATTTGTGAACCCTTAAAGAGACATTTGGAGTTGGGAATAGGGAGAGAGAGCAGGGATAGGCATGCCTCCCTGATATTCATTTATGTGGAAGACTTTGTGGAAATGAGGCGAGGACTGTATTGATTTGTTCAATTCCTCGAAGACTCCAGCAGACAAAATACATCATGTGCATTAATAATGAGGGTTCATAACTTTAAAAAACTGCTGAATGAATGAATTCACTCATTGATTCATTTATCATTTATTTACTCGTTTAACATACATTTCTGGGGAGCTAATTTTGGAGTCTAACATTCACCCTGCAAAACCTCTCCTTCTTGAAGACATTGCCACAGTTTGGGGCTTCACTTGTTTTCTAACTCAGGGTAGCACCGCGGAACTTTTGAGACCAGAGTACTTCATGCTCACATGTTCTGTGTTCCTGAAGCCTCTGCCCTCCTACACTAATTCTCCTAGCTTCTTGCACTAGAAGAGAGTAGCTTGACAGACTGAGCTACAGGAGCTGGCTTTTATGGGCTTCTTTTCGCATCAGCAAATTTCTGTTTCACCTTGACATTGTTTGACCTTGGGTAAGAACCCTTTCAGCTTCAGTCTTCTCTTACTATAGCTTCTTCCTGGGTACATTGCTGAAGGATTGACCTGAAGAGCAAAACAAAATAGACAAGGTTTTGCGTGGAGATGATGCTCAGTGCTGTAATTTGAGTGACAAGGCTGTATCAGGATTAGTTTCTTCTTACCCCTGAGCCTCTACATAGTTTAAGAGAGTATTTGGGGGAAAAAAAGTATATTTAGGCCCAATTAACTATCTAATTTACAGCATGTTTTTTACTTGAATATAATGCCTTTGTCACAATTACTGTTTATGGAAAAGTCACAATCGAACGTGTTAAAGTTGGTGGTAGGAAACAAATTTGGTGATATTGAGGGTGAACCCCAACATTTCAAAGGTCCCAACTGCACTTTACTGTAGAATGGAAATGTCCTGCCACATGCTGAATAGAACGAACTTCCGTAGAGCATTAATAATTAATTAATTATTCTTTCTTTCTATATTTCTACTCAAATCTATTAAAGAAGTTTCTGGAAGTTAAGACTTTTATGATGTCCAATACGGTAAATGACCCAAAAAACATCTACCCCCCCCCCAGTTCTAAAATGATTTTCCCTGTGTTTTGTGGTTGGTTTGTTTGTTTGTTTTTCTTTTCTCCTTATTTTCTTGAACAGAGTCTCACTTTGTAACCTGGAACCCACGATGTGCGTTTACAGGTGAGTGTGGTGGGACTTCAAATCCACAGAATACTACCTCTAACCTCCAGAATGCTGGGAGTAAAGGCATACACCACTATGCCGGACCAGTTCTCTCCTCATTTTGTATTTTGCAGGACTCCTTTTGGGAACCTTCCTCTACTCAGCGCACTTCTGCTCACGCTGCTTCAGTTGCCCTCAGTTTGTGTCTCTGACCTAGGTCTGTGCATTTACACTCTCCAACTTCTCTGTCTGCATTGACTTCACAATGACTATGCCCTACAACTGTCTGCATTAGATGCCCTCTCTGGGATCATGTGCTGACTAATTCATAGCCGCCTACTTCTTTCAGGACCATGAAATGAAGCTGATAAAACCCTGGTGCAGAACACACTTGAACGTGTCTTCTCTGGCTATGGGATGTTGCTTGTCTACAAAAACACAGCTGAATACAAGCTGTTAGAAAAGTCAACAATGAAACTTGAGAAAAGAAGAAAAAGAAACAGAGGGAAAGACAAGGAGATTCATAAAGTCATTGGAAACATTTGACTTCGAATGTAGTATTTCTCATTATGAGGAAAATGTAAATTCATTTCTCCTCAGGAAAGCTTGAGACGGATTTCCACAGAACTATTTCTTTGGTGTTCATACAAACATTCAAATATTTTGTCATATTGCATTCTTTTAAATCTCCTAGCTTTTATCATGAACCACATTCCTACCTTCCAGGGTCTCTTCCACCAGAGCAGTTTTATCAGAAATTGGTCCAACCCTGATATCCAGGCATGGTGCTGCCATCTGACTGGCCTCAAGCCACTTTCATCTTCAGCCCACCAAACAGGACAGTGCATGAGAGCTGACAAACTCAGATGGTATCAACCACAGAGCATATCAGCCCTGTTCATTTCTGAGACACTTGCAACTTCAAGGACAATAAGAAAGAAACTAAGCCCCTTCCAAGACAATGAGATCCACAAGTCAGACTTGTAGCTTGAATTTTGTTTTTATCTCCCAGAAGCTGCTAATCCTTGAGCAACTTCACTTCAATGCATAAAATTGAGTCCCTGATTATATTTTAAGTTAATAAAATAATAGCTATGCTATTTCTCTATCCCTCTGTTTCTCTGTCTCTTTCTGTCTCTGTTTCTCTCTCTCGATTCATTTTCTTTTTACTGTGTGAGTCTTTGTATAAGTATGTTCACTTGAGTGCAAGTGTTTGTAGATGCCAGAGAAAAGCATCATATGTCTTGGACCTATAGTTTCAGGCTGTTCTGAGCAGGCTGATTTGAGTGCTGTGTATTGGGGGTTGGTCTGATGGTTATATTTTGATGCTAATTACTGGCCCTCAAGATCTGGTTATTGTTCTGATGTCCATCTTCTTTGCCTTTCTGAATGGGGATTGAGCATCTTAGTCAGAGTCCTCCTTCTTGATTAGTGTCTTTAGGTATGCAGGTGTTAGTAGGTTTGTCCTATATTATATAACTAATATCCACTCATGAGTGAGGATATACCCTGCGTGCCTTTCTGCTTCTGTGATACTTCACTCAGGATGATATTTTCCACTTCACACCA
This sequence comes from Meriones unguiculatus, assembly GCF_030254825.1. Classification (NCBI taxonomy): domain Eukaryota; kingdom Metazoa; phylum Chordata; class Mammalia; order Rodentia; family Muridae; genus Meriones; species Meriones unguiculatus. The sequence continues at coordinate 25,110,990 of NC_083358.1, read as the reverse complement.
TTTGCCTGCAAATTTCATGATTTCCTTGTTTTTTTTTTTTTTTTATTGCTGAGTAATATTCCATTGTGCAGATGTACCACAATTACTGTATCCGTTCCTCAACTGAGGGGCATCTGGGTTGTTTCCAGCTTCTGACTATTACAAATAAAGCTGCTACAAAGATGGTTGAGCAAATGTTCTTATTGTTTACTTGAACATCTTTTGAATATATGCCTAGGAATGGTACAGCTGGATCCTGAGGAAGCACTATTTCTAATTTTCTGAGAAAGCTTCAGATTGATTTCCAAAGTGGTTGTACAAGTTTACATTCCCACCAGCAGTAGAGTAGGGTTCCCCTTTCTCCACATTCTCTCCAGCATGTCTTGTCACTTGAGTTTTTGATCTTAGCCATTCTGATGGTTGTAAGGTGAAATCTCAGGGTCATTTTGATTTGCATTTAATTGATGACTAACGACATTGAGCATTTCTTTAAGTGTTTCTCTGCCATTCAATATTCCTCTATTGAGAATTCTCTGTTTAGATCTGTACCCCATTTTTTAATTGGATTCATTGATTTGTTGCTGTTTAATTTATTGAGTTCTTTTTATATTCTGGATATTAGCCATCTGTCAGATGTAGGGTTGGTTAAGATCCTTTCCCAATCTGTAGGCAGTCATTTAGAAGAGGGTGAAGACAGGGAACAGGACAAGAACCTGGCACAGAAGGCCTCTGAAAGGTTCTATTCTGCAGAGTATTAAAGCAGATGCTGAGACTTATAGCCAAACTTTGGACAGAGTGCAGGGAATCTTATGAAAAAAGGGGGAGATAGTAAGATCTGGAGAGGACAGGAGCTCCACAAGGAGAGCAACAGAACCAAAAAATCTGGACACAAGGCTCTTTTCTAAGACTGATACTCAAACCAAGGACCATTCATAGAGATAACCTCTAACCCCTGCACAAATGTAGCCCATGGCAGTTCACTGTCCAATTGGGTTCCATAGTAATGGGAAACAGGGACTGTCTCTGACATGAAATGATTGGCTTGCTCTTTGATCACCTCCTCCTGAGGGGGGAGTAGCCTTCCAGGCCACAAAGGAAGACAATACAGCCACTCCTGATGAGACCTGATAGACTAGGATCAGAAGGAAGGAGAGGAAGACCTCCCCTACCAGTGGACTTGAGGAGGGGCATGGGTAGAAAAGGGGATAGAAGAGTGGGATTTAGAGGGGAGGGGAGAAGGAACTACAGGGGGGATACAAAGTGAATAAACTGTAATTAGTAAAACTAAAATTAAAAAATAAAAAAATAAAAAAGATCTGGTTACTGCCCAGATACACCTATCCTTATTGTGTAAGCCTGCCCAAGAAATTATTCCTAATTGGCTGACTAATAGGGATAAAATACGGGCAGGGCAGAATAGGATAGGCATGGCTAATGTTTATGGGCTTTGTCTTTTAGGAAAATCACTGGAAGCAGACAGAAAGACAGAAGAGAGATGGAAGGAAGACACCACAATGGGTTAGTATGGAGAAGAAATCGCACTGATCCTGGGGGAAAGATTCCAATAATGGCATGGAAAGGCCCACATGAAGAATGCAAACAAGTATTTATTAGATTATGGATGGAAGATAGCCCAGATCAGGATGGTTAAGGAGGATGGCATTGCATGGGGCTGGGAGGTAGATGGTGAGTTTATTGAAATAGTATAGATGGAATTATTTGCCCAGCCCAATGTGTTTTAAAGCAATTATAAAATATAACTGGTGTTTGTGTTTTATAGGATTGTCATAGCAGGTTAAATAATACCATCAAGAGAGTTAAAGAACTAATAATTACATTATTTAGCCCCACAACATTTTATTTACTATAACAGCTGGGAAACAAACTCATATCATATGTAAGAGCTGTATATGATCTTAAATATTAACCCATACTGCTAGCCCCAGCTATGTATCTTTTTTCTTTATTAATTATACTTTATTCAATTTGTATCCCCCCCTGTGTTCCCTCCCTCCTCCCATCCCAATCCCTCCCTTTCTCTACCCTCTGCATGCATGCCCCTCCCCAAGTCCACTGATAGGGGAGGTCTTCTTTTCCTTCCTTCTGATCCTAGTCAATTAGGTCTCATCAGGAGTGACTGCATTGTCTTCTTCTGTGGCCTGGTAAGGCTACTTCCCCCTCAGGGGGAGGTGATCAAAGAGCAAGCCAATCAGTTCATGTCAGAGACAGTCACTGTTCCTATTATAATGTAACCCACTTGGATACTGAACTGCCATGGGCTACATCTGTGCAGGGGTCTTAGGTTATCTCCATGCATAGTCCTTGTTTGGAGTATCAGTCTCAGGAAAGACCCCTCTGCTCAGATTTTTTAGTCCTGTTACTCTCCTTGTTGAGTTCCTGTCCTCTCCAGATCTTACTGTTTCCTACTTCTTTCATAAGATTCCCTGCACTCTGCCCAATGGTTGCCCATAAGCATCTTCCATAAGCATCTCAGCATCTGCATTGATAGTCTGCAGGGCAGACAAGCTATGTATCTTAACAACAGCTGTTAGTAAGATATTAATGAAAAGTAAATGTTTTATAAGAGGAGAAGTGTTTGTGCCATTAATATCTATGTTCATATCTGTCTACATATATCAATATCTTCATCTATATTTGTATCTGAATCTGAATATGTATCTACACTGGTATCTTTACTTATATCTATATTGTATCTGCAGCTATATCTCATCTATGTCTGCACATGTATATGCATCTGTCCTTGTAGCAATATCTGTATCTGTATCCCTTATCCATGTAATAAAATATTTCTTATCTCTAACCTGTAGATTATTATAGAGAATTAGTTGTTTCTAAGATTTAATTTATCTGTCTTTTTTTTAATTATGTTTTCTTTTATTAATATGAGAGGGGAAGACATGGAATGTCTTCTAAAATTCTAAAATGTTTCTGAACTGTTTCTTTTTTTTTTTCAATGCAGTTTATTCAGGAACCTTGAACAATCATCTGACCCTGGGAAAGCCAGCCCACAGCTTAAATAGCCTCTGGGTAGCCAACCCCAGCGTGCCACGTGGACAATGCAGATAGGTCCACATACATGGAAGCAAGCCAGATCCTCAGCCTTAGCCAAATGTGGAGTTGTTTGTGACAGAGAGCACTCACCATCGGGAAGGTGGAAGGCGGAAACCAGCTCCATCTTTAAGGCGCGGCATTATGCAGCTCTCTACAGTTCCCCCTTTTTGTTTTAGAGGCATCAGGCAAGAGTAGAGGTCTGATCTCTGATATTAGAAATAAATTGGGACTTTGTACTGATGTTCATTTAGGTGTCATCCACCCAAAGAGCATCAGACCCGTCTGATACCTTTTTCTCAGAGGCGGGACCTGGGGCATCAACCCGCATGCAATCAGACATGCTCTTCTCTGGGTCCAAAGCGGCTGACCCTGAGTGCAGTGCTTAGGCTCACATCCTGAGCGTAACATTTTAGCTTTTTATGGTAGCCAACCATGCTTGGGGAGACTGTCCTGCTTCAATGGCTGTAAAGGCCTGAATGATCATTGCTGCATTACGCTGTTGTGAGACTCTAATTTTGCATATATACCACAGGCAAACCAAGGAGACCAACACCAGAAGTAATTTATCTGTCTTAATTACTGTTTTAAATCTCTGCAGAGATACCATAACCAAGGCAACTTTTGAAAAGGAAGCATTTAATTGAGGGCATGTTCCAGTTTTGGAGGATTATCCCAAAATCATGATGGCAGGAAGCAGGGAGGTAGGCAGGCCTGCCTCTGGAGCAGTGAGAACTCACATCCTGATCAGCAGGCAGAAAACAGAGGTTGAAAAGGATTGGGCCTAGCCTGGGCTTTTGAAAACTCACAGCCCACCCAAAGTGACACACCTCCCTCTACAAGGCCACACCTCCTAATTTTTCTTAAATAGTCAACTAACTGGGAACCAAGCATTCAGGTATTCAGGTATGGCCTATGTGAGCCATTCTCATTCAAACCACCACATTGTGCATAGTTACTGTCATTCAAAAAACTTTCAGTGACCACAAAGTATATTTTGGTTCACAGCGCCAGCAAAATGAAAACCAGTTAAATATATTCTCGCCCTTTATTTGTGGTGTACATAAACTTCTGTCTGTTCATAGACGGTCTACCTGTTTAAAGCTCCCTCTCTTCTGAATATTTTCCACTTCCTCATTTACATTTGCCCAAGTCTGCGCCAGACTTCAAACACTGACATCATTTCTGACTGACATGTATAATGGGATACTGACAGTTTCTTTCCTCTTTTAATTCTCAAAACAGGTTTAGATGTACCTTTTTTAACATAAAGCACATTTAGTCATTTAAATGTTGTTGATGTTCATGGGATGTCTGCAAATCAATGATTCTACCATATAAATATATATATATATTATGCAATCATAGACATATGTACATAATACATATCTTTGTATATTTATGCTAAGGTATCTGTCATCAGTATTTATACCTACTACTGTGTTTGACACACTATGGGTATGTAAAAAAAGAATCAAAAAATTCCAACATTTAATGACTACAAATGACTGACTCAAACTCCCCTGGAGTTAGCATCCTTCTCAATAAGACTGCTCATTAGAGAAAGTGATTCTCCGAGACTGTCGCATTTTTCAACAAGAATGCTGAGGTCTGTTTGTACTAGACAGAATGAATTGCTTCCTCCTGACTCAGGAATCTATTTGATGGGTAGCATAACAAGTTCCTGTAATGACCACCAAAAAGGATGTTATCGATCTCTGGAATTGGCAGGTACATGTCCTGCAGATGGAATATTCATTTAAGAAGAGTATAAGGATCGATAGCTCAAAGGTCATCATGGGAGATGACAGGTTGTAATTTCAATATATGGCCTGCCACCAGCTAATGAAAAGGGGCATGCCTGTTTGTGACATATGGATGATAAATCTTCTCTTTCACTCTCTATTGAAACAAAAGCCATATAAGCAATCAGCTCCATGACTTGGCTATCTGAATATGGGAGATGGGGTAAGGTTTAATTTATGTATCAAAAGAATTATCCAAAGAAAAGTACTGTGAGTAACACTTATGCGACAGTTATGGCCAAAACCTGCAAAACACACTTTCACAAATGATGCCAAAATAGTCAAAATAATCACAGGAAAGAAGTGAAGTCAGATATGCTGCCCTGATAGGTAGATGGAACCTGAGAAAAGAGACAGGTTTGGCACTGTACTCTAGATGCACAAGGCAATGAAGATGTGAACCAGCATGTGATGGCTCATGAACTTCCCAGTCTAACCAAGCTCTGTGGAATGAAGACAGCCCAGGGGACGAAATGTCACATTGATCCTTAAATGTCCCCTTGCTTCCCAACTGGGTTTATTGCTTTTCTTCTGGCTGACTCATTCACTCACTCAGCTTCAGTCTCATCTATAAAGCAGTAATGAGGCAGGGAGCTGTTTGAACTAGGGATATGCCTGGAGATTTCATACATAACTTTTTCAATAGAAAGTTTTACTTCCACTTTCACATATAACTATAAATAAAAGGAAAATGACATTTATTACTGATGAGTGTTTCTTTTATAGTTGGTTACTTACCTACCTGATTCATGTATGATCCAACCCATTAATTTTAGTACTAAGGATATAGTGCTTCATCGCATAGAAACAGTGGAGTTAATATCAATACTTGTTTTCTCCAAATGCAATTGTAAATAATGCCTTTACCTTATACTGATAGTTAAATATTAAAGCATCCATCAAACTTTTGCAACATTTTCTGAGTTGTAGAGGAATGACAGCAGAATAAATGGAGGTTTCAGCTCAAGCACAGCCAAAGTCAAACCCCAGATCCTCCTAAAAAAATCTGTGAATGGAAAGCAAGCAACCAACTAATTCCCTTGGATATTTTGAACAACTTCTCCATTGATCGGATGGGCCATGGTTTAATGTACTACTTCATTATAAGTTTTAAATGTGGGTGATGGTCAAGAAAGTAGAAGGCACATGAGACAAAAAAGAAAATGGAGGTTTAAGGCTGTATGTGAGATATGAAAGTGGAGAGGGAAAAACTGGGGATTGAAGGGTACAATGGACAAAGGAGAAGGACAGCCACAGGCAGCAGGAGAGCTGGGGAAAAGGAACACAACAAAAATAAATAAATATGGAATTTGCATAATGAAATGTTTTATTGGTAAGCTAATTAAAAATCACATTACTCAAAAAGATACCTAAGCTTTATAAGAAATGTTTATCTGCACAGAATAGCTGCTCTTTTGTAGACAAGAGCCACATGCAGAGCTAGCACACTGATTCTTAGATGACAATGTATCTGAAAAGACATGGAAACTATGAGCACAATCTTGGAGCCATCCAGAAGTTTGTGTGAAGTCGACACACTGGCGCCATTTGAGCTAAGTGCTCCTCAAACAGAAGAGTAGAATAACTTCTCCAGCTGAATCCCACCAGTGACAGCACAGAGACATTCTATGTGTGCCTTCGTGCCTTCTTGGATACTGGGGCATTGTTTAGAAAGGCTGTAAGAAATCAGAGATGAAAAGAAAGTCATACAAGAAAGAAAATTGTACAGCAAATCACTCCATGTTCTCTAGAAACACTGCCGTTTTGTCTAAGAAGTCTTTCCATAGTGAAAGAGTGTATTTTCATTCCGTTCAGTTGTCACCAGGCAAGGCTGTTGGGGGGCAGGGCTTGCTTAGTTTACTGGAATAATGGAGATTCCATTGACTATATGATAATAACAACCTTACACTTGTTGTTATTGAAAACATAATTGTTAGGTGGTTCCTGGCTATAAGCTAACAACAGACCTCTAGAGTAGACACAATTTTTAGCTCTGAAAAGTGGAATGAAAAATATTTTTGAAGGAATCCTATGGAGATTATTTAAATTGGTTATGGACATGTAGATGGTTTGGAGAAAAATATTCTATATGTAAATCCTCAAAAAAATACCTCCATCATGTTCACTGTTTATCATGATCAATCACACCATGAAGTGTTATGCATGAAGGAGAAGCTATGTCTGGGAAAGGAGGATACTGGCTAGAATTAAAATAAAGGTGGGGAAATCAGGAGAAAATACTTGTTTTTCTGAGAGTTGGCTGAGGATGGTGATGTTGACTTGGAGAGCAAGAGATTGTGTCTTAGCCTGAACTGAAGATATCTCTGAAAACATGTTGACTAAATTGACAAATAGTTACAATTAAAGTGATGTCCAAGCATCTCCATTTTGATTGCTTGTGGGGAAAGGAGAAAGAAACTCTTTGGGCAGGAAAAAATAGGTAGCCAGCATCACAAAGTGGGACCCAGACCAACAAACTGTCAAGGCCTATAGAGCAATAAGAAGCTGGATAAAGAAAACAGCTAGCTTCTGGGTGGGTTGCAATTCTGTATCACTGATTGATTTACGTTCATGAGTCAAGGTCTCTGTTCATATAAAGTATATCACTGCAATTCAAAAATACATAAATATAAAATACTTTAGAAAAGTCCACAGGATTGTCTGTGTGCAGGGCCAGAGAAATGGGACCCAAGCTACTTATGGATGAAAGTTCTTTTCCAAGCCATTGATGCTCTCATAGATACTCCTTGGCTAACCCTTACAAAACTTAGTTTTAGTTACTTGAAGATCTGACAAAAGTACAGAGATAATAGCCAGCTACACTCTCACTCATAAGAAGTGAGGTGGGCCTTGGATCTAGCCTGACGGTCCTGAATGTTCATCTCTTTGCAGAGATGGGAAAATGCCAGTGAAGATAAAGGCTGACACTGGTTTTACTGTTAAGGAGAAACAGATGAGTTTCTGGGTACTTTTAGGGCTTATGAAACTGCTATATCTACCCAGGCCTGGGAAGTAGGGGTGACACAGAAAAGACTCCTTCTCCTCCTCCTCTCCTGTTACACTGGATCATTCACTTTGGTTGACTCTGACCATGAGAGACAGTCCAGCTCCTGTGATAGCTTATAAAGGTTATTGCTCATACTCCCATTCCTTCTATGCCGAGTTAAAGTCCACCTGCATTTTTTTCAGATACTAAAATATTGTATGTCACAGCGTTTTCTTTAAATAATAAATTTACAGCAGCAAAATTGGAACAGCTTTCAAAGCACTTTTCTGGAGATGAACCCTGGCTTGATGGATTATAACATTTGAAGCAGGAATCCCACACACAAAGGACTCATCGGGACCTGAAATGATTAGATGGGTATGAAAAGGAACAGTAATGGGAAAGGCAGGCCCCTGGCTGACCTTGTTGTCCACAGTCAATACTAATCATGTTCCTTTTTTAATGACATCCACAGCTCTAGCCTAATGGAAGTTTTCCTACCACAAGCTTCTGTCAAGAGAATACCCCAGAATAAGATGTGTGTCCATGTCTGGGAACACCCAGAGGTGTATCAGCCGAAGGACTAGATTGCTTTCCCAAAAGTCTCTGTTAGCTCTTCCAAATTTTCATCTTTCTCAAGGGCAGAGTAAATTATTGACAGGTTGAAACACTGTGTACGACTCGCCCCTGGTTGAATAGTGTGGGGCAACTTCAGAGGCATCTTTTCAAATTGCCCTCTTAATATATTTTAATGCATTAGTTAGACACAGGAATTACACAGACTAGTGTAATTCCTAGAGATCATGTACTGTTTGCTGGTTGACACTATAAAGGAAGCTGGGCCGTCCAAGAAAATTACAGTTTATTAATTTAGGCCATTACATTTTTAAGTCACCTTTGAAATCTTATAATAACCTGTAATTGATTAGCTTAGTGAATTACCTCTTAATTGAAAAAAAATCTAAACGCTGTCTTAATTAACCGTTATATGAACATTTAGCAGCTAAGCTCCTCCAGATACAATGAAAATAATAAATAAATAAATAAATAAATAAATAAATAAATAAATGCATATATTACACAGTGAAATTCTAGCTGTGTCTGCTGGTTGGTTCTAATTCAGAATCCAGAGTTGTGGTCTGGGACCCAGAGGTATTGGAAGAAAAACTAGGGATGAACTGGTAATAGTCCAGAAATATGTCATCAATATTTTCCCCCAATTATTAGAGCCCTTTGAGTTTTCTTCATTTACCCAGCTGCTTTTTCAAAAGCAACATCATATTGTTCATGTGCTTTCATTTCAAATCTTGGGTTCTTTACTAAGAATTAAACGCTTTTTTCAGAGAGTTTTTTATAGTGTTTTGGAAAAGAAAGCTCTGGAGTCTAACAATGCTTCTATGTTCATTCACTTTGACAAATCACTTCTTCAGATAAGGATGTTGACTACAGCACTGTACAATGTGTAAAATGGTTCTTAAGCTTAAAATGTGTTTACATATGAATCATGTTCAATATTAGGAAAGAAATAAATACGTATTAAGAAAGAAAAACAAATACAGATGATTAACTTTCTATGTTCTTTGGGTATTTTAATGTCATGTCTTTTTATACAAAGAAGACTGATGGCTGATGACATCTATATCACTAGAAATGAAGGATAAACCTAAAGGTTTTCTTCTGCTTTTTAATGATGATCACAATAGTATCAACAATATTCATGGAAGGTACTAATAAATGAACAGGACACAGAACATGCAAGATGAAAAACCTTTCAATGGCATGAAGTTGTGTATTTTAAGTCTTACAGGAATTATATAAAAAAAAAAACAGGAAAAGAAATGTAGAGGGATGAGGACACATAAGAAAACCTGTTTATCATATCAATAAAGAGAGTATTACACTGTTAGCCCACAGTGATAAACGACTCTGAAAATACTTGGTCTTGGCACTAATTATCCTTCAATTTCCTGCGATTTGATATTTTTTGTCAATCAGAGCACTTTTAGAGGAGTGAAATGAGAAGCTAATGGGTTACTGTGAAAGAGACAAACAGAAAAGCAGCTGCAGCACCCTTGATGAAGAGTGCAGACCTAGTTTAGGATTTAGCCAGCTATTAAAGAGCAGGGCTCCTCCCAAGGAAAGCCTCATGTGGGCTTGCTAATTTGAAACTCTGTTTAGGGTTAAGCATCTCCTTTAAATATCTCCTTTGGATTAATAAGAACTCTTGTGATTATTTACTTTCTCACAAATCCAAGCACACAGTATGCATGCATGGCCTCCCTGTAAATTCTGAATGTGAGAACAAGGATGACATGTGTTTCTACGTGATTAATTGAAGAGATGAAGGAGACCAAAGAGTATCCCAAAAGCACTGCCCCAAAATTTTTCTTGCTGAGACTTGTTTTTTTCCCCCTTTGGCAGTCTTGAAAAGGATGGAGCTATTTAAAAGATGACCATCGATGTTTAATGGGAGGTTACAAACCCAAAAGGGATTTGAGGAAAAAGGTGCCCATCATAATACATTAATAATAGAAAATAAAAGTGTTTGCCTGCCCTTAACTTTTGTTTATTCTGATACATTTTTTTTAACTCATCAGAACTGATCCTGATAGCCTTGGATACTTCATCCGATGGTAATTTTATTGTTTATTTGTTCCTTTTTGTTAAATCATTTCTTTTGTCTTATTCCAAAATTTACAATTCTTCCTATCAGTTGATGAACACAATCTCTCTCTCTCTCTTTGTGATTTTTTTTTCAAAACTGAGTTTTTGTGTGTTTGTGCGGGTGTGTGTGTGTGTGTGTAAGACTAAATGATCACAACTATGTCACATGCATATGTAGTTTCAGGAATACTATGTAATTAAGGTATGTATGTCCTTCAGGACTCTAGTCCCTATTCTCTATGCCTCTACTGTTAGCTGACAGATTTACAGTTCTTTCAGAAGTTTGAACTATATACATTTTGAGAGAAGTTTTTTTTCTTGGCTATTGATTGAAGAATAAAATTGCCAACTTACCAGTGTTAGTAGTAGAGGGTGATGTGCCGACAGACGTTTAAGGACTAGGATGACCCAGAGCCATGCCACGGTTCCATGGAACAAGACAGCACTGAGTTCTTGGTGCTGGGCGAGGGTTCCAAGGACATGATCATTAGGAAGCAAGAAAAGAGGGCAGTCACTAACCTCCAAAGCAATGGAAGAATTTTGTGCTGGTTGTCAGAATTAGCATAGCTGTAGCAAGGCTTGCTTTCTCAGGGGGAAATTTGATGGGAACTCCCAAGTATGTTTACTTACTTGAATTAAGTTCTAGAACCTACTAAAAATAAAAAAAATAATTATCAGATATGTAAGTTTTTCAGGGACTGTAGCTTTGAGAGTACGGAGATCATCTCTGTCACTTTAGGGTCTGGAAACTTGAGGACAGATAAGCATACATGATGAGACTTCTCATGCACACTCAGGAACACCCATCCACACATTATTTATTCCCATTATTAAACAATATTCTTTCTTTTACAAATGCAGTCAGTGACAGTCTCTATGCTAAGTTGTGGGGATAAAATGACAGAAAGGAATGACTGCCGTCGATTATCTCCAAGGGGAGAAGTCATTACATAGCTAGTACAATTGGATGCTTTGGATGTACGATTTGGAGGAAAACTAGAGTAAATATTTCATAACATTGTTAAAAGCAGCAAATACAGTGTGAACTGTTATTTTCCGTTTCTTTTCTGCTTCACAATCAGACTGGTGCTTTTGCTTTGTACAAAATTTGATCGACATGACGATATGGCAGTCTGAAGGGCATTACTGATTTGCTTTTTATCCCTCTGAAGCACGGTTTCTTCCTGTTTAAAATAGAATATCTTTAGAGCAAAGTTTGGCCAAACATGCATATAATAAGCAGCCAATACATGTTGGATATATGCTTTGCTGCCACTGCTTGTTCTGAGCTTTCACTGTGTGCATTACTTTCTCCTGTATGGTTTGTCCTGTCTCCTCTTTTGTTACCTGTGATTGACTTACAAACTCATAGGCATACTGTGTGCATGAATTTATAGACTCTCCCAGCTATTTTAAGCTGAGTACCATCACCACTGTTATCTTAAAAGTTAAGAGGCAGGGGATCCAAGATGGCGGCGACTGGCATGCACCATATCTGAGGGGCACAGGATCTGCAACTCTGAAATTGGTTAGTGGAGGGGCAGCTGAAGCCAGGATATAGACATTGAGACTTCTTGGCTGAGAGCAGACAACCCAGGAGCTGGGACAGTTTGGATCCATGTCACCCACGGACATCTTTGCAGTCTGAGAGTGGCAAATGTTCAACACTCTTGTACTTCCCCTTGCCACAACCATGGGATTCCCTGCTCAGCTGAGGCTTCAGTGGTGGCCCCAAGCATGATCCAATGTGCTCAGTGACTAAGACGAAAAAGGCAGCAGCAGTATGGGCCTCCCAGCTCTGCTGCTGCTACTAAGTGACTGACCCACGCAGGAGCCTCTGTGTTCCACGACTGAGACTGTAGAGGCAGCTGCCCCGAGCCCTGTCTGGTGACCAAACAGCAGACATCTCTGAGCTGATGGATCTCCTACACTTTAATTTTCTCTGGAGGACACAAATCTGAGAGTAGAGAACCAGGGGAACTCCTGTGCATTCTCTATACGTCTGTGAGCTAGTGAGTGTGCCTTCAAGTGAGTGCATGCAAAGCTCCACATCCGGGTCCTTCTGTGATAGCAGCCAGACATCAGATACCTCCCACCCACACCCCCACAATGGGCAACATAGTGATCCTAGGGACAACATCCTTAACATTGAAGCCCCTGTTCTGTGGATCTCCCAGTGGAGTCCAATTTCTGGAGCCACGATGCTGCAACCCACAGAGATTTGAATACCTGAAAGACAGTACAACAGGCCTGTGGGACAATGAGACATTCAGATCACCCACACATGTGCATTACACCCTCAAAATATGCCAGCACTCCCACCTGCACTTACACTCCACACTTCCAGGCATTTACATGCTCTAGCATCCTGTCCTTCAACGCACACTCCACTCAAATCAGTGGATATTTTAATTCATCTGAAACACAGGAAAATGATCTCAATACTATGCTTGTCCAGTTAGGGGCACAGAAAGAGGAAATGAACAAAGCTCTCAAAGAAATACAGGCAAATACATATAAACAGAGGCACAGGTAGAGGCATATAGAGAGGAAACAAACAAAAAAGTAGAGGTCATCATGGAAAAATAAGAATCCACATTTAAACAGGTGAAGGAAATGGTATAAGACATGAAAACAGAATTAGAATCAATAAAGAAAACACAAACAGAGAAAAACCTTGGAGCTGAAGAACTTAGAAAAAAGATCAGAAACCACAAAGGTAAGCATTAATAATAGAATACAAGAGATGGAAGAGAAAATCCCAGGCACTAAAGATAGAATTGCAGAAATGGATATATCTCTCAAAGAAAAAATAAACCAAAAAAGTTCCAAACACAAAACATCCAAGAAATCAAAGATGCCATGAAAAGATGAAATCTAAGAATAATAGAAATAAATGAAAAAGGAGATTGCAGGTTCCAAGGTCCAGAAAATATTTTCAAGAAAATCATAGAAGAAAAATTTCCCAACTTAAATAAAGAGATGTCCATGAATATGCAAGAGGTCTACATAACACCAAATAGACTAGACCAGAAAAGAAAATCCTCACATCACATAATAGTCAAAACACTAAATCTACAGAACAAAGAAAAAAAAATATTAAAAGCAGCAAGGGAAAAAGGCAAAGTAACATATAGAGGTTAGACCTATCAGAATCACACCAGATTTCTCAACAGTATCTATAAAAGTCAGCAGGGCCTGGGAAGATGTCATGCAGACTCTAAGAGACCACAGATGCCATCCCAGACTGCTATACCCAGCAAAGCTGTCAATAAACATTGATGGAGAAAACAAAAAATTCCATGATAAAACTATGCTTAAACGATATCTACACAGCAACCCAGCCCTACAGAAGATACAACAAGGAAAACTCCAATCTAACAAATTCAACTATACCCAAGTAAACAGGATATAGATAACTTCACAACAAAAATATTAAAAGAAAATAAGCATAGAAACACAGTAACACCACCATCTTCACAACAAAAAGAACTAACATTCATTGATCACTATTATCTATCAACATCAATATACTCAATTCTCCAATAAAAAGACATAGACTAACAGAATGGTTGCAGAAACAGGATCCGTCATTCTGCTTCATCCAAGAAACACACCTCTGCAACAAAGATAGACAGTACTTCAGAGTAAAGGGCTGAAAAAATGTTTTCCAAGCAAACAGACCTAGAAAACAAGCTGAAGTAGCTATCCTAATATCTAATAAAATAGACTTTCAACCAAAATTAATAAAAAAAGATGAGGAGGGGCACATCAGTATCATCAAAAGAAAAATACACCAGGAGGACATCACAATTCTGAACATCTATGCTCCAAATACAAGAGCACCTACATTTGTAAATGGAACATTATTAAAGCTTAAATCACCAATGGATCTCAACACCTTAATACTGGGAGGCTTCAACACTCCACTCTTACCAAGGTACAAATCATCTAGACAGAAGCTAACTAGGGAAATAATGACTCTTACAGAAGTCCTAAATCAAATGGATCTAATAGATGTCTACAGAACTTTTCACCCAAACTCAAAAGAGTATACCTTCTTTTCAGCACCTCATGGAACCTTCTCAGAAATTGATCTGACAGTCAGTCACAAATCAAGCTTCAACAAACACAGGAAGGTCAAAACAATCCCTTATCTCCTATCACGCCGCCATGGCCTAAAACTAAACCACAACAAAAAACAGAAATAACAAAAAGCCTACATACACATGGAAACTAAACAACTCTCTACTCAATGACAGATTGGTCAGGAAAGAAATGAAAAAAGAAATAAGAGATTCCTAAAATTCAATGAAAATGAAGGCACAACCTACCCAAACTTATGGGACACAATGAAAGTAGGGTAAAACGAAAAGTTTATAGCACTAAATGCCTCCAGAAAGAAGTTGGAGACATCTCATACCAGCAACTTAACAGCACACCTAAATTCCCTAGAAATAAAAGAACTAGACACTCCCAAGAGGAGCAGAAGATTGGAAATAATCAAACTCAGAGGTAAAATGAATGAATTAGAAACAAAGAAAACAATACAACAAATCAATGAGACCAAGACCAGGTTCTTTGAAAAAATCAACATGATAGAGAAACCCTTAGCCAAACTAATAGGCAGAGAGAAACTATCCAAATCAGCAAAATCAGAAACAAAAAGACCAACATAACAACAAATACTGAGAAAATCCGAAGGATCATTAGGTCTTACTACAAAAGCCTATATGCCACAAAATTTGAAAATCTAAATGAAATGGACAGTTGTCTTGATAGATTCAATTTACCAAAATTAAATCAATATCAGTTAAATAGACGAAATACTCTTATATCCCCCAAGGAAATAGAAGTAGTCCTAAAAAGTCTCCCTTCCAAAAAAAGGCACAGGCCAGATGATTTCAGCACAGACTTCTACCATACCTTTAATGAAGAGCTAACTCCAATTTCCTCCAAAATATTCCACAAAGTAGAAACAGAAGGAACATTACAAATTTGTTCTATGAGGCCACAGTTACTTTGATACCTAAACCACACAAAGTCCCCTCCCAGAAGAGAACTTCAGACTTATGAACATTGACACAAAAACATACAATAAAATACTTGCAAACCAAATCCAAGAACACATAAAGAATACCATACACTATGACCAAGTATTATTCATTCAAGGCATGCAGAGGTGGGTCAATATACAATATCCTTCAATGTAATCCATCATATAAACAAACTGAAGGAGAAAAAACTCATGATCATCTTCTTAGAGGCCAAAAAATCATTTGACAAAATCCAACACCCATTCATATTTAAAGTCTTGGAGAGACCAGGGATACAAGGCACATAACTAACCACAGTAAAGACAATATACACAGCAAGCCTATAGCCAACATCAAACTAAACAGAAAGAAACTTAAATAAATCCCACTGAAATCAGGGACAAGGCAAGATTGCCCACTGTCTCCATATCTCTACAACATAGTATTGGAAGTCCTAGCTAGAGCAATAAGACAACTAAAGGAGAAAAAAGGGATACAAATCAGAAAGGGGAAGGCAAAGTTTCATAGTATATATGAGCAACACCAAAAATTCAGCCAGAGAACACCTTCAGCAAAGTAGCTGGATACACAATTAACTAAAAACAAAAACAAAAACAAATGAACAAACAAACAAACAAAAAAACAGTAGCCCTCCTTTATACCAAAGAAAAAAGGGCAGAGAAAGAAATTAGGGTCCTTTTGATTTGCATCTCTCTGATGGCTAAGGATATTGAGCATCTCTTCAAGTGTTTCTCTGTTTAGCTCCTTATCCCATTTTTTAATTGGATTGCTTGATTTATTGCTTTTTAACTTCTTTAGTTCTTTATATATTCTGGATATCAGCCTTCTGTCAGATATAGAGTTGGTGAAGATCTTTTCCCATTCTGTAAGCTGTCATTTTGTTCTGATTACAGTGTCTTTTGCTTTACAGAAACTTTTCAGTTTCATGAGTTCCCATTTATCGATTGTTGCTCTTAGAGCCTGTGCTGTGGTGTTCTGTTCAGAAAGTTGTCTCCTGTGCAAATGAGTTCCAAGCTCTTCCCCAATTTTTCTTCTAACCAATTTAGAGTGTCTGGTTTTATGTTGAAGTCTTTGATCCACTTGCACTTTAGTTTTGTGCAGTAAGGTATCCCAGAAGGAGAAAGACACACATGGACTCACTTTTATAGACCTATAAGATATGATAAACATAATGAAATATATACACATAAAGAAGATAAACAAGAAACAGGACCCAGGGTAAGATGATCAATCCTCACTTAGAAAGACAAATGAAATAGACATTGGATGTAGGAGAAAACAAGTAACAGGACAGGAGCCTACCACAGAGGGCATCAGAAAGACTCTACCTAGCAGCATATCAAAGCAGAAGCAGATGCTGAGACTCATAACCAAACCTTCAGCAGAGTGCAGGGAATAATATGAAAGAAGGGGGAGTCCATATGACCTGGAGAGGACAGGAGCTCCACAACAACCAAATATACCTCAGCACAGGGGTGTTTTATGAGACTGTTTCTCCAAACAAGGACCATGTATGTATATAACCTAGAACCTCTGCTGGGATGGAGCTCATGGTAGCTCAGTATCCAAGTGTGTTTTCCTAGTAAAGGGAAAAGGGACTATTTCTTACATGAACTCAATGGCTGCTCTTTGACCTCTCCACCCCACCCTGAGGGAGGAGCAGCCCTGCTAGGCCACAGAGGAGGACTTTGCAGCCAGTCCCTAATATATCTGATAAACCAGGGTCAGATGAAAGGGGAGGTGGTCCTCCCCTATTAGTGGACTTAGAAAGGGGCAGGGAGGAGATGAGGGAGGGAGGGTGGGATTGGGAAGGAATGAAGGAGCAGGATACAGCTGGGATACAAAGTTAATAAATTGTAACTAATATTGAAAAATAAAAATTAATAAAAATATGAAATTAGGGAAACTGCACCCTTCACAATAACCTGAACAACTTAAAGTACCTTGTTGTGACTCTGACCAAGCAAGTGAAAGAACTGTTTGAAAAAAACCTTCAAGTTTGAAGAAAGAAATTGAAGAAGTTATCAGAAAACGGAAAGATCTCCCATGTTCATGGATTGGTAGGATTAACATAGTGAAAATGACCATCCTGCCAAAAGCAATCTACAAATTCAAGGCAAATAGCATTAAAACACAATTCTTTATAGACCTCAAAAGAACAATACTCAACTTCATATAGAAAAACAATAAACCACAATAAACCCAGAGTTGCTATAACAATCCTGTACAACAACAAATGGTCTGGAGGTATTTCTATCCCTGATCACAAGCTGTACTACAGAGCAATAGTAATAAAAAATGCATGGTACTGTCATAGAAACAGAATGATGGATCAAATGAATGCAACAGAAGACCCAGAAATAAACCCACACACTTATGGACACTTGATTTTTGACAAAGAACCCAAAACCATATACCATGGAAAAAAAGACAGCATCTTCAACAAATCGTGCTGTTCTAACTAGATGTCTACCTGTAGAAAAATGCAAATAGATCCATATTCATCACTCTGCGCAAAACTAAAATCCACGTGGGTCAAAGACTTCAACATAAAACAAGACACACTGAATCTGTTTAAAGAAAAAATGGAGAAGAGCCTAGAACTCATTGGCACAGGAGACAACTTCCTGAACAGAACACCAACAGCACAGGATCTAAGAGCAACACTCAATAAATGGGACTTCATGAAACTGAAAAGCTTCTGTAAAGCAAAGGACACTGTCATCAGATAAAACAACAGCCTACAGACTGGGAAAGGATCTCCACCAACCCTTTATCTGACAGTAGGCTAATATCCACAATACATAATGAACTCAAGGAGTTAAAATACAACAAATCACGTAATCTAATTAAAAAGTGGGATACAGAGCTAAACAGAGAATTCTCAGTAGAGGAATATTTAATGGCAGAGAAACACTTAAAGAGATGTTCAACATCCTTAGTCATCAGGGAAAAGCAAAGCAAAACAATTCTGAGATTTCACCTTACACTCATCAGAATGAATAAGATCAAAAACTCAAGTGACAATACATGCAGGAGAGGATGTGGAGAAAGGAAAACCCTCCTCCATTGCTGGTGGGAATGTAAACTTGTACTATCACTTTGGAAATCAATTTGGTGCTTTCTCAGACAATTAACAATAGTGCTACCTCAAGATCCAGCTATAGCAACACTAGGCTAATATCCGAAAGATGCTCAAGTATACAACAAGGCCATTTGTTCAACCTTGTTCATAGCAGCTTTATCCTTAATAGCCAGAATCTGGAAACAACCCAGATGTCCAATTGAGGAATGGATACAGAAATGGTGGTACTTTTACACAATGGAATACTACTCTGCAATTAAAGACAGGGATATCATGAAATTTACAGGCAAATAAATGAAACTAGAAAAGATCATCCTGAAGTGGTAACCCAGAAGCAAAAAGACAAACATTAAGTCACTATTAAGTGGATACTATACATATAATATTGGATAAACCTACTAAAATCTGTACACCTAAAGATGCTAAGCAATAAAGCAGAACATGGGTAAGATGCTCAATCCTCATTTAGAAAGGTAAACAGGATAAACATCAGAAGAGGATGAAAACAAGTAACAGGACAGGAGCTACCACAGAGAGCCTCTGAAAGACTCTACCCAGGAAGGTGCTCAGATTCATAACCAAACTTTGGGCAGAGTGAAGGGAATCTTATGAAAGAATGGGGAAATGAAAGACATGGAGAGGACAGGAGCTCCAATGGGAAAGCAGCAGAGCCATAAAATCTGGGCACAAGGGTCTTTTCTGAGACTATATTTCAACCAAGGGCCATGCATGGAGATAACCTCTAACCCTTGAACAGATGTTGTCCATGGCAGCTCAGTGTCCAAGTTGGTTTCTAGCAAGGAGAACAGGGGCTGTTTCTGAAATGAACTGAGTTGCTGACTCTTTGATCATGTCCTTCTGAGTGGGGAAGCAGTCTTACCAGGCCACAGAGGAAAACAATGCATCCAGTCCTGATGAGACCTGATAGGCTGGGGTCAGTGGAGGAGGTGACCTCCCCTATCAGTGGACTTGGGAAGGGGCATGGGAGGAGAAGAGGGATGGAGGTGGGACTGGAAAGGGACTAGGGATGTGGCTACAGCTGAATTCAAAGTAAATAAATTGCAATTAAAAAATAATTAAATTTTAAAAAGTTAAGAAGCTTCAAAGGATAATTCAATTATTTAATATCATCTTGCCAATACTTTTCTGTGACAATTTACAGACCATGGGGTACAAAGTCATGACTGAGACAGAAGAGACAGGCAAGAAACAAATAACATAAAAAGATATGTTGCATTATGACAAGAAACGTAAATTCAAAGAACTCAATTTTGAGACAGTTGGAAAATTAAAAACATGAGTGATGCAAGTGGAAAAAAAAAAAACATCTTGGGAGAGCCAAGTCTATAACATAAGTGGGATATATGAAGTCTGAGACTCATAGCTATGCTATAATCTTCAGTGGCCTGACAATTTGGACAATGCTATTACCAACTGAACAAATGTACCAGGCTATATAAGAATTAGAGAAAGAGATAAGGTTAAATACTACAGCTGACATGGACACAAAGTCCCCTCCCAGTCTCAATAGCCCAATATGAACCACACTTTTGATTCTGAAATAAAAAAATTCCATTGCAAACAAGACAAACAATCTCTTGCTCATTTCTATAATCTGTACCCTTGTCTTTAAAGTTCAGAATTTTAAAAAGAGCACTTCTAAGTACATCGCTAGTCTCAGAAACACTTAAAGAAGAAAAATGTTAATCTAATGCAGCCACATATATCTGAGTAGATTGATATGTAGTAAAGGCAAGTGTGTATATTACAGAAGACAAACTAAATAGAGAAAATTCCCATGTGACATGATAACCGCTGCTTTAGTCAATACATTAAAACTCAAGCAGAGATCTCTAAGGGTTGTGGTTTGATGAGTTGAGATAGAGGAAAGCCCAATATAAGTAGCTATTTGTATATGAGATCACACACCAAAGAGGTATTTTCACTAACACCAAAATGGATACCCACCAGCCCATCTGACAACAGAATGGACTATACCCTTCATAATGCATGTGTGTGAGCAAGGGTAGGTCTCTAGAGGACATAAGGGAGTGCTGTTGATGGAGTTTCCGAGAATGGTGATACTTATTGCTAGAGATATCCAGACTTCCAAAAATACAGTTCTTCCACTTCAACTACACTCTGCACTTATTTGCACTTTAGTTGTCTGGTTAGCACCAAAGAGAAACATCCCAAACTATGTTTATTTTCCTTTGTGATGTATATTAGATTGTTACGTGCCATATATTTACATACATAAATATATATGTTTATCCTTAAAGTGTCAAAAAATCACCTCTTTCTAATGTAAAATAGTGGATCTGACCATTGTGATATATATATATATTTTCATAAGCCTGTTCAACCACTCATTCATTCACCTATTAGCATATGCCCTCCATGTAACAACTATCCTATTTTTATACAAAGATTAATAAAGCATGATACCTATTCTCTGTGGGTAGAAAACCTCACAAATTGATAATTACAATGTAATGTGACCAATTCTATGAAGTATATACATGCTTCTGTGTGTGATTAACAAAGTTTATCTTTAAAAAAAAAGCAAAGTAAAAAAGAATGTTAGGTCACAGACCGAAGAATCACTGAGGTTTTTTGCTGGAATGAATTTGAGTATATCAGCACAAATGTACTGAAAGAAGTATTTTAGGAGAGATTAAAAGGAGGCATGTGGCACAAAGCACCTAGCACTTCTGAGGAAATCTGTGCTTGAAAACCTGATACTTCCTGAAAATAGAAAATGATTCATAAAAAATAGCACTTTCTTCCCAAAGCTGTGAAGATACAAAGAAATATGTATAAGATCTAAACAGAGCATCTCATGATAGCACAGGGCCTATGCCATATTTTTTTTTCTGCCAAAATCATTGAACCTACCAGGCAACTTGGCTGCATCGTAAAGCCAATGATGTCTTTTTTCAAAAAAGAGCTAAGCCCCATCAACATGTTCTGATTGATATAATATCAAAAATACACAAAGTTCAAAACCCAACATGAGAAATCCCATTCTGTCTTGCTCTGTAGGTTTGCTTAGGCCATTAATTCCAGGCCAGCATGTCCACCTTTTAAAAATCACTATGTTTGTAGCAGCTTTATTTGTAATAGCCAGAAGCTGGAAACAACCCAGATGCCCCTCAACTGAAGAATGGATACAGAAATTGTGGTACATCTACACAATGGAATCCTACTCAGCAATTAAAAACAAGAAAATCATGAAATTTGTAGGTAAATGGTGGGACCTGGAAAGGATCATCCTCAGTGAGCTGTCTCAGAAGTAGAAAGACACACACGGTATATACTCACTCATATAGACATATAATATAGGATAAACCTAGTAAAATCTGTACACCTAAAGAAACTAATAAAGAGGGAGGACTCTGGCTAAAATGCTCAATCCCCATTCCAAAAGGCAAAGAGAATGGACACCAGAAGAAGAAGAAAACAGGAGCCTCCCACAGAGGGCCTCTGAAAGGTTCCTGCAGACTATCAAAGCAGATGTTGAGACTTATGGCCAAACTTTGGGCAGAATGTAGGAAATCTTATGAAAGAAGTGAGAAATAATAGTAAGATCTGGAGAGGACAGGAGGTCCACAAGGAGAGCAACAGAACCAAAAAAATTTGAGCACAGGGGTCTTTCCTGAGATTTATACTGCAACCAAGGACTATGCATGGAGATAACCTAGAACCCCTGCACAGATGTAGCCCACGGCAGGTCAGTGTCCAAGTAGATTCCATAGTAATGGGAACAGGGACTGCTTCTGATATGAACTGATTGGCCTGCTCTTTGGTCACCTCCTCCTGATGGGGGAAACACCCTTCAGGCCACAGGGGATGACAGTGTAGCCACTCCTGATGAGACCTAACAGACTAAGATCAGAAGTAAGAAAAAAGAAACCCTCCCCTACCAGTGGACTTGGGGAGGGGAGTGTGTGTACAAGGGGGAGGAAGGAAGGGATTCGGAGGGGAGGAGGGAGGGAACTGGATGGGGGATACAAAGTAAATAAAGTATAATTAAAAAAAAATCATGAAGCTCAAAAGTCCTTCTTAGAAGTGAGTGTATACCTTCTAGCCTTTGGCATGTTAGACATGTGAGTTCAGTTCCTTTGAACTACTTCACAAGTCTACCACACTTATGAAACTGTTCAGCCCTGGAGTTGTATAAAACATAATTTGTAGTTAGTAGTTCTTTAACTCAGTTCCATAAGTGTTTTCACATATACACGTTTATAATTTGAAGCATAACCCTACTGAGGTGGCATTAAGGAGTATGTATTTTATGATGCTTATCTAGAGGCACTTAGACTTTAAATCTTCAAGAAATAATGGAAGTTAAGATAAAGCTATCAGGAATGGGATTGGTGCTCACACAGCAGAGGCCTGAATGAGCTGTTTTTTCTTCTAATTGTGGAAGAACAAAATATGAAGATCCCTGCCACCACCCCAAAACATGACCCTCACAAACAGTGAATACCCCATGACCTAAACATAGACTTCCCAGCCCCAAAATCATATGAAATGGATTTCATTATTGATGAGGTTCTTGTGCCATAATATTTTGTTAGAAAATTTAGACCTAATATTTTTCTCTTAATAATTTATAATAATTTATAATGGACCCTTTGCTACCATTCCAGGATCTATTGGCATTAGTTCTGGTGAATATTAGCATAATGTCTCCCATATTTTTAAGAAGTTAGCAGATTCAGAGCTGTGGAAATTTAAATTTTATTTTCAACAGATCTCAAAACCTGTGTTCAGGCACCATAAAAATCAAGTTATTGTTCCAAGAAGTCCTAAAAGTTTTTATTTTTATTTTTTTATTATTAGTTACATTTTATTAACTCTGTATCCTAACTGTATCCCACTGCCTCATTCCCTCCCTCCCTCCCTCCCTCCCTCCCTCCCTCCCTCCCTTATCTCCTCCCTGCCCCTTTCCAAGTCCACTGATAAGGGAGGACCTCCTCCCCTTTCATCTGACCCCGTTTTATCAGGTAGCTTCAGGACTGGCTGCAAAGTCCTCCTCTGTGGCCTAGCAGGACTGCTCCTCACTTGTGAGGTGGGGAGGTCAAAAAGCCTGCCATTGAGTTCCTGACAGAAATAGTCCTTGTTCCCCTTACTATGGAAAACCAATTGGTTACTGAGCTACCATGGGCTACATCTGAGCAGAGGTTCTAGGTTATATCCATACATGTTCCTTGGTGTAGTGTCAGTCTCAGAAAAGTTTTTCTCCTTAAAAATACAAAAAAAAAATTCTTTCCTCCCATTAGAAAAGTTCACCACACAGCTATGAAACAACCAGTCATTATAATTTATAGGCATTTATCACTTTATTTAGGATAATGCATATACTCAAGTTTGCAGATTAGTTTCCAAAGTAGTTTAGAACCCAGAGAGATTTGATAATGTGAAGACATACATCTTAGATCATTGATAAATAGAAGCAAAGACATCCCTGTGTTGTAGTAAAAAAAAAAAAAAAAAAAAAAAAAGTTCCTTGATGGGGACATTCGACCACATGCCCCGATGGAATCACCTCTAGTTTAGTAAGCGGCCTAAGCCTAACAAACCCTTAAAAGCACAACACATGCATATTACCAGGAGAAAGGCCAAGGACCTCAAGAACGCAAAAAAAAAAAAAAAACTCCTAAATTTTTAGAGTGTGACAAGACATTAAAAATCACCTGGTCCCCCTTTCATCATTGGTAAGAACATTTCTTACGTTTTCTTTAAAACATTCCTATAAATGAGACACTACTAGTTCTGTAGAGTGTGTGTGATTTGGTAGATGCAGCTTTATTAGAAAGCTCATGCTTCTACTGAGATGACTGTTCCCTCCTCCAGTCCTAATCTGACCTAGGAGAGTAAGCCCTTAGTCGTGACTCACAACAATAACCCAAAATGGGCTGCCCTCCTCATTCTACAGAAACTCCTTCCTCTGGGTAGTCTCTGAATCTAGTCAGCATCCTGTAATAAAAAAAGTTCTTTTTGGATTTGTGCTGGGAGAAACCCCCATGAAATGATCTGGAATGGCTATCATTATAAACAAACCTTAAAAGGAGAAAAATTGGTCCTAGGTATTTTGGAACTCCTTGGATGGGGAAATCAGTCAAAGACCTGAAAAGATTTGGTAGCCTTGAAACAGATGCTCCACAAAAGTGATTTTCCTCACTGGCTCACAGAGATGAGACAGATGAACATTAGAAGAACATGGAGCTGATAGAGGAGTACTCCTCTTGCAAACCCATACACTTAAGTGCCAGTCTTCCTGTACCTCTCTGGTCTTACATGCATAAATGTTTAATTCCCCATTTTGCCATCTATCAACTTGCTGTGAAAGGGTCGTTCTTTGGATAAAAGCCACCCAATGTGGTCTGCCCAGACCTCTATAAGCACTCAAGGCACCCAGGAGGTTCTAAAAAGCTGATGTCAGGATAGGGGAGCCTGATTAATGATTCTCTGGGACATTCTGACACCCTTGTATGGATGAAAAAGATAAGAGCCCAAAAGAGAATGTCAGAGAGTCCTGCTTGAAAGGAAGGAGGTCAAGGTCAGACACATTGGGAAATCTGCCCAGAATCACAAGGCATCGTTTCCTCTAGGGTAGAGTGTCAGCTTGCAAAGCTGGGAAGACAGTGAAAGTCCATGCTGTGGTGCTGGAGGACATGCAAGTGACAAGGCAGGTGCTGAGAAAGTAGAGAAATGGAATAACCCACAGACAAAGACAGCAGAGGGAGTCTGGGGATTTTTTCTGGAATGTTGTGACTTCATTTATGAGGGGAAGGACTGCATTGGGTAACTAGCCTTTTGGGATATTCACTTGGAGAAATTCATTCGTTAACACAGGAATCCTTTGGGTAAGGCGTAGTTCTAAGTTTTCAAAAGTGAGAAAAACTGTTCTCTGTAGTTTGCAACCTATCTGTGGAGAGTTCTTTAATCCAGATAGTGTGATTATTGAACAAGTCAGGATGAGAAACTTGGAAAGAAGAAGGAATGAAAAGGCTCCTGAATTTCAATGCATCAGTTTCTCTTCTTCAATCACAGCCCTTCTCCCCAACTCACTTCAGTCTGGTCTTTGCCACTTTCAGATTAAAAAAATCAAGATGTTATCTGATTGGTATTTAAGATATCTCCCTAGAGTCCTAATAGGTTTTTTGAAATAATAGTGATCTCAGAGGTCAGTAAAATAAGTGTTGAGAGAGAGTAGGGAGGATTCTTAGCTTCTAGTAACCATTTAAAGTTCTTTTGAGCCTGTTTTTCCAACAGCATGTAAGAACCCACACAGAGTGTGCATAGGTATAACAACATGTTGATATGGATGCATGGAAGTGCTATCTATCAAAAATATTTATATATCTATCACCTATGCATTCATTTATTCATCCACCTACCCATCTTCACTCTAGTACGCTATGCAAATTTAATAACCCTTTTAGGCATATATAAAGATCTGATATCATAGTATTTCCTAATAGTCCTTCTTGGGCATCAATCTCCGTCTTTTGTCTATTTGATTGAGGTTGCTCATTCTTCAGGGGGAGGAAATACTCTTTATTTTAGTATTTTCTTTTTAAATATTTATTATTCATTACATTGTTTTCACTTTGCATCCTGCTATAGTGCCCTCCCTCCTCTCCTCCAGGTACCATCATCCCTCTCTCTTGTCCCCCCATACCTCTCCCATAGTTCACTGATAAGGGAGGTCTTCCTCCTCTACTGCCTGACCCTAGTTTATCAAGTCTCATCATTACTTATTGCATCCTCTTCTTCTGTGGCCTGACATGGCTGCCCCCTACCCTAGGGATTGTTTATCAAAGAGCTGGCCACAGAGTCCATGTCAGGGAACCCTCCTCTATTGCCCGTGGGAATGTAAACTTGTACAACCACTTTGGAAATCAGTCTTGCTCTTTCTCAGAAAATTAGGAATAGCGCTACCTCAAGACCTAGTTATAGCACTCCTGGGTATATATTTGAAAGATGCTCAACCATCTAACAAGGACATTTGTTCAACTATGTTCACAGCAGCTTTATTCATAATAGACAGAATCTGGAAACAACCTACATGTCCCTCAACCAGGGAATGGATTCAGAAATTGTGGTACATTTATGCAATGGAATACTGCTCAGCAATTAAAAACAAGGAAATCATGTAAGTTGCAGGCAAATTGTGGAAACTAGAAATGATCATCCTGAGTGAGGTATCCCAGAAGCAGAAAGACTCACATGGTATATCCTCAATTAGAAGTACATATTAGCCATATAATATAGGAAAATAATATTAAAATCCATAATCCAAAAGAGGAAATACTCTTTAACTTTGCTGTCAGAGGACTGTAACTATGGGGAACATCTTTTCATACATTTATTTATTCACTACTAAGTCACTGGTTAGACAGTATATGGGGCATTACACTTCTAATATCAAAACAGTGTAGTATATACCCAAAAGAATTTCACGTTTATTGAAACATTAATGGAAGTTCACAGACAAATGTCAGGGAAAGTGTATAATTTTTTTGTTGTTTTTGTTATTTTTTCTTTTTTATTATTTATTATTATTAGTTACATTTTATTAACTCTGTATTCCCACTGTATCCCTCTCCCTTATTCTCTCCCAATCCCACCCTCCCTCGCTCAGCTTCTCCCTGCCCCTTTCCAAGTCCATGGATTGGGGAGGACTTCCTCCCCTTTCGTCTGGCCCTGTTTTATCAGGTATCTTCAGGGCTGTCTGCAAAGTCCTCCTCTGTGGCCTAGCAGGACTGCTCTTCCCTTGGGAGGTGGGGAGTCAAAGAGCCTGCAATTGAGTTCCTGTCAGAGATAGTCCTTGTTCCCCTTACTATGGGAAACCAATTGGTTATTGAGCTATCATGAGCTTCGTCTGAGTAAAGGTTCTAGGTTATATCCATACATGGTCCTTGGTTGGAGAAACAGTTTCAGAAAACCCCCTGTGCCCAGATATATATGGTCCTTGTGGGGCTCCTATCCTTTCCCCATCATACTAACTCCCCTTCTGTGGAAGGTTTGGTTATGAGTCTTAGTATCTCTTTTGAAATGCTGCTTGGTAGGGTCTTTCAGATGCCTTCTGCGGTAGACTGCTGTCATAACCGTCCAATGCACATCTCATTTGTCTTTCTAAGTGAGGATTGATCATTTTACCTTGTGTCTGCTTTCTTGTTTATCTTATTTAGCTGTATAGACTTCATTATGTTTATTATATCTTGTAGCTCTATATAAGCGAGTATATACCATGTTTGTCTTTCTCCTTCTGGGATACTTCACTCAGAATGATCTTTTCTAGGTCCCACCATTTGCCTGCAAATTTCATGATTTCCTCCTTTTTGATTGCTGGGTAGTATTCCATTGTGTAAAAGTGTACAACTTTTATAGTTGATACTTAGTTTTATCATCAGTACCTTCCTGGAAGAAACCTCTCAAATGCATTCTCACAAAAATGCCATATAAGATGTGTAAATAAAATGATTGATTTGAAGAAGTAATTTTCTTTTTTAATTAATTAATACAATTTATTCACTTTGTACCCCTGCTGCAGCCCCCTTCATCCCCTCGCAGTCCCACCCACATTATCTCTTCTCCCCCTATGCCCCTTCCCTAGTCCACTG
Source organism: Meriones unguiculatus (assembly GCF_030254825.1). Lineage (NCBI taxonomy): Eukaryota > Metazoa > Chordata > Mammalia > Rodentia > Muridae > Meriones > Meriones unguiculatus. The sequence goes on along the minus strand of NC_083358.1, from coordinate 25,082,707 downwards.
ATAGGGAGGACCTTCTCCCCTTCTTTCTGAACCTTTCCTATCAGGGCTCATCAGGGCTGGCTGCATCATCTTCCTCTGTGGCTTGGCAAGGCTGCACCCCCCAAGGGGGAGTGATCAAGGAGCTAGCCGCTGAGTTCATGGAAGAAGTGACTCTCAATGAAATAAGCTGTAGTAACAAAGAGAGCAATAACAAAATCTCTTGAGTCTGTGATGTGTGTGTGTGTGTGTGTGTGTGTGTGTGTGTGTGTTTTCACTCCTGGTTTAGTTGACTGGACATAGTCCTAGGCCAACCATTCTGGGAACCAATGTTGGGAAGAAGAAAAGTATTCTTAAATTGCCTCTCCTTCTAAGGTTACAATTGAGCAGCTCAGGTTTTTTTTTTTTTTCCTTTAAAGACAAAGTCTGAATTCCTGATAGACAATGGTAAGAAATTAAGCATTTGCAAAATGGCATGGCTTGGTTGGGAGAAACTTCAGCATTGAGAAAAAAAGAAATGCAGAGTGGCCAACAGATCTGTGGTCTTACTATGCTTCTTTGCCAACCGTAGTTATCAATCAAAAGTACTGTAAGGTATGCCTGACTCTCAGCTAGGCAAAGATAATTAATTAAGTGATTAAATGGATATGGGAATATGGACAGGTTATCTACTGCTAATAAGAGTGTGAGGACACGTGATTTCAGAGATACTGTGGAGAAAAAAATAGCAATAAATATGAGTTTAATTTAGATTTTAAAAAGAAAATATCATTAAAAAAACAAATCAATGACAAATAATTACTTAATTTAAAGAAAATGTCAGATACTGTGTTAAACAATGTATATCATCTTAGTTGAGACTTTATAGCCTCTGTGTAAACATATAGGACTAAATGTTATTATTAATGCCTATGCCTTGTGTGTGTCAGTCAACTGTGTAATCCCTCCAGACATAATTAAAACATTCAACATAAACTAGCTCCCAAAACTCTGGAGGCTGATGCAGGAGAATAGTGACTTTAATGCTAGCTTGCAATGCAGAGTGAAAATTGCACTATTTTACAAAGCAAATAAAACTGTTTTAAAACAAAAGTCAATTCAAAACAAACAACAATTATTTGTTGAAGTTTATTTTTAGTATGTAAAAAGAATTTAGAATCTGACCAAATAAATGAACTGTTATTTTTATTTAAGGATAGAACCCAGGGCTCTAGCATTGTAGGCAAATGCTGTACCACTGAACTACAGTTACTAGATCCTGGAAAATACACAACTAATTCTTCATAAATAGTCAAAACAAAAGTGTGCATATGTGCCCTAAATTCATACATGAGTGATTGAAGGAAAACAAAACAACAGAAAACTGATGATCGTTTCTTCTGCCTATGAATTTTTCAGGTGAATCTGTGTTTTGCATTTTTTGTTGTTTAAAATATCATTGTGAATATGAATTAATCTTATAATGAGTGTAAAACTAATTATACTCTAAAACTATGATAAACAGATATAATATTAATTCAAAGACTGTAATTATAAAGCAAGCAAATGAATTAATACTCAGGTAAGCATTTTTTTTCTCTTAGTCAAATTTCCAGCCTAAGCTTGTCTTATTTTATGTGTGCTCAAGTTTAAGAGGGAGGCTGAAGACCAAAAGGGGATTAAAAAAAGAAGGGAGAGCAGTAAAGGGGAAGACAAAAAAAGGAGAAAAGGGGAATGGAAGAGAACGAAGGGAAAGTATGTGAAAGCGAGGGGGTAATATAGATACCCCTGGTATTCTTTTGTGTTCCTGGGAACACATGAAAACACATCAATATTAAGTAGTTTTGGGACATGAGATCCTGTCCTAGTTTACTTTTCTGTTCCTGTGATAAACACTATAAAAAAACAGCAAGTTGAAGAGAAAAGAGTTTAATTTATCCTACAGTTTATATAGTTCATTATGGACAGAAACAGAGGAAAGACCTAAAGGCAGGAGCTTGAACCAGAAACCAGCTAAGAAATTATGTTTATTTGCTTGCTTTCTCTGGCTTATTCACCTTCATACACACACACACACACACACACATATATATGTGTATATATATATATATATACATATATATATGTACATATGTATCTTATGACACTGTCTATGGTAGGCAAGGTCTTCCTATATCAGTTATTAATAAAGAAAATGTCTCACAGATGCAGTCACAGACAGTACTTCAGTAGGTTTCCATCAAGTCGGTAGATGAAGCTAATGGTGATAGCTGAAACTTGACTGCACATGAGAATTCCTTGGGACACATGTGTGGAGGTGTAAGTGGTACATGTGTCTGTGTGAAACAGTATATATTCATGTGAGGGTGTTTGCTGGTGTGTGTACATTAAAGAGTATAGGATAGAGGTCAATGTTAGGTGTATTCCTTTATTAGTTTCTACCTTATTAATTCTCTCCCTGAAACCTTGAGTTCACTGATTCAGAGAGGATGTCTATGAAACGAGATCCAAGGATCTTCTGTCTTCTACTCACATACCTACCATGCTGTGGTTACAGACAGCTTAAACGTGCCTGTGATTTTTTGTTTGTTTTTTTGTTTGTTTGTTTTCTTTGTTTCCTGAAAATCCAAAAGCATGTACTCAAGATTTCATGGAAAGTACTCCACCCTTCTTGGAATATTTTTAGTTTATAAGAACTTGGGCTTTAGATGAACAAATACTGATTCAAATGTACTTGAAGTGCACCAACCTAGGTTTTACTAGTTTTTAAAACTTACTGGTTGGTAGTGATGTGTAAAAGAGTTGAAAAGCCATAAATCATGTCACCTGAATTGCAAATAGTCTCCACCTAACCTGTCTAATTACTGGTGAGTACAAAGTTTTGCAATGCTTTCCTCGGAAGCTGCTCCACTGAGGGACTGACTAAGCCAAATCTGAACAGGAGGGCATTCACCGTTCTCTCCTAGTTACTCTTGAGTTTCTCTTCAAGTTTCAGATTATATACAAAGGACAGTTAGAATTCTTAGACTGTTAATCCATTGAATATCTTCTTTGATTTGGGGTTTTTGATTAGTGCTTCAAAGGACTGGAATATTTTTCTGGCTCTTGATATTTCACACATTTCATTCCAAAAGGCTCCTGAATTTGTGAGCTTATCACAAATTAAACTCATCAGCTTATTACATTTTTCTTTCTTTGATGACTACAAAATCATTATCCACTTCTGTTCTTCTGAGTGCTAGTTGTTTCCCCTTGCTTAGATGTCTTTCACGTCAATGCATGTATTATAATTTGAGATATATTTTATCTTAAGGATTTTAGACATTACTACCTGTGTGAGGATTTCAAACAAATTTTTTTTTCTGCTTGTTTTATTATTGTTCTTATTTTATTTGACTGTAGAGAGGCATTATATTTTATGAGAGGTAAAAATGTATAAAACTACATTTTGAAACTTACAAATGTATTCTCCTTCAAAGATCTCATATAGTGTTAATGTTATTTTAATTTCATGTGCTTAGAATATATATCTTATTCTATTTTATATACATACATTTATATGTATATATAACTAATAACTTCTACCCATCTATAAATCAACATGAATTCCTTTGGGACAATGACTATATATGCATATGGATTATGTCTAGTATATAATATATACAATTATACATCTATAGTCAATCGAGGATTTATAGCATTTTATAGATATTAGGTTACAGAATTTTTTTTTCCTCAAAGATTAGCTAGCTAATTTTAAAACTACGATCTATACATTGTCTCTTTCTCAACAATTACACAATAAACGTTGTAAGTCATATGGGTAAATGCGCAAATAGGTTTTCCCTTCTATCTCACTGATCCAGTTGTCCAATTCTGTGCAAATACCATGCTGTCTTCATTTCTGCCATTGTATGACATCTTTTGGTATCCAAAATGACTGGTATTCATTAATTATTTAAGATAATATTTTACATTTGTATGTGTGAGTTTATTATATATGAAATTAGTTTATCACAGGATATCTTCTTATAATAAAATTAAATAAAATGCATGTATTCGTTTCTGGATAAGAGGCATTTTAAGCATACATGACTCTTTCTTGTTACTGTCTAACAATAAAATTTCATGAGACAGTAACTTCTCAGAGATCAAAGCAGTATTGATGAATTTGATTTCTGTTCAGGACTTAGTTCTTAATGGTGCATCTTTAATACACGCTTCTTGCCAATCGAAGGGATAGGAATCATGGAAAAACACTAGGTTTAATTCTTACTATCTGGGGGGGCGGAGCCAAGATGGCGACTAGCACACACAGTTTCTGAGTGGTGGGATACCTGATCTTCTGAGTTGGAGAATGGAAGGACCCCCAACCCAGGAAAACCACAGCGAGGCTTTCTGAACAACAGGGAACATCGCAGGAGGTGAAAACTTTGGCCTCTGGTCACCTGGAGACTTGCTTGGGGAAGGAGAGAAACAATCCTTTGTTCTTGCGGCACTCCCTTCCCCCAGACCTCCTTCCTCCTCGGCACAGTGGCACAGCGGACTCATCTTTCTCAGCGCAGACCTAACTGCCTGGGGTATATGGCCGCTGAGATGGAGCCCCAAGCACTTTAGAGGCAGACAAAAGCCAGCAGTACTGTCCTGAGTCCCAGATTCGCGCAGCGGCTGCACCATCCTCCCAGGGCACGAATCTGCTAGACACCATACTAGCTCCGCAGGATCACCATCACTGACGGTACGGCCTGCCCAATCCCACAGTGACAGAGAATACGCTATATACTCACCAAAACCAGGCAGAAACGTCATACAACCTGGACACACCAGGCGCTGGGCCTCCCAAGCTTGGAGAGCACAACAAAGAGATCCCAGGACTTCCCAGAAAGCATTGGGACTAGCAACCCAGTCTCCAGTTACAGTGGGACATGGCGGCGGAGCAGCACTGAACTGGCGGGGCACCACAGCCCTCCAGTTTAAGACTAACCAGGGCCAAACCAGAGAACAGAGAGCCTGGTTACCCCATCCCTGCTGAAGTGACCACCCTGAAATCTCCAGCTGCAGCAAGACCTCAGAACCTGGCGGTGACAGCAGCACAGAACTGGCAGAACACATCAAAGAAGCAGGGCCAAACCAGAGAGCAGAGAGCCCCGGATACCAAGATCTCTGCCAAGAGACCTGCCTGTAAGTGAGTGCACCCTTGAGAATCTGCAGTTCCCCAGATCCTGGGTCCTTCTAAATCAGAAGCCAGGCATCGAACCCCCCTCCCACCCACATACCCACTTTGGGAAACAGAGGGGCACTAGGGACCTTGAAGTTCCTGCCCTGTGGGCCTGATTGAGGAGTTAAGACAGTTAATGCCAGAAATTGCGCTGCGATCATCATTAGCTCCTGCGACATATACAGTGCTGAGCCCCTCCCACACACTCAAGGGTTCAACATTAGCCATCACTCTGTCCCTCGAGAAACTCATCCACGCACACTTACACACACAGACACACACACACACACGCGCGCGCACATACGCTTGCATTTGCCCCGTTTGCGCCTGCGTACTTTCCTCCCACAGGTACAGCTAGTCCTCAGCACGCGCTGAGAGTGCTCAGCTTCCTGAAGAACTCTCCAGATACCAGAGAGAGACAGCACCAGTCTGATCTGCAGAATCCAAAAACAAACAGGGAAGGTCTCAGATAAGCCAATGGCCAGGGGTAGGCGAAAGAACACTTCAAACATAAATCAGGACATCATGACTTCACCAGCAAACCCCAAAATCGATGGATACTCCAATTCAGCAGAAGCACAGGAAAATGATTTTAAAGCCATGCTTGCCCAATTATTTGAGGCTCGTAAGGAGGAAATGAACAAGTCTTTCAAAGAGATGGCCAGTCAATTGGAGGCAAAGAAAGAAGAAATAGACAATATTCTTAAAGAAACACAGGCAAACATAGCCAAACAAATAGATACACAAGTAGAGGAAAAATTAGTGGTATATAAGAAGGAAATGAAAAAAGAAATAGAGGCCATCGTAGAGAGACAGGAATCCAAATTCAAACACATGAAAGAAATGGTGCAAGGCATGAAAACAGAATTAGAATCAATAAAGAAAACACAAAATGAGAAAACCCTTGAGCTGGAGAACGTGGAGAAAAGATCAGGAACCACAAAAGTAAGCATCACCAACAGAATACAAGAGATGGAAGAGAGAATCTCTGGAGCTGAAGACACACTTGCAGAAATGGATACTTCTCTCAAAGAAAAAGTAAAATCAGAAAAGTTCCAATCACAAAATATCCAAGAAATCAAGGATGCTATGAAAAGACAAAATCTAAGAATAATAGGAATTCACGAAAAAGAAGACTCCAGACTCCAAGGTCCAGAAAATATTTTCAAGAAAATCATAGAAGAAAATTTTCCCAACTTAAAGAAAGAGATGTCCATAAATATACAAGAGGCCTACAGAACTCCAAATAGACTAGACCAGAAAAGAAACACATCACGTCACATCATAGTCAAAAGACTAAATCTACAGAACAAAGAAAAGATATTAAAAGCAGCAAGGGAAAAAGGCCAAGTAACATATGAAGGTAGACCTATCAGAATCACACCGGACTTCTCATCAAAAACTATGAAAGCCAGAAGGGCCTGGGCAAGTATCATGGAGGCTCTAAGAGATCACAAATGTCAACCCAGACTACTATACCCTGCAAAGCTTTCAATCAACATAGATGGAGAAAACAAAATATTCCATGACAAAACTAAATTTACACAATATCTACACAGCAAACCATCCCTACAGAAGATACTAGAAGGAAAACTTCAATCCAATGAAAACAAATTCACCCAAGAAAACAGGGCATACAGATAATGTCCCAACAAAAATGAAAAGAAAACAAGCAATGAAACAGGGTTAGATCACCGACTCCATTACAAAAGGAACTAACATGCATTGGTCACTATTATCTATCAATATCAATGGACTCAACTCACCAATAAAAAGACACAGGCTAACAGAATGGAAACAGGATCCAACATTCTGTTGCATCCAAGAAACACACCTATGCAACAAAGACAAACACTACCTCAGAGTAAAGGGCTGGAAACCTGTTTTTCAAGCAAATGGTTCCAGAAAACAAGCTGGAGTAGCCATCCTAATATCTAATGAAATAGACTTTCAACCCAAGTTAATCAAAAAAGATAAGGAGGGGCACTATATTCTCATCAAAGGAAAAATCCACCAAGAGGACATCACAATCTTGAATATCTCTGCCCCAAATACAAGAGCACCGACATTCATAAATGAAACATTATTAAAGCTTAAATCATACATTGATCCTAATACCTTAATAGTGGGAAACTTCAACACTCCACTCTCACCAAGGGACAGATCAACTAGACAGACACCAAATAGGGAAATAAAAGCACTCACAGAATCCCTAAATCAAGTGGACCTAATAGACGTCTACAGATCATTTCACCCAAACTCAAAAGAGTACACCTTCTTTTCAGCACCGCATTGGAACCTTTTCCAAAATAGACCATATAGTGGGCCACAAAGCAAGCCTCAACAGATTCAAAAGGATTGAAATAATCCCTTGTATACTATCTGACCACCATGGACTAAAGCTCGACCTCAACAACAACAGAAACAACAAAAAGCCGACACGCACATGGAAACTGAACAACTTAATACTAAATGACAGCTGGGTTAAGGAAGAAATGAAGAAAGAAATTAAAGACTTCCTAGAATTCAATGCAAAGGAAGGCACAACATAACCAAATTTATGGGACACATTGAAAGCAGTGCTCAGAGGAAAATTTATAGCACTAAGTGCCTGCAAGAAGAAATTCATAACATCACATACAAACAACTTAATGGCCCAACTGAAAACCCTAGAAAAAAAAGAAGCAGATACACCCAAGAGGAGCCGACAGCTGGAAATAATCAAACTAAGGGCTGAAATCAATCAACTAGAAACAAATAAAACTATCCAAAGAATCAATGAAACAAAAAGCTGTTTTTTTGAGAAAATCAACAAGATAGACAAACCCTTAGCCAAACTAACTAAAAAGCAGAGAGAAACTATCCAGATCAGCAAAATCAGAAATGAAAATGGGAACATAACCACAGACATTGAGGAAATCCAAACAATTATTAGGTCATACTACAAAAGCCTATATGCCACAAAATTTGAGAATCTAAATGAAATGGATAATTTTCTTGAAAGATTCCATCTACCAAAACTAAGTCAAGATCAGGTAGAAAGACTGAATAGCCCTATATCTCCCAAGGAAATCGAGGCAGTCATTAACAGTCTCCCCTCCAAAAATGGCCTGGACCAGATGGCTTCAGCGCAGAATTCTACAAGACCTTCAAAGAAGTGCTAACTCCAATTCTCCTCAAGCTATTCCACAAAATAGAAACAGAAGGAACACTACCAAACTCATTCTATGAAGCCACAGTCACCTTAATACCTAAACCACACAAAGACCCAACAAAAAAGAGAACTTCAGGCCTATCTCTCTTATGAACATTGACGCAAAAATACTCAATAAAATACTTGCAAACCGAATCCAAGAACACATCAAAGATATCATCCACCAAGACCAAGTAGGCTTCATCCCAGGCATGCAAGGGTGGTTCAACATACAGAAATCCATCAATGTAATCCACTACATAAACAAACTGAAGGAGAAAAACCACATGATCATCTCCTTAGATGCCAAAAAAGCATTTGACAAGTCCAACACCCATTCATGTTTAAAGTCTTGGAGAGATCAGCGATACAAGGCACATACCTAAACATAGTAAAGGCAATATATAGCAAGCCTATAGCTAACATCAAACTCCATGGAGAGAAACTTAAATCAATCCCACTGAAATCAGGGACAAGACAAGGCTGTCCATTGTCCCCATATCTCTTCAACATAGTACTTGAAGTCCTAGCCAGAGCAATAAGACAACTAAAGGAGATCAGGGGATACAAATCGGAAAGGAAGAGGTCAAAGTGTCACTATCTGCAGATGATATGATAGTATACATGAGCGACCACAAAAATTCAACCAGAGAACTCCTTCAGCTGGTAAACAAACACCTTCAGCAATGTGGCAGGATACAAAATCAACTCAAAAAAATCAGAAGCCCTCCTATATACCAAAGACAAAAAGGCTGAGAAAGAAATTAGGGAAACAACATCCTTCACAATAGCCACTGGTAACATAAAGTACCTTGGTGTGACTCTAACCAAGCAAGTGAAAGACCTGTTTGAGAAAAACTTCAAGTCTCTGAAGAAAGAAATCTAAGAAGATATCAGAAGATGGAAAGATCTCCCGTGCTCATGGATTGGTAGGATTAACATTGTGAAAATGGCCATACTGCCAAAAGCAATCTACAGATTCAATGCAATTCCCATCAAAATACCAACTCAATTCTTTACAGACCTTGAAAACAAGATTCTCAGCTTCATATGGAGAAACAAAAAACCCAGAATCTCCAAAATGATCCTGTACAACAACAAATCATCTGGAGGTATCTCCATTCCTGATCTCAAGCTGTACTACAGGGCAACAGTAATAAAAACTGCATGGTATTGGCATAGAAACAGAAAGGAGGATCAATGGAACCGCATAGAAGACCCAGAAATAAATCCACACACCTATGAATACTCGATATTCGACAAAGAAGCCAATTCCATTCAATGGAAAAAAGACAGCATCTTCAACAAATGGTGCTGGACCAACTGGATGTCTACATGCAGAAAAATGAAAATAGATCCATATTTATCACCCTACACAAAACTAAAGTCAAAGTGGATCAAGGACCTCAACATAAAACCAGATACCCTAAATCAATTGGAAAAAAAAGTGGGGAACAGCCTAGAACTCATTGGCACAGGAGACAACTTCCTGAACAGAACACCAACAGCACAGGCTCTAAGAGCAACAATCAATAAATGGGACCTCATGAAACTGAAAAGTTTCTGTAAAGCAAAGGATACCGTCATCAAAACAAAACGACTGCCTACAGATTGGGAAAGAATCTTCACTAACCCTTTATCTGACAGAGGACTAATATCCAGTATATACAAAGAACTAAAGAAGCTGAAAAGCAGCAATCCAAGTAATCCAATTAAAAAATGGGGAACAGAGCTAAACAGAGAATTCTCGACAGAGGAATATTGAATGGCAGAAAAACACTTAAAGAAATGCTCATCCTCATTAGCCATCAGGGAAATGCAAATCAAAACGACCCTGAGATATCACCTTACACCCATCAGAATGGCCAAAATGAAAAACTCAAGCGATAACACATGCTGGAGAGGTTGTGGAGAAAGGGGAACCCTCCTCCACTGCTGGTGGGAATGTAAACTGGTACAACCACTCTGGAAAGCTATCTGGCACTTTCTAAGACAAATAGGAATAGTGCTTCCTCCAGACCCAGCTATACCACTGCTAGGTATATACCCAAAGTTTGTTCAAGTACACAAAAAGGACACTTGCTCAACCATGTTTATAGCAGCTCTATTTGTAATAGCCAGAACCTGGAAACAACCCAGATGTCCATCAACGCTGGAATGGGTACAGAAATTGTGGTATTTTTATACAATGGAATACTACTCAGCAGTCAAAAAGGAGGAAATCATGAAATTTGCAGGCAAATGGTGGGATCTAGAAAAGATCATTCTGAGTGAAATATCCCAGAAGGAGAAAGACAAACATGGGATATACTCACTTATATAGACCTATAAGATATGATAAACATAATGAAATCTATACACCTAAAAAAGATAATCAATTGAGCAGACATGGGGTAAGATGATCAATCCTCGTTTAGAAAGACAGATGGGATGTGCATTGAACGTATGACAGGAGTCTACTGAGCGCATCTGAAAGACTCTAACTAGCAGTGTTTTCAAAGCAAAGACTCATGACCAAAACTTTGGCAGAGTACAGGGAATCATAAGAAAGAAGGGGAGTTAGTCTGATGGGGAAAGGATAGGAGCTCCACAAGGACCAAATATATCTGGGCACAGGGTCTTTTCTGAGACTGACATTCAACCAAGAACCATGTATGGATATAACCTAGAACCTCCACTCAGATGTAGCCTGTGGTAGCTCAGTAACCAATTGGTTTCCCAAAGTGAGGGGAACAGGGACTATTTCTAACAGGAACTCAATGACTGGCTCTTTGGTCTCCCCACCCCCGAAGGGAGGAGCAGTCCTGTTAGGCCACAGAGGAGGGCTTTGCAGCCAGTCCTGAAGATACCTGATAAAACAGGATCAGATGAATGGGGAGGAGGTCCCCCCTATCAGTGGACTTGGAAAGGGGCACGGTGGAGATGAGGGAGGGAGGGATGGACTGGGAGGGAATGAGGGATCGGGACACGGCTGGGATACAGAGTTAATAAAATGTAACTGATAAAAATAAATAAATAAATAAATAAATAAATAAATAAATAAATAAATAAAGATAAAAAAATTCTTACTATCTGTTAGTGACATTAAGCAAGTAGTGCAGGGGTGTATCAACGACTAGCTGGATCCAGGCTTCATCTGCAAGCAAAGCAGGTGGTGTGATGATGATATTGGGTGCATAATCTTGCCTTGTGGACAAGAAAAGGGCCGAGGTGATTATTCAGCGCATACACATTGGGGTGCCAGCCTTTCTCCTCGCTCAGTTCAAATATTATTGCTTTTTAAATGTCAACGTATCACCAGTGTAAGCATGCAGACTTATTAAAACTTCTCTTCCCTGAGACACTTGAGGTGGGCACAGTTGAGCATGATACATATTTAAATTTTAATCAGAATTCTAGGTGCAGCAGTCCTTAGACAGCACTGGAATTATTTGAAAGGAGAGAAATAGATTTGAACTTAGTGCCTCCTTGCTGTGGGAGGCTCTGTCAGGCACTGCACAAAGAGCACCACATTCAGTCCTCAGAAACACTCCTTAAAGAAAGACTTTTGTAATGTCACAGTTCACAAGTGATAAGTTGATTTTCTATCCTATTATTATTATTATTTATTACAATTTATCCAGTTTGTATCCAGGCTGTGGGCCCCTCCCTCCTCTTCTCCCAATCCCACCCTCACTCCCACTTGTCCCCCCTATGTTCCTCCACTGATAGGGGAGTTCCTCTTCCCCTTCTATCTGACCCTAGCCTATCAGGTCTCATCAGGGAAGGCTCTATTGTCTTCCTCTGTGGCCTGGTAAGGTTGCACACACACACACACACACACACACACACACACACACAACACTCCCATGGAGAGGTGATCAGAGAGCCTGTCACTGAGTTCATGCCAGAGACAACCCCTGCTCCCCTTACTATGGAACCCACTTGGAGGTTGAGTCTACAGGCCACATCTGAGGAGGGGTTTTAGGTCCTCTCAGTGCATGGTCCTTGGTAGGGGTATCAGTCTCTGCAGGCCACCCCCCCTCCCAAACACACACCAGGACCAGTTTGTTTGGGGTTTTTTTGTTTGTTTGTTTTTGTTTTTGTTTTTGTTTTTCTCTGTTGGTCTCCTTTTGGAGCTCCTGTCCCCTCCAGGTCTTTCTATCTTCCCTTTTTTTTTCATAACATTCTATGCTTTTTGCCCAAAGTTTAGCTATGAGTCTAAGCCTCTGCTTCATACCTCCATCAGTAGAGTCTTTTAGAGGCCCTCCATGTTAGGCTCCTGTCCTATCCCCTGTCTTTTCCTGCTTCTGCTGTCTATGGTGTTTGCCCTCCTAAATGAGGATTGAGCATCTTCCCTAGGTTCTTCCTTGCTTTGCTTCTTTAGAAATATAGAGTTTATCCCATAGTTATCCTATATTTAGGAATATGTTTACTCTACATTTTAAGTCTAAATCCACTTATGAGTGAGTATATACCATGTGAGTCTTTCTGCTTCTGGGATACCTCACTCAGGATGATCTTTTCCACTAACCATCATTTGCCTGCAAATTTTATGATTTCTTTGTTTTTAACTGCTGAGTAGTATTCCATTGTGTAAATATACCACAATTTCTGGATCCATTCCTCCTTTGAGGGACATCTGGGTTGTTTCCAGGTTATGGCTATTACTAATAGAGCTTCTTGGAACATGGTTGAGCAAATGTCCTTGTTGTGTACTTGAGAATATTTTGGATAAATGCCTATGAGGAGCATAGCTGGATTTTGAGGGAGCAATATTCCTAATTGTCTGAGAAAACACCAGATTAATTTCCAGAGTGGTTGTACAAATTTATATTCCCACCAGCAATGGAGGACGGTTCCCCTTTCTCCACATCCTCTCCAGCATGTGTTGTCACTTGAGTTTTTGATCTTAGCCATTCTAATGGGTGTAAGATGAAATCTCAGAGTTGTTTTTATTTGCATCTCCCTGATGACTAATGATGATAAGTTGATTCTCATCAGCTGAAGTCAACTCTACATTCATTTTACTAACAACTGTTTGAGCCTTCAATTTCTTCATAATATTATCGAAATGTTCTTCTGTAGTCACATGTTGAGATTCCCGTGAAGACGGAATGCTGAAGCGTGTCCCTCTGGAGAAGGTTCCTTCTACATTTGAGTCCTCGGATCTAGCTGCAGATTAACAAAAGCAAACAGCAGTGTTTGTGACACTAGGTCTCACTCCCTCACCATCTCAAACTTTAGGATCCTAGTTGACTACTCTGGAATTAGGTTGGCTGCAGCTCAGAGTAACTGAGAGGCAATTGTTCCCACTGCATGGAACAAAAACATTCAGAAGTCTCTTTTTCGTTGTTTTCTGTTTTGTTTGGGTATGCATATGGTTGCAATGCTATGCCCACTTAAGTTCATGTTCAAAGTTGACATCCACTCATTCCCTTATTGGATTCCCAAACTTAATATTCTGAAATTGAGTTTCCTCTTATCAAACCTGGAACTCTAGTTAGACTATCTGGCAAGAGCAGCCTAGCTAATCTCCTGTCTGCCTCCCCAAACTGAGATTTCAGACACCTTTTCTGCCTATATTTATGCTGGGGATCTAAACTCATGTCTTCATGTTTATATGTCCAACACTTGAGCGGCTGATCTGTCTTCCCAGCCTCCATAACATGGATGTTTCACATATAAGGGACCAATCCTTCAACAATGCAGAATTTTAAGGAAATCTGATTATCCCTTCACTGAGAAATGCCTGGACCACCATCCAGAAAAATGTGTGTCCCCATCAACCTTTCCTAACACTGTGGACTCTTGAAGCATGTCACCTTATTATTTCTTAGTAACTTACAGGAATCTGGAATTTTAAAATCATCTCCTCAGCAACCCTGCAGGTTGTACTCTTTTCAACATCTTATTTAATCTGCCTTTGGGTCTCTGTGAGAATGAGGAGGTGACTTGTCCTAACAGTTCTTGGAAAAAAATATATATTTCTCTTGGGTCTGCTTGAGAGAGAAACAAGAGACATTGCCATTCAAAGTTCTGCTCTCTAAGGAGGGCTTAGAGTCACAGGACTCAGGTAAGGGATTTGATGTCAGGACCCATCAGCATCCAATCAGTGCAAAATCATTTCCTGACTCCAGCTGACCACACACTTTTCACTGTAGCTGCAACTTCATTAAATGGAGGACTGAGTTTCCAACAAGAAAAGGTCAACATTTCCATTTGGGCATTCAAACATCTCCAAGATGGGTTTGAGGCTTTAGCTTTCTATTGATTCAGCCATCCCCATGCTGAGCAAAGAACTTTGCCCAGAATAGATGGGCTGTGTCAATCAAAGCTCACCAGTGGGGCTACTTATTTTCAGTTTGATTCACAGAGCTATCAAATATTGAGTTGAAGGGGACAAAGGTAATTCTAATGTAGTATAAATTTGCAAATGAAGCTTTCATCACCAACGCATTACTAACACTGAAATACATGAAGAGTGCTTTGAAATTACACACACACACAAAAAAAAAAAACATTAAAAAAAATCCTCTTTACTAAATACCAAATGTACATAAAAATCTAAATTAGAGGCCTCCTGAGGACACACTGATTTTTCTAAAGAAACTGATGACATACAGTGATTATGAGGAAAGGCATCTTTCATTTGAAACCTAACACAGAATGGAGAATGTTGGCTTTTTTGTGTGAAGAGATAGCAGATATTCTTTCAATAGAAGGAATGCTCACTTGGTTCTATGATTGCCCAAATAACACTAATAATGGCAACAACTTTGTAAATGAGTCTAGCATCTTTGTATAACTTTATATCATTTTTAATTATACTTTATTTATTTTGTATTCCCCCTCTAGTTCCCTCCCAACCCCTCTCTTCCTCCCCTTCTCCACACACTCCCCTCCCCATGTCCACTGGTAGGAGAGGGTTTCTTTTTCTTCCTTCTGATCCTAGTCTGTTAGGTCTCATCAGGAGTGGCTGCATTGTCTTCCTCTGTAGCATGGTAAAGCTGCTCCCCTCTCAGGGGGAGGTGATCAAAGAGCAGGCCAATCAGTTCATGTCAGAAGCAGTCCCTGTTCCCATTACTATGGAACCCACTTGGACGCTGAACTGCTGTGGGCTACATTTGTGCAGGGGTTCTAGGTTATCTCCATGCATGGTACTTGGTTGGAATATGAGTCTCAGGAAAGAACCCCGTGCTCAAATTTTTTGGTTCTGTTGCTCTCCTTGATGAAAGAAGTGGGAAATAATAGTAAGAGCTGGAGAGGACAGGAGGTTCACAAGGAGAGCAACAGAACTTTATATCATTTAACTTCATCTGACAATATTATCTAAAAGTTCTTTAGAATTATACTTTTAAAACCCTCAACCATACAAGTATTGAGTAGATGTTATTGATTTTGTGGCATTCCTGAATCATTTTGGTTTCCTTTTACCTTCAAATTTTCTCACCTTTATCTTCATAGGTTCATTTTGTTCCCTAAATGGGTCACATCCTTGCTTTCTACATGTTATTATTATTGTCATTATTATTATTATTATTATCATCATCATTATCTTAGCCTACCTTCCTGATCAGGTGAGAAGGTGTCCAGCCTTCTGGTACTCAGATGGAAGTAGTGTCCAGGAAACCCATAGCCCTGAGACCCAGAATCCAAGTTACATGCTATGAGGACTGGGAAGGTATCCCAGCTCTGAGGTGCAACAGGGTCCCAAGGGTACCCTGAGTCATGGGAGCTCAAGAACCTCACAGCTCTGAGAGGAGACCTCCTCAACAGAGATGTTGCAGTTCCCAAGGGAGGGTTGCTCCAACTCTGAGGAGCTGAGGAGCTGAGGAGCTGAGGAGCCTAGGAACCTGAGTTCAGTTCCTTCTTCCTTTCTTCTTTCTCTTCTTTTTCTTCTTCTTTGCAGACAGTAAATCTCTTTTTAATGTAATTTTATTTATTACAATTTATTCACTTTGTATACAAGCTGTAGCCCCACCCTTATCTCCTCCCAATCTTGCCCTCCCTCATCTCCTCTCTTGCTCCTTCCCCAGTCCACTGAAAATGGAGGTCCTCCTCCCCTTCCTTCTGACTATAGCCTATCAGGTCTCATCAGGACTCTCTTTCATAGTCTTCCTCTGTGGTCTGATCAGGCTGCTCCTCCTTCAGGAGGAAGTGATCAAAAAGCCAGCCACTGAGTTTATGTCAGAGACAACCCCTGCTCCCCTTATTAGGGAGCCCACTTGGAGACTGAGCTGCCATGGGCTACATCTGTGCAGGGGTTCCAGATTATCTCCATGAATAGCCCTTGATTGGAGTATCAGTCTCAGAAAAGACCCCTAGGCCCAGAATTTTTGTTCTGTTGTTCTACTTGTGGAGCTCCAGACCTTTCCAAGTCTTTTCATCCCACCTCCTTCTTTCATAAGATTTCCTTCACTCTGCCCAAAGTTTGGATATGAGATCTATTGAAAGGAAGAATCCAGGATAGGTGGGATGAATCCAGGAATGGCTGCCTCTCTTCCTGGGAGAAGGCAGCCAACTGGGGTAAACACAGACTTTATATAGGAATTCTTAGAGGAGCTTTCTAAGGCAGGAATTTCCAGAGTGTGGATTGATGAGATTTCATGTCCTGAACTGTGGGATGCTAAGGAATTATGGGCTTTCCTGCTCAGGGATTCCTGTATTTTTATGGGAAGTTCTGGGATTGGTCAGTTTTCCTGTTCGGGGATTGATGGAGTTTTGTCCAGTCTTTTCACCTCAAATTTGCCTAATATGGAATGAGTCCTACTGAGGGCCTGGAGATGACAGTTGCAGAGGTGTAGGGGTGGGGTGTGAACTGGGCTGCTGGAGCTTCCTCAGGCAGAGGTCTGGCAGCTTTTCTGCCCTGAGGGGTTATAAAGTGTTCTAGGTGTCCAAAATTTACAGAGTTTACTGTGAAGGCGGTAGACTGAAGCAGGAAAGGAGGAAAGGATGTTGTTATCAAGCACAGCTATTTTTAACAGCTGCAGTAGGCATTGTGAGGCAGGAAAGCTGTCCAGTTCCCATAGGCTGAGGCAGGAAGAGTAACCATGGACAGCTCCCTTTGGAGGAGTTGCCTGCCATTTTGTCTCCTGCCTCCACAGCCTCAGGGAGGGAAGGAGGAGCTCACTGCCCTGAGTTTGGAAGAGGAACTGGCAAGAGCCACTTGTTACTATGTATTTAATTGACCTGTAGACATAGCTCTTGGAGGGTGCACTGGGCTTTTCCGATTCCCTGCTGCCACAAAGCGGGGAGGGCCGGCAGTGGGCCACCACAGCTTGTGAGGCATCAGAATGGCCTGGGGTGGGCCGCTACCTCAACTTGGGGTGAGTAGGGACCTCCTTGGCTTGGAATTGCCTCAGTCTGAGACATCTGCTTTAGTAGGCTTAAGATATCAGATTAACCTCAGCTCCAGCCTTGCATAGAACATGTAATAACAAAGGGGGTCTTTTTAAGGAGAGGAATAGAACACTGAGAAGGGTTAGGGAGATAAAAAGAATGGATTATAATTGTGTGCATGCATGAAAACGTTGAAAGGAAACAGGTTATTTTTATTCTAACTTAAAAAAAAAGATATTATTCTTTCTGATGTATAAAAAGTCTTTGTTTCCCAAGTTTTCTTTTGTGTTCTCCAAAATAAACTGAGGTAATCTTAAACATATTTAACTAGCAGTGAATACATAAAATCATTATTAACTAAAACAATCAGATTGCCTACAATCGTATCACTCACAGCCAAATGCTATTTAGTAAATCTTCTGATAAATGCTCTGGCTTTTCACTTGTGTTCAGATCTTGCCCATGTCATTTCTAGTGTCTTAGTTCAGTGATTTAACATTTTACTTTTTGTAACAAGGGACGGTGTGGGGGGGGGGAGGGGGTATTACTAACAACTGGTGAGCCTGTTCTGTCTAAGAAATAGTCTCTTATGATATTGTACCTTCCTACTACACTTTCATGGCACACACACATACAACAGTGCCTCTCTAAAACTGTGACTGTCCCAGTCCTGTATCTATACATGTTAGATGTATGGCCTCAGCCTTATCAGTTTCTGACAATACCAACCCTCTTTGCATTCTTCTTGTGAATTGCATTAGAAACAACGTAAGGTAATTGTTTCAAACTTGTAGCCAGAGGATTTAGCAGAGCAAGCTGAATTCTGACCCTGTCCTACCTTTCCTCACCCTATATTGATTTTCAACTCCTGTTCCTTTAGCCTACTCTCCTCCTACATCCTCAGTGCTCTTTTCCCTTGAACGGCAAACACAACAGCCCTCACGTGAATCCTTCTGAAGAACTTGGTCATGAGGTATTTCTATGAGAAGAACCAGCTGTAACAAGAGTGGTTAGAGGACTACTATCAGCAAGGAATTTTCCAAAGTTCTCATTTTAATGGAAGTACAATGGGGAATGCCCTGAGGAAGAGGCATCACGGTAGAAGGTGACAGCAAAATAGTCTCTTACTACTCAGATGTATGCCAGAAATGCTCCTCCCTAATTATACAGCATTCCTATGGTCTTACTTCCTTCCATTGCTTGCAAGATAACCTGCAGTTCATTTCACTAATTCTTACCTAGATGCACTGGCATCCCTCTCTTTCTCTATGCCTTGGCATTTATCTTCCTAAGGACTCACATATGCTTCACAGGGATGTAAATTGATGCAACAGTCTTGCAAAACAATTTAGTATTAATAGATCAAGAGTCTTAAAATTGCTCATACAGGGTTATTATGATCCAGCAATTCCATTCCAGCAACCTCTCCAAATGAAATAACCTAACACATTGGGGAAAACAAATATGTAAAATATATTTGCAGAAATATGTTTATTACTGCACAGTTTCCCATTTTGGTGATATGATAAAAAACTAAAGAGATAATAAAAGAAATTATTAAATGATAACACATCCATATGATGTACTGTTATGCAGCCATTAAAATGGTGCTTATGGAAAATTAGTAACATAAAAAATATATATGATATATTATTAGGAGAAAGATGCAAGGTGCAGAATTGTGCATAGAATATGATCACAGTGATGTAGAACTTGCATATATAATAGGCTAGACAGAAAAGGAAGTGGCCTGGAGAGGAGCAGGGGGAGGTTTGATACCAAGGTCATGGCTGCTGCTTTAATCTTTTGTTTCTACTTCAGTGACTATTCTAGGTTCTTTGAGAACATTTTTCTTTAAAATATAACATTCAAAATAAAGTTCTAAAGTACATTTTAAACAACAACTTTGTCTTCCTTCATGCCAGTTTATGCCATATACAGAGGCACATAGCTCATTTATTTCCATTTATTTTCCTTCATTATTAGAGTAGAGTCCATAAATGTCTACTTTTTGAAGCTTCTCAGCCCACACAGGCAAAATCAGACAAAAAGATGACTTCCCTCCTCTCTCTCAGGGTCACTTCCACTCAGCCCACCCACAGGTCGTAGAGTCTGGCTATTTTAACATGTAATAAACCTAGGGAATTTTATAACTCATCCGGTGCTGACAACCTGTATAGAATGAAAAAGAAAATTCTAGATTGTTCAATAAAAACTTTGTTCCTGATCCAGCTACAATACTACTCTTAGTCTTTCTGCTTCTCTTTTTGGGGATGTCTATGATATAGTATACCACAAAGGCCAATGTGAGCTTTTTTTATGGTAGTCTCAGAACTTTGCCCTACTTCTTGCCTTCTTCTATGCCAGCAAAATGATATTGTAAAATTTCATAAAATCTCACTGTCTTCATTTAACCATACTTGTGCTTTGGGCAGACTTTTTCTCATGTTCTATGATGACTGAGATCCTAATCTTCCAATAACTCAATCTCGCATGCCCTTGTGGCAACCCAGCTTAAGATTTCAAGTTCAAAAGTCAAGAAGACGGACCAAAATCCTTCTGCATAGATGATAAGATTTTCACATCTTCTTTTCTTCTTTCTCTTCATTCCCTTCTAGGAAAGTCAGTAAAAGGAAATTCCATTTTATATGATTAATCAATAAGTAGACAGGTACTGAAAAAGTGACACATGAAAAGTGTAGTGCCATCTTCATGGGGAATTCAGGAGAAGAGACACATATTGCCTGCCAATGCTGATACTCAAGCAATGGAAATGGACAGACTTGTTAACACTGAACACAAAGGAAGAGCATATTTAGTGATGCAATGGGAGAAGAAAAGTAATAAGCATGTGTTAGTTTTTATTCCATGCATGTAAGGTTCTGCTTTGTGTTCTGCTTTTTTTCAGATTTGTGAAGTCAAGGGGTCAGACAAATTTGATAAGTGCTTTCAACTGAATTTGTTTTTAAAGGAAGATAGAAAATTGTGAGAGCAGGCAAATATTGAGGGGCTCTCAGAAGTCTAAGCTTAAGGAAGAGGAGTTGCTACAGCTAAAAGTAAGATAAGCAAATGGAGATCACATATAATCACACATTTGTTCATGCTATCTCCAAGATACATGTGTTTGGAGGAAAAAAATAATTCCAGCATTTTCTAATTGGACAGCGTCTTTTGGTCAGCAAAAGACCAATTCAACTTGAGAACATTTTAAGGAAAACAAACATTTAAAATGTCTTTCATGTATCCAAAGAAATAGTATAATATATATATATATATATATATATATATATATATATCCACTCAAGTAAATGTATCATGGTTTTATAGAAAAAGTTAAATTTGGTGTCATATGAGTCATGAGTTGTGTTGGTCAGGTGTATCCAAAAAGATGGAGACAACATATTCCCATGGTGAGAATTTGAGATAGAAGCTACACATTCTAAGAGCATCTTGTCTGCTTTTTCCATACCCTTTACTTCTCAAAATATACCATATGAAACTTTTATTTTACTCAATAACAGAGGGACAAGTGGATGTCTTTATTTACCTACTCTTCACTTCCTCAGAGAAATTTTTCTATATGTAGAACTGAGGATAAAACACAGGACCGCCATTTTTTCCTAACTTCACTTGAGCATATACGTTGGCCCCAAGTTCTAATTAAACAGAGAGGCACTAGGGTTCTTGCTTCCACAATGGTCTCATTCTTTGGGCTTAGGAAACCTTAAGGCCTATGGTTGCTTAGTGAAACCTTGAAGATCCAAAAGGAAGATAGGAACTATATGATGTAAGCAAAGTGTCAGGAACAACAAAAGTGTAAGAGAAAGCACAGTGCACAAAGGAAATGAAAAGATATTTAGAACATCCCTGGATCTTTATTAATTCCCAAGATAGTGGGGTAACAGTTTGTTCAGGAATACCAGTCTAAAGCCACAAGGGAGCAAGAAGATAAGAACAAAGAGCAAAAACATGAGCACACTCACATTTCTCAACTTGGAGTAGAAACTTTACTTCAAATTGAGGCTTCAGTACAGTCTGACAGACTTTTCTGAGGCGTAGTCAAATCAAGAAAGTATTTCGATAACTGAAATCATATTCAGTATGGTACTCTAAAAGACTGTCTGAATACCACTCAGGAGAAATTAGAGAAGGAACTCAAGCCTTATGGGACAAAATACTACTGATGTGGGGGCTCCTACACCATACAAATCCAATAACAAAATGAAGAAAGCTTAAACACTAACATTAATCAATACGTAATTTGTGGCTGCCCAGGGCAAGTATACGAGCAACTCATATAAAGATCTGGGCAAGACATTAGACACTGGACACTGCCAACCTGTAGATGTCATAGACTCACCCAAATCACAGAACAAATAAGGGATCAAAAGAACACACAAAATCAATATTCAAGGGGGCTCTATCCAAACTCACCATAAAAAATATGTTAACTCAAAAGTCCAGGACTCAATAAAAATTGATAAGGCATGATATATATTACTTTGATGTCTAAAATATTTTGTTTTTAATTAGAAACTATGTGACATGTAATGTTCATGTAAGACCATGTACTATTTGAGTCTAAGTGTGTAACATGATCACCTTTTAGTCAGTGGATAGGCTGAAATCAGAGTCAATGGATAGTGCATGCATATGTACACAGAACTTCTATGAGGGAAAAATAAAATGTGCCGAAGTTGGATGATAGTAATGTTTTATGTGATATTAGTATAAATATAAATATACATTGAACTTGTAGCTTTTATCCTATAGTATTTTTTTCTTTATTTACTTTTATTATTCACTTTACATCCCCACCACAGCCCCCTCCCTTTTCTCCTCCCGGTCCCACCCTCCTTCCCTCTTGTCCCTACCATGCTCCCCTAGTAATCAAAAGGGGAGAGCCTTTATATTTTACCAGGTGGCCATAGGTTATCAAGTCTCTTCAGGACAGTCTGCAGCCTCTTCCTCTGTGGCCTCAGACGGCTGCCCTGTGCGGAGAAAGTGATTGAGGAGCATACAATAGAGTCCATGTCAGAGACAGCTCCTGCTTTCCTTACTAGGGATTCTACATGGAGACCTAGCTTCCTATGGACCACATCTGAGGAGGGGCCAAAGTTCTCTCTATGCATGGTCTTTGGTTGGTGCCTCAGTCTCCGCAGGCCCTCCTGGGCCCAGATTTATTGGCTCTGTTTGTCTTTGGTGATCAAAACAGAAGCTGAGACTCAGAGTCAAACTTTGGGCAGAGTGCAGGGAGTCTTATGGAATTCATACTTAGTATTAATAAATTACATGGCATGTGAGGTACATACCAATAATTTCATTTGTAAAAAGATGAATATAACAAGCACTCGTTGCTTTATAAAGGGACATTTGAAGGAATGAAGACATTATTATCCTGAGATACGTCACTTTTAAGAATATTGTTTCCAGAGACAGAGGTAGAACAATACATGAAAAGATATCTGATTATTCAAATAAGCTGAGATCTAGGAAGCAGAGTTTGACTGAACATAAGAAACTTTAAGTAATAGGTTATCTTACCTCAGATGATACTGGATGAAATAAAATTAAAATTGTCAGGAGCCTTGAATACCCTGATAAGTGTTTGTGTCTCATTACACAATGAGTGAAGAGTTCCTAAAGGCTCTAAATATTAGACACTGAACTTTGGAGTCAAATACCTGAATTTTTTTTCAGGAAATGTCTTAGGGAAAAGATTAATCATTTTTGATGAAATTAGGTAAATAGATGAGGAAGGTGGTTTGAAAGTCTCCTCACATAAAATGATTGACAATATTCATCAGTGTTGTGACCCATACTCAAACCTTTGGCAAAATCTAGAACAGAATAAGAAAGACATGAATTTCACAAAATTTAAATAATCTAATTTATCTTCTAAGCCAGGCTCTCTTTCACCTATCTCGGGAGTAGATGGCAGCATGCAGCTTAAAATATCATTTTGTATTCATTTTCCTGCCACAGCATAACCACTCCATTACTTCAATATCTGATCTCAAGAATCTCATTTCTTTTCAGCCTCATGTTGTCCTCTTTTATTTTATACCCTAAGTATTCCAAAGGACCACATTGGTGACTCATGTTCTTGTTTGGACAACAGTGATCATGATCATGTTACTAGGCAAACACAGAGTTCTTCCAGCTGTGGACAGCTGGATACACTGCTCTGAAAACTGTTAAGTTCCCAGTTTTATCAGAATGGCACATTTGTTTAAATTTAGATGAAGTAACAACTAAGATGTAGAGACACATGTTCCCCTGGTTAAAAAACAAAAACACAAACAACAACAAAAAACTTCCTCCACTTCCTGCATCAGGAATGCTTTTTAAACAAAGACAGGTTGGGCTCTAGGTAAAGTGGAGATACACAGAAAGTTCATCACCCAAATTAATACACATTTCTGCACACTCCACAGAGGATACATGGATGCAAGAGAGAAAAGCCCATCGACAAAAGGCTACCTCTCACATTTAGCCTGAAGGTGACTCTCCTAATGGCCAGAGCTTTGGTGCCAATCTCTTCAGGTTCCCATTTTCTCAGCTTTATAATTTGAGCAAATTCCTTTCCAAGAACTCTTGGCCTATCTGTTGCTTAGACTACCAAGCAGATGGAGCACAGTTTATGATCAACCAGGAATCCAAAATAAAGTCATTGGCTTGTTTTTAATGGGATTGATAGGAGTGGAGGAGTATTTTCTGGCAGCTTGAAAAGCAGCCTAGCATTGGCAGGAGGCCCACCCTATGTTAAGCACACATAGGTGTGCCAAATAGCCAAGTCCACAGCTTCTACACCAGGAACACCACTGTGGCAATGGGTTGAAATCATGATGCTTTTCCTTCCTAATGCAAAAAAGTTCTGTGACCTAATATATTTTTCCAAGCATCCTATGGAGGTCTAAACCACATACTTTAAATTTGTGTTTGTCAGTGCACTGGTCTGAGTTTAACAAACACAAATAATTACATAACTAGGATCTTAATCAAGATTTAAGAGAAAATCCCTGTTCTGTCAAATTATCCTTACATCTTACATGCTTTGTAATCACTGCTGTTTATTTTCTGCATTAATTATTTTTCTCATCACTGTCACAAAATACCAAATAAAGGCAATTTAATGAAAGGAAGACTCATATGGACTCATGGGCTTCATCACAACGAGGAAAGCATGCAGGAGTTCACTTCAGTGGTAGAATGTGTCCCGGATTGTACATAGGGTCTTCTGGCTGGAATCAGTCGTGCAGAAAAACATGCTGACATAATTTGGCTCTTGACTATCTCTCCCTTGGGTTAAAGATTGGTCTGTAGATTTGTATTATTTGGAGATGGCAGAAACTGACTACTGGAGAATCATCAGGCCCTGGGAGAGCTGCCTTGAGGGAAAAGTGGAATGGAAAACTGCCAGGACACATTGTGGCTACAGCTCTTCTCCCATAGAAATTAGGATATCATCAAGCTGTTACCAAAGGGTGGAGGGATGGCCATGTGCCACAAGGCACAGGTAAGTTTCGTGGTTCTCCTGGAACACACTGACATACTGTGGGCAGTAATAAGAGATGGCTTTGTTGAGTGCCTGTGTATGATTAGAAAAAAAATTTCTAGTCTTTTATTTGACAGCAGTGAGCTTTTAAAGAGAGCCCTCACCTGCTTCACTGTTTCCCAGAAAGAATTGTGAACACTGAAGTGGAGACAGCGCCTAAGAAGGCTGCTCTGTAATGCACACTTAGGACAGACAGGAGGACAAGGTCCATGATTTGGTTTTATAATGTTAGGTTGCAACTGTGTCCCAGCCATTTCCTCTTTAAATGGGAAAGTGTTTAATTTCTTTTGATTTTACAGAGCTCACAGTTGAGAAAATTTAAACTTCTAAAAAATATTTTGGAGGTGTAGAGAGACTTTAGATGTTTGAAAGAGATTAGATATTTTTCAACAGTAAACTTTCAAAGCATTTGAATTTGTAAGATTGTAGGACTTGTACATTTGTAACAATTTTTGTACTGTGACGTCTTTAGTAATGTTTGATCTTAGGGATGAATAAGAAAGAGAAGGTTGTGGTTAAAAGTGTTGTGTTCCTGTGTCAAATTTATAAGGGATCAGTTGCACTGGCTAGTTTTATGTCAACATGACAAAAGCTGTAGTCATCTGAGAGGAGGGGACCTCACCTGAGAAAATGTCTCAACAAGAGCTGGATGTAGGCAAGCCTAAAGAGCATTTTCTTAATTAGTGACTGATGGCAGAGTGCCTGATACAGAGTGGGTGGTGTAACCTCTGGGTAGACGGTCCTGGGTTCTGTAAGAAATCAGTCCGAAAGCTAGTAAGTAGCATCCCTCTGCGGCCTTTCCATCAGCTCCTGCATCCAATCTCCTGCTCTGTCTTAGTTGCTGTCCTGAGTTCCTTAGATGATGAGCAGTAATGTGGAAGTATAAGCCGGATAAACTCTTTTTTCCCCAAGTTGCTTTGGTCATGGTGTTTCATCACAGCAATGGAAGCCCTAATTAAGAAAAAGTTTCAAAATATCCCCAGAGAACTAGGCAATTGCAAATTATGCAGGGCCTTAAACATTTCTAAGGAAATGTCAGCTTGTTAAAATCCCTTTTTCTTTGTTCTTCTGATTATGTTTAAGGTATGTAAAGCTAGAGAGAAGTCCAGTAGAACAATTATTAGTTTAGGAACTTGAAACTGTCAGGTTATTTTGAAATATAAATTGTGGACTACTTTACACACCCCACACCCTCATATATATATATATATATATATATATATATATATATATGAATATATAATATATATTAAAACCTGGAAAATCTGCTCTGACCTAAGTATGTTGTTATTTTTACTATGTTTAAGCTGCTCAGACACATTCTGACTACACCTTTTCTCCCATAATAATTTGGATAGCTTCAAGCTTTTACGAAAAGATGGAGGGATATGTAGGTGCTGCAGGGTACCTGTAAAGTCCATGGCTCTACTGGAACACACTGACATACCATGGATATTAAGAGACAGGTTTCTTGAGTGCCTGTATATGATTAGGAAAAAAGAAGATGGCAGTATGACATAAAAATGCCAGAGCCCCTAGAGAGATGGGAGGCTGCTCCTTTCCCTGTTTCTTCTACTCAGGTTGTTGCTATTGTTGGTTGCTGGTTGCTGGTTGCTGGTTGCTGGTTGCTGGTTGCTGGTTGCTGGTTGCTGGTTGCTGGTTGCTGGTTGCTGGTTAAAGATAAACTGACTATGAAGAAAAAAATGGCCCCAAGGAAATCAGCTCCTCTAATCATCAAGAAATCGTCTAAAGATATCAATGCGCTCTTTTCCCTCTACTTCTTTCACTCTTACCTACTATTGGGGGCTTGGAAGGAATAGCAGTGGTTTACGCAGGTAGGAAAAACAAACTAGCAAAGTAGACAAAAGCCCAATTACACAACTCTTTATGTTTTATGGGTAAAACTCATTAATAATGTATCCACGTGCATTTTTCCTTCATTCTTGGCTTTTCCTTGTTTTTCTCTTAGAGTCTTTAAAGAGAAATTATTAATACAAACGTAGTTCAATTGATCATGTTTTTGTGTTCCTAGAACAGGCTAAACTTTCTTTGCCACATTCGAAGTTACAAATACCTTTCCCATAATTTCATGTCATTTTATAGTTTTTAAAATCTTATTTTTAGTCATAATAACCTCTGATTTAATTTAGCATAAGATATAAAATATAAAGTTTTTTACTTATAGATTTTTTTTATTTTAATTGAGGTTTTGATCCTGTCTTAAGCCATCTGCTCATGTTCTTATCCACTTATTTGGAAATATTTACAATGTAATTTAATAATTAACATTTAGGTTTTTGTTTCTAGTTTTCCTCAACTTTATCTCTACTATTTCCTTCTCTTTATTTATTTATTTGATGACGATGATGAAATTGATAATATTGAATATAAAATACTTAGTCTTCTTGATCTACAATACCAGAATTGTTTAAGCTCAGAGGTCTTTTTGTCAAATTGATTTTTTTTTTTCAATGCAGTTTATTCAGGAACATTGAACAATCCTCGGACCCCGGGGAAAGCCAGCCCACAGCTTAAATAGCCTCTGGGTAGCCAACCCAGGCGTGCCACGGGGGCAATGCAGATAGGTCCACATACATGGAAGCAAGCCAGATCCTCGGCCTTAGCCAAATGTGGAGTTGTTCGTGACAGAGAGCACTCACCATCGGGAAGGTGGAAGGCGGAAACCAGCTCCATCTTTAAGGCATAGCATTCCGCAGCTCTCTACAGTTCCCCCTTTTTGTTTTAGACGCATCAGGCAAGAGTAGAGGTCTGATCTCTGATATTAGAAATAAATTGGGACTTTGTACAGATGTTCATTTAGGTGTCATCCACCCAAAGAGCATCAGACCTGTCCTATACCTTTTTCTCAGAGGCGGGACCTGGGGCATCAACCCGCATGCAATCAGACATGCTCTTCTCTGGGTCCAAAGCGGCTGACCCTGAGTGCAGTGCTTAGCCTCGCATCCTGAGCGTATCATTTTAGCTTTTTATGGAATCCAACCATGCTTGGGGAGAATGTCCTGCTTCAATGGCTGTAAAGGCCTGAATGATCATGGCTGCATCACACTGTTGTGAGACTCTAATCTTGCATATATACCACAGGCAAACCAAGGAGACCAACACCAGAAGGCCTGCTAACACTCCCATGCCTGCCCATTCCTTCAGATGATTCATGGCTGCATCAATCCATGTTGATAATCCTGTGGCTAGTCCTGCGTCCACTCCGGTAGAATTTACTGTGACAATGGCCACTCTCAGCTGCTCCATCGTAGTATCGAATTCCCCAGTCCAATTACCTAAAATATAGCTCGACAATTGTTTAGACAGATTTGCAGCACAGGAAAAATTCTCATGTTGTATGCTAGTGACACAAAGTCCAGCATACTTTCATTGACAGCCAGGTTGAGCGATTTGCCATAGGGTATCAATTTGCTCCTGCAAGAGGTCAAACCTCTGATTGAACACCATCAAGCTTCCTTTTAATTGAGCATTAATTTCTTTATGTACAACTAAGGCATGAGCTACATTGGCTAAATGATTGTTCAGGGTCTGAGCAGTCTGCCCAGTATGACTCATGGCTAATGCCCTGGTGGTAGCTCCAACAGCCGCCAATGAGATGGTAGTAACAATGGTGGCTGTAGTTCCAAGATCCCTTTTCTGTCTGAAGAGAGTCATAGCGTGAGGGGCATCAATGGGCACAGGCACCCAGTGAGGCATGCGAGTAACCAGGGCATACCTAAATTTACTAGCATTACAGCATTGGGCAAAAAAGCAAGTATCATTACCACAATTACTTGGCTCTATCTGGCTAATAATGAATAAAACTGGGGGATATAGACAAACAGGTGTGGGCTTATAGGAAATATTATGAGAAGCCTTAACCCCTCGTTGGAACATCCTGCGTCAGTTCTAGAACTAGCAGTGGTGGTGTCCGAGGTCTGAGTAGGTTCAGGAGACCATTGCCCCCAGGGGCGAGACGTGCTCTATGCCAATTGACTAACTCCATGTTTTCCTCCAATTTTGAAAGTCATTTAAGGTTCTTAAATTATTTTTTTCCCTTTTTTCTTAAATTTTTCATCAATTACACTTTATTCATTCTGCATCCCCCCATAAGCCCCTCCCTTCTCTCCTCCCAATCCCACCCTCCCTCCTCCCTCTGCTTGCATGCCACTCCCCAAGTCCACTAATAGGGGAGGTTCTCCTCTCCTTTCTGATCTTAGTCTGTCAGTTCACATCAAAAGTGGCTGTATTGTCCTCTACTATGGCCTGGTAAGGCTGCTCCCCCCCAGGGGGAGGTGATCAAAGAGCAGGCCAATCAGATTATGTCAGAGGCAGTCCCTCTTCACATTACTATGTAACCCAATTGGACTCTGAACTGCCCTGGGCTACATCTGTGCAGGGGTTCTAGGTTATCTCCATGAATAGTCCTTGGTTGGAGTATGAGTCTCTGGGAAGTTCCCTATGTTCAAATTTTCTTGTTCTGTTGCTCTCCTTGTGGAGAACCTGTCCTCTCCAGCTCTTAATATTTCCCAGTTCTTACCTAAAATTCCGTTCTCCTGCCCAACAGTTGCGCATCCAGCTCAGCATCTGCTTTGATAGTCTGAAGGGCAGAGGCTTTCAGAGGCCCTCTGTGGTAGGTTCCTAGGTTGTTTCCTGTTTTCTTCTTCTGATGTCCATCCTCTTTGCCCTACTGGATGGGGATTGGACATTTTAGTTAGGGTCCTCTCTCTTTCTTAGTTTCTTTAGATGCACAGGTTTTAGTGGGTTTGTCCTATGTTGTATGTCTATATGAGTGAGTATATACCATGTGTGTCTTTTTGCTTCTGGGACAACTCACTCAGGATGATCCTTTCCAGATCCCACCATTTACCTGCAAATTTCATGATTTCCTTATTTTTCATTGCTGAGTAATATTCCATTGTGTAGATTACCACAATTTCTGCATCCATTCTTCAGTTGAGGGGCATCTGGGTTGTTTCCAGCGTCTGGCTATTACAAATAAAGCTGCTACAAACATGGTTGAGCAAATGTCCTTTTTGTGTACTTGAGCCTCTTTTGGATATATGCTCAGTAGTGGTATGGCTGGATCTTGAGGAAGCGCTATTCCTAGTTGTCTGAGAAAGCGCCAGATTGATTTCCAGAGTGGTTGTACAAGTTTACATTCCCACCAGCAGTGCAGAAGGGTTCCCCTTTCTCCACAACCTCTCCAGCATGTGTTGTCACTTGAGTTTTTGATCTTGGCCATTCTCATGGGTGTAAGGTGAAATCTCAGGGTTGTTTTGATTTGCATTTCCCTAATGGCTAGTGAGGTTGAGCATTTCTTTAAGTGCTTCTCTGCCATTCGGTATTCCTCTACAGAGAATTCTCTGTTTAGCTCTGTTCCCCATTTTTTAAGTGGATTACTTGGTTTGCTGCTTTTCAGCTTCTTTAGTTCTTTATATATACTGGATATGAGTCCTCTGTCCTTTAAAGGGTTGGTAAAGATTCTTTCCCAATCTGTAGGTGGTCGCTTTGTTTTGATGACGGTGTCCTTTGCTTTACAGAAGCTTTTCAGTTTCATGAGGTCCCATTTATTGGTTGTTGCTCTTAGAGCCTGTGCTGTTGGTGTTCTGTTCAGGAAGTTTCCCCCTGTACCAATGAGTTCTAGGGTATTTCCCACTTTTTTTTCAAGCCGATTTAATGTGTCTGGTTTTATGTTGAGGTCTTTGATCCACTTGGACTTCAGTTTTGTGCAGGGTGACAAGTATGGATCTATTTTCATTTTTCTACATGTAGACATCCAGTTAGACCAGCACCATTTGTTGAAGATGCTATCTTTTTTCCATTGTATGGTTTTGGCGTCTTTGTCAAAGATCAGGTGTCCATAAGTGTGTGGGTTTATTTCTGGGTCCTCTGTTCGGTTCCATTGATCCACCATTCTGTTTCTATGCCAGTACCATGCAGTTTTTAAAACTGTTGCTCTATAGTACAACTTAAGATCAGGGATGGAGATACCTCCAGAAGATCTTTTATTGTAGAGGATTGTTTTAGCAATTCTGGGTTTCTTGTTATTCCATATGAAGTTGAGAATTTTCCTTTCCAGGTCTGTAAAGAATTGTGTTGGTAATTTGATGGGCATTGCATTGAATCTGTAGATTGCTTTTGGTAAGATGGCCATTTTTACTATGTTAATCCTACCAAGCCATGAGCATGGGAGATCTTTCCATCTTCTCATATCTTCTTCTAATTCTTTCTTCAGAGATTTGAAATTTTTTTCATACAAGTCTTTGACTTCCTTGGTTAGCGTTACTCCGAGGTACCTTATGTCATTTGTGGCTATTGTGAAGGGTGTTGTTTCCTTAATTTCTTTCTCAGCCCTTTTGTCTTTTGTATACAGGAGGGCTACTGATTTTTTTGAGTTAATTTTGTATCCTGCCACTTTTCTGAAGGTGTTTAGCAGCTTTAGGAGTTCCCTGGTAGAGTTTTTGGGGTCACTCACGTATACTATCATATCATCTGCAAATAGTGATAATTTGACTTCTTCCTTTCCAATTTGTATCCCCTTGATCTCCTTCAACTGTCTTATTGCTCTAGCAAGGACTTCCAACACTATGTTGAAGAGATATGGAGAGAGTGGGCAGCCTTGTCTTGTCCCTGATTTCAGTGGGATTGCTTTAAGTTTCTCTCCATTCAGTTTGATGTTGGCTATAGGCTTGCTGTATATCGCCTTTACTACGTGTAGATATGTGCCTTGTATCCCTGATCTCTCCAATACTTTGAACATGAATGGATGTTGGATTTTGTCAAAGGCTTTTTCAGCATCTAGGGAGATTATCATGTGGTTTTTTTCTTTCAGTTTGTTAATATGGTGGATCACATTGATGGATTTCTGTATATTGAACCACCCCTGCATACCTGGGATGAAGCCTACTTGGTCATAGTGGATAATATCTTTGATGTGTTCTTGGATTCGGTTTGCAAGTATTTTATTAAGTATTTTTGCATCAATGTTCATAAGGGAGATTGGCCGGAAATTCTCTTTCTTTCTTGAGTCTTTGTGAGGTTTAGGTACCAAGGTGACTGTGGCTTCATAGAATGAATTTGGTAATAGTCCTTCTGTTTCTATTTTGTGGAATAGTTTGAAGAGAATTGGTGTTAGCTCTTCATTGAAGGTCTGGTAGAATTCTGCGCTGAAGCCATCTGGTCCTGGGCTTTTTTTGGATGGGAGACTTTTGATGACCGCTTCTATTTCTTTGGGGGATATAGGTTTATTTAGTTGATTTACCTGGTCCTGGTTCAGCTTTGGTAAGTCAAATAGATCAAGAAAATTGTCCATTTCATTTAGATTTTCAAATTTTGTGGCATATAGACTTTTGAAGTAATTCCTAATGATTGTTTGGATTTCCTCAGTGTCTGTAGTTATATCCCCCTTTTCATTTCTGATTTTGTTGATTTGGGTGGTGTCTCTCTGCCTTTTAGTTAGCCTGGCTAAGGGTTTGTCGATCTTGTTGATTTTCTCAAAGAACCAGCTCTTGGTTTCATTGATTCTTTGAATTGTTTTATTTGTTTCCAATTGATTGATTTCAGCCCTGAGTTTGATTATTTCCAGCCGTCTACTCCTTCTTGGTGTGTCTGCTTCTTCTTTTTCTAGGGTTTTTAAGTGAGCCATTAGGGTGCTTGAATGAGCTGTCTCGAATTTCTTCTTGAAGGCACTTAGTGCTATGAACTTTCCTCTTAGCACTGCTTTCATTGTGTCCCACAAGTTCGGGTACGTTGTGTCTTCATTTTCATTGATTTCTAGAAAGTCTTTAATTTCTTTCTTTATTTCTTCCCTGACCCAGCTGTCATTTAGTAACAAGTTGTTCAGTTTCCATGTGTGTGTAGGCTTTTTGTTATTTCTGTTATTGTTGAGGTCCAGCTTTATTCCATGGTGATCAGACAAGATACATGGGATTATTTCAATCTTCTTGTATCTGTTGAGGCTCGCGTTGTGACCCCCTATGTGGTCTATTTTGGAGAAGGTTCCATGAGGTGCTGAGAAGAAGGTAAATTCTTTTGTGTTTGGGTGTAAAGTTCTGTAAATGTCTGTTAGGTCCATTTGATTCATGACCTCTGTCAGAGACATTGTTTCTTTGTTTAATTTCTGTTTGGTTGACCTGTCCTTTGTTGAGAGTGGGGTGTTGAAGTCTCCCACTATTAATGTGTGTGGATCTATATGTGCTTTAAATTTTATCAATGTTTCTTTCACATATGTGGGTGCCCTTGTATTTGGGGCATAGATGTTCAGGATTGTGATGTCTTCCTGGTGGAATTTTCCCTTGATGAGTATGAAGTGTCCTTCCCCATCTCTTTTGATTAATTTTGGTTGAAAGTCTATTTTATCAGATATTAGAATGGCTACTCCTGCTTGCTTCTTGGGTCTGTTTGCTTGGAAAGTCGTCTTCCAACCCTTTACCCTCAGGTAATGTCTATCTTTGTGTCTTAGGTGTGTTTCTTGTATGCAACAGATTGCTGGGTTTTGTTTACGTATCCATTCTGTTAATCTGTGTTTTTTTATTGGAGAGTTGAGTCCATTGATGTTGAGAGAGATTAATGACCAGTGGCTGTTAGATCTCTTGATTTTGATGTTGGCTGTGGTCATCAGGTTGTGTGCTTGGTTGCTTTTTGTTTTACTGAAGTGAGGTTATTTATTTCCTGTGTTTTCTTGAATGTAGCTAGCTTTCTTGGGTTGTATTTTCCCTTCCAGTGTCTTCTGTAATGCTGGATTTGTTTGTAGGTATTGTTGAAATTTGTTTTTGTCATTGAATATCTTGTTTTCTCCATCTATGAGGACTGAGAGTTTTGCTGGGTATAGTAGCCTGGGCTGACATCTGTGTTCTCTTAGGGTCTGCATGATATCCGTCCAGGCCCTTCTGGCTTTCATAGTCTCTGTTGAAAAGTCAGGTGTGAGTCTAATGGTTTTGCCATCATATGTTACTTGGCCTTTTTCTCTTGCAGCTTTTAGTATTTTTTCTTTGTTCTGTATACTTATAGTTTTGATTATTATGTGGCAGGAGGATTTTCTTTTCTCGTCTAATTTATTGGGTGTTCTATAGGCCTCTTGTACTCTTATTGGTCTCTCCTTTAAGTTGGGGAAATTTTCTTCAATGATTTTGTTGAAAATATTTTCTGGGCCTTGGTGCAGGGAATCTTCTTTTTCCTCTATTCCTATTATTCTTTGGTTTTGTCTTTTTATGTTGTCTTGAATTTCTTGGACAGTCTGTGTCAGGAATTTTTTAGATTTAACATTTTCTTTGATAGATACATCTATTTCTTCCATTGTATCTTCCACTCCTGAGATTCTTTCTTCCATTTCTTGTATCCTATTGGTTATGCTAACCTCTGTAGTTCCTGCTTTCTTCCCTAAGTTCTTTCTCTCCACAATTTCTTCCATTTGTGTTTTTTTAAATTTTTCCAATTCTATCTTGAGGTCTTGAGTTGTTTTATTTACTTCCTTCACCTGTCTGGTTGTACTTTCCTGTTTTTCTTTTAGTTCCTTCAACTCTGTTTCTATCATTTCATTCAGTGTTTTAAGCATTTCCTTTCTAAAAGGCCATAAACTGTTTGGCTGCAGCTTCCTCTATTTCTTTACGGATGGCAATATTCTGTTTGAGTTTATCTTCCTCTATGTCTTTACGAATCTTATTTTTTCCTCTGTTATCATCTTCATGAGCATACTTGTTAGGTCATCTTCTTGGATTTCAGTTATGGTGGGGTGTCCAGGGCTACTTGCCCCTGGGTAACTGGGTTCTGGAGATGCCATATTGCTCTGTCTTTTGTTGCTTGAGCTTTTATGCTGGCCTCTACCCATTGTGTTATCTTAGGAGTTTGGGGTTATTTTCTGGTGGTTCCTAGGGATCCTGTGGTGGAGAGAATCCCCTTTGCAGAAAGCTAGTTTTTCCTGAAGGATGTCTTCTCAGCTTTTTGGGTATAGTCCCTGGATGGCTGGTGTTTTTTCAGGAGTTGCTCACCTCAGGGATATAGACATGAGTGGTAACTGTGGTCTTTGTTAGTCGAGAGGGTTCTCCTCTCACCCAGGGAAGTCCTGAGGGCAGCTGCCCTATTTCTTGGTTTCTTGTTGCAAATTTAATGATCAGCTGCTGTGACCCAGTTGGACATCAGGCGCGCCTCAACTGTTTGTGCTTGTGTCTGGAGCACAGCTGAGTGCTGGCGCCTCGGCCCCACTAGACTGCTAGACTTTTTCTAGGGAAGGATTGGGTGATTTAGATCAGTACAGTTTCCTTCCTTCCCCGTGGATTCTCTGGAGACAAGGACTCCTAGTGTCTTTTTTTGCCCTGGTGCACACTGCTCAGTGTCCGCCAGCTGGCTGGCCACAGAAATTTGCCTGTGCCTGGAGCACAGCTGTGTGATGGCGGCTCAGTCTCTGCCAGCTGTCTGGTGCGCAGAAACTGCCTGTGTCTGCCTTTGCGGCTTTTGGGAGCCCGAGTGGCTCCCTAAGCTGGGTAATTTTCCGGGGACCTTTTCAGGTTGGGGGTGAGCTGAGTGCTCTGAGATCAGACCTGCTGTTTCTATCTCCGGCGGTGAATCAGGCGCGCAGGCAGGCAGGGCTCTGTGCTGGAACCTGGGTCCCCAGCTCTGGCTCCGGGCTGGCTCCTGGGGTGCCCGTGGAACCTGCCCGAGTCTTTTCCAGGGGATGTCTGGGTGACCTAAGGCCGGTCCCAATCGTTTCCTGTACCCTGGGGTTATCTCTCAACTGAAAATTCCAGTCTCTGATAGTGTGGTGCCCAAGGTTCAGTCTGGGACCATGACCAGAGACACTGGATTGTGGCTCTGGGCTGGGGCTGGGGCTGGCGGCCAGCAGCCAAGCGTCTGGTGGAACCGGGATCTCTTCTGCGGTTTAGCCAGGTGAGTTAAAAGCTGATTGAATCCCCCACCGTGGGGTATCCTCTCACCTGGGAAACACAATGACTGTGTTTTATGGCCGAGAGTTCTGATTGCTGTTCACTGTGCTGATCCTGCTGTGCTGCTGCTCAGAATGAGAGTCCTCCCGGCGCCGCCATCTTGCCCCTCCCCAGTCAAATTGATTTTTAAAAGTTCTCCATTTATTATATAAATTGATTTTTTTATTGTTGTTGTTTTCTTTCTCCTTCAATTAGGTATTTCCCTCAAAGTTCTGATTCTCAGCCATTAGTATGGTTTTAGCATTTAAATGTTAATACTTCAAGGCATATAGTCTAAAGGAACATGTAAGAATTAAATCTCTGGGATTTAGGTAAACATAAGTTTGTTGCTGTTGACTCCAAATCGTTAGAAGACAAAGTTATTAAGCATTATGGGTCCAGACCTTACAGACAAATTAATTTGAAATTAGTTTTCAAATTTTCTCCTTTGTAACAATAAGAAAGCAATACCTTCTGAAAATGAATGGTTCAGTAGCCATGTATGTTCTGCAAAACAACAAATATCAAAATATTAAGTACTTTGATCTTATAATATCTAAGCTGAGAAAAGCAGCATTTTCATAGAGTGGGTTTACTTTGACATAGCCCTTGTTATACTGAGGAAAATAAGTACGTGGGCTTTTCATGTTCTGTGTAACCTAATGCATATATTTTTTTTATTTCCTGTATCTAGAAAATGTATTCATGCATTCCTATAATCTAGCAGAATAACCTATGACAAAGGATGCTGTTAAACAGTGACTATAAAGCATTTGCTTAAATACCCTGTGTAGTGGAAAGTTTTCGTGTCTTTAAAGATTCAGTTATGTTATGTAAACATGCTTTTGTTTTAATCCCAGGTGTGAGATGTGGAGCTGATGCATATTATCAACAGCGGCAAACTCTTTGCCTTGTGCAGGCTCTGAGAGGGGTTCTTTGCCAGATGCAGAATGTTTTAATTCTGAGGACTCTGGAGAGGAAATAAATGTCAGAGTCCAAAGAAGAAGAATGCAGTTGTTCCCCACCACTGCTCCTGGTTGCTATTGGTGCTGTTTGACAAGAAGAAGAACTTAAAAATATCCTGAAATGAAGATTGGACTTGCCCTAAAGAACCCAAGGACCCTTAACCAAATGGAAGTAGGTAAGGAGAACTATTCCCCCTTTTCCTACTTTCTTTCTCTCCTACCTTGTGTTGGGGTGAAGAGAGATAGAAGGATAAGAAACCAAAATAAAATAAAATAGATTTTAAAAAGTATACCAACAGTACTGTCTTATGGGGAGTTTATTGTTTTCTGAAAACATAACTTGCAGTATTCCCTTGCCCTGAGAATTTTCTTTCTTATGAATACTCTATATAACAAGATCTTAAGAAACACTTGGAGTTCAGCTATCATACCATTTATATGAGCTTGGAGTTCAGTTAATAAAGTATTTGATGGTTCCAGGGTCTATTTTATAACCCAGTAAAAAATATGATGACATTTAACTCTTTTGATTTTAAAACTGTTTATTACTTATATAGATACCAATGTTTTATTTTCTTTATTTGTTTTTGACAAATGGAGTATTAATGTTTGAAAGAAATCTAAATATATTGTGTGCCCAGCAATGACAGGAATATATTATTTTCCTTTTTATTATTTTCTGTCTGTAAACATGTTTAGAAAATAGATACTAAAAATGAGACAACTTTAATGTCACACTAAAAGACCTGTGTAAGTTTTCTAGAATAATCTCTTCATAAATTATAGTTGAAATTTATACCTATTTAAAACATCTGGTTAGTCCTCCTTTTTTTTTTTTTGATAAATTTTAACTTTTTGTTTTATTATCAAGTGGCATGTGTTTATGACAGTGTGCATAGGGAGATCAGACAACTTTTCACAGTCAGTTCTCTTCTTCCTCCTTTATGTTAGTTTCCAGTATTGAACATGTGTCTGGAAAATTTTAGAATAGAATAGATTTTTAGTATTTTAGTGAATTTGTAATTATGAAAATTTTAATATAATTTGCATATACATATATAAATATATATTCTAATCCTTAACACAAATAGAAAATTTTACTCAGATACACTGTTGGTAGGTAGATTTTTTACACAGGTACCTAGACACAAAGATGTAGGTACATAGATACATAGGTGATAAGTATATGATAGAAATGCATATGTAAATCTTCATATTATATATCTAATATACAAACACTTCCACAAGGATAATAAATAAGCACTTTAGCACAGGAAAATGAAAATTTACATATTTGCATACATATTTTACAAATTTATAACTGTAAACTCTAACTCAATTTTACATGTAAACACATACACACATATACACACACACACTCGCTTTATTAATACATCAGAATCATTTTCTTTCTTTCTTTTTTTTTCCTGAGACAGGGTTTCTCTGTGTTGCCTTGACTGTCCCTCGTCTCACTCTGTAGACCAGGCTGGCCTCAAACTCACAGAGATCCACCTGCCTCTACCTCCTCTAGCTGGGATTAAAGGATTGTGTCACTACACCCAGTTCAGAAGAATTTTCTGTGTCACTATGCTACCAAATCTATTGTTTGTTTGTTTGTCCATTTTGATTATTTTTAAATGATTTATTATTTGTTAAGATTTATTCATTTATCCTCGCTGTAACCCCCTCTCTCATCTCCTCCCAGTCGCCTCTCCCTACCTCTCTCTTCTCCCCCTATACTACCCTCCAGAAGTCCACTGATAGGGGAGGTCCTCCTTCTCCCCTAGTAGCTGACCCTAGCCTATCAAGTCTCCTCCGGATTAGCTGCATTGTCTTCCTCTGTGGCCTGGTAAGGCTTCCCCTCACCCCTACCCCCAGGAGGTAATCAAAGAGCAGGCAGCTGAGTCTATGTCAGAGACAGCCCCTGCTCCCATACTAGGTAACCCACTTGGAGAATGAGCTGACTAAGATCTGCATTTGAGCAGAGGGTCTGGGTCCTCTGCATGCATGGTCCTTGGTTAGCACATTGCTCTCTGCAGGCACCTCTGGACCCAGATATTTTGGTCTCCTTGTGGAGCTCCTGTCCCCTCTAGGTCTTTCTATCTCCCCTTCTCCCATAAGATTCCCTGTGTTCTTCCCAAGGAAGAGCTTTGATACCCTGCTCAGTAGATTCTTTTAGAGGCCCTCTGTGCTAGACTCCTGTCTCCACTTCCCTTATCTATATTGTTTGCACTCGAAATGATGATTAAGCATTTTCTTTAAGCATGGTCCTCCTTGTTGTTTAGCTTCTTTAGGACTATAGATTTTAGTATATTTATCAGGGAAATGCAAATCAAAGCAATCCTGCTATTTCACCTTACACTCATCAGAATGGCTAAGATCAAAAACTCAAGTGACAACACATGCTAGAGAGAATGTGGAGAAAGAGGAACCCTCTTCCATTG
Organism: Meriones unguiculatus; assembly: GCF_030254825.1. Classification (NCBI taxonomy): domain Eukaryota; kingdom Metazoa; phylum Chordata; class Mammalia; order Rodentia; family Muridae; genus Meriones; species Meriones unguiculatus. Next base: position 25,043,134 of record NC_083358.1, on the reverse strand, counting down.
CTTGTTGGAATGTAAACTTGTACAACCACTTTGGAAATCAATCTGGAGCTTTCTCAAAAAATTAGAGGAAGGGGGAGCCAAGATGGCGGCGCCAGGAGAGCACCAAGTTTGAGAAGCAGGATAGCACTCGCCGTGCAGAGACCAGGAGACTGAACTCTGGGCCCTGAAACTACATCAATCGTGTTTCCCAGGTGAGGGGAGGCTCCCACGGTGTGGGAATCGGTCGGGTCCACTCACGGCTACCCAGCCAGAACCCAGAAGAAATCCCGGGTAAAGCGGGCTTTGTTTCTCCGGGCTGGAGCCGCAAGCGTCCGTGTCCCAATCAATTTCCCAGGCTGATCCGTGAGCAGAAGGGTGCCTGAGGCTGGGAGTCCCAGCCTCCGGGGGACCCCACTGGGAAGCAAAGTTGCCAGACTGATCACGGATCACCCAGTCTATCCCCAGAAGGTCGCTAGGACGGCGGGTACCCACCGCCAACACAACTGAGCTCCTGCCACGTAGAGATCTGCATGCTCAGCTCAGCAGTACAAACAAGCTGTGCGCCCCAGTACAACAGGGACTGGGAACCCCTGTCCAGAAAGGACCCCACAGGGAAGGAAGAAACCGTGCTGCTGGGGTCACCTAGGGAAAGTCTAGCAGCCTGCAGATCTCAGACAGGCGAGTGTGTCCAGCCATCGCAGATCTGGGCCCAAACAGGGAGCACAGAGTGATTGGAAACTCAGCTTCCACAGACTAGCAGGCGGGCACACGCTCCACCAGCCCAGAGGCCTGCATTGTACCAAATACACCTTACAGGCAAAACTGTGCACCCCAAGACACCAGAGCAGTACTCACCTGCCACAAATTACCTCTTGGGTTCTGGGGCACAGAGCCCCAACCTCAGACCTACAAAAGACCAGGAACCCTGAGATCAACCCCCCAGATACTGCTCCAAGGGGCAACCAGTTATCCCTAACAAAACCAACCAAACCACGGGACACACAGGTTACAGCAGTTGATCACTAAATTTACAGCAAGAAACCCAGAAGGAGGGCAACTGTCTCCAGGACTTCTCCCAGTGAGAGGAGAGCCCTCTCGACTAATCAGGACCACAGTTACTACCCAGGTCTTTATGCCTGAGGTGAGCTGTAGCAACTGCTGAAAAACACCAGACATCCAGTGACTATACCCAAAAAGCTGGAAAGACTTCCTTCAGGAAAAACCATCTTCCTGCCAAAGGGATTCTCTCCACTACAAGAGTCCAGGAACAACCAGAAACTAAATTCAAACAACTAAGGTAGCCCAATGGGTAGAGGACAGGGTAAAAGTCCAACCAACAAAAGCCAGAGCAATAGGGCATCTCCAGAACCCAGTTATCCAGGGGCAAATAGCCCTAGACACCCCAGCATAAATGAAATTCAAGGAGATGACCTAACATCTATGCTCATGAAGAAGATAACAGAAGAAACAAATAAAATACGAACAGAATTAGAGGAAGATAAAAACAAACAGATCATGGCTATCCGTAAAGAAATGGAGGAAATGAAAGACAAGGAGATTATGGCCATCCGTGAAGAAATACAGGAAGCTGCAGCCAAACAGTTTGTGGTCTTTAGAGAGGAAATGCTTAAATCACTGAATGAAATAAAAGAAACAGTGGATTGTTCAAACAAACAGCTGAAGGAATTGACGGAAAAACATGAAAATACAGTCAGACAGGGGAAGGAAACCAACAAAATAGCTCAAGACCTGAAGATAGAATTGGAAAAATTTAAAAAAACGCAAATGGAAGAAATTGTGGCGAGAAAGAACTTAGGGAAGAAAGCAGGAACTACAGAGGTTAGCATAACCAATAGGATACAAGAAATGGAAGAAAGAATCTCAGGAGTGGAAGATACAATGGAAGAAATAGATGTATCTGTCAAAGAAAATGTTAAATCTAAAAAATTCCTGACACAGACCATCCAAGAAATTCAAGAAACATAAAAAGACAAAACCAAAGAATAATAGGAATAGAGGAAAAAGAAGATTCCCTGCACCAAGGCCCAGAAAATATTTTCAACAAAATCATTGAAGAAAATTTCCCCAACTTAAAGGAGAGATCAATAAGAGTACAAGAGGCCTATAGAACACCCAATAAATTAGACGAGAAAAGAAAATCCTCCTGCCACATAATAATCAAAACTGTAAGTATACAGAACAAAGAAAAAATACTAAAAGCTGCAAGAGAAAAAGGCCAAGTAACATATGATGGCAAAACCATTAGACTCACACCTGACTTTTCAACAGAGACTATGAAAGCGAGAAGGGCCTGGACTGATATCATGCAGACCCTAAGAGAACACAGATGTCAGCCCAGGCTACTATACCCTGCAAAACTCTCAGTCCTCATAGACAGAGAAAACAAGATATTCAATGACAAAAAACAAATTTCAACAATACCTACAAACAAATCCAGCATTACAGAAGACACTGGAAGGGAAAATACAACCCAAGAAAGCTAGCTACATTCAAGAAAACACAGAAAATAAATAACCCCACTACAGTAAAACAAAAAGCAACCAAGCACACAACCGTATGACCACAGCCAACATCAAATTCAAAGGATCTAATAGCCACTGGTCATTAATCTCTCTCAATATCAATGGACTTAATTCTCCAATAAAAAGACACAGACTAACAGAATGGATGCGTAAACAAAACCCAGCAATCTGTTGTATACAAGAAACACACCTAAGTCACAAAGATAGACATTACCTGAGGGTAAAGGGATGGAAGAAGGCTTTTCAAGCAAATGGACACAAGAAGCAAGCAGGAGTAGCCATTCTAATATTTGATAAAATAGTCTTTCAACCAAAATTAATCAAAAGAGATGGGGAAGGACACTTCATACTCATCAAGGGAAAATTCCACCAAGAAGACATCACAATCCTGAACATCTATGCCCCAAATACAAGGGCACCCACATTTGTGAAAGAAACATTGATAAAACTTAAACCACACATAGATCCCCACACACTAATAGTGGGAGACTTCAACACCCCACTCTCAACAAAGGACAGGTCAACAAAACAGAAATCAAACAAAGAAACAATATCTCTGACAGAGGTCATGAATCAAATGGACCTAATAGACATTTAAAGAACCTTACACCCAAACACAAAAGAATTTACCTTCTTCTCAGCACCTCATGGAACCTTCTCCAAAATAGACCACATAGTTGGTCACAAAGCAAGCCTCAACAGATACAAGAAGATTGAAATAATCCCTTTTATCCTGTCTGATCACCATGGAATAAAGCTGGACCTCAGTAACAACAAAAATAGCAAAAAGCCTACACATACATGGAAAATGAACAACTTGCTACTAAAAGACAGCTGGGTCAGGGAAGAAATAAAGAAAGAAATTAAAATCTTCCTAGAACTCAATGAAAATGAAGACACAACATACCCAAACTTGTGGGACACAATGAAAGCAGTGCTAAGAGGAAAGTTCATGGCACTAACTGCCTTCAAGAAGAAATTTAAGACAGCGCATTCAAGCAACTTAATGGCTCACTTAAAAACCCTACAAAAAGAAGAAGCAGACACACCGAGAAGGAACAGACAGCTGGAAATAATCAAACTCAGGGCTGAAATCAATCAATTAGAAACAAATAAAACAATTCAAAGAATCAATGAAACCAAGAGCTTGTCCTTTGTGAAAATCAACAAGATAGACAAACCCTTAGCCAAGCTAACTAAAAGGCAGCGAGACACCATCCAAATCAACAAAATCAGAAATGAAAAGGGGGACATAACTACAGACACTGAGGAAATCCAAGCAATCATTAGGACTTACTTCAAAAGTCTATATGCAACAAAATTTGAAAATTTAAATGAAATGGACAATTTTCTTGATTGATTCCACTTACGAAAGCTAAATCAGGACCAGGTAAATCAATTAAATAGTCCTATATGTCCCAAGGAAATAGAAGCAGTCATCGAAAGTCTCCCATCAAAAAAAAAAAGCCCAGGACCTGATGGTTTCAGTGCAGAATTCTACCAAACATTCAAAAAAGAGCTAACTCCAGTTCTCTTCAAACAATTCCACAAAATAGAAACAGAAGCAACATTACCAAACTCATTCTATGAAGCCACAGTCACCTTGGTACCTAAACCTCACAAAGACCCAACCAAAAAAGAGAACTTCAGGCCAATCTCCCTTATGAACATTGATGCAAAAATACTCAACAAAATACTCGCAAACCGAATCCAAGAACACATCAAAGATATCATCCAACATGACCAAGTAGGCTTCATCCCAGGTATGCAGGGGTGGTTCAATATACGGAAATCCATCAACGTGATCCACCATATTAACAAACTGAAAGAAAAAAACCACATGATAATCTCACTAGATGCCGAAAAAGCATTTGACAAAATCCAACATCCATTCATGTTTAAAGTATTTGAGAGATCAGGGATACAAGGCACATATCTAAACATAGTAAAGGCGATATACAGCAAACGTATAGCCAACATCTAACTAAATGGAGAGAAACTTAAAGCAATCCCACTGAAATCAGGAACAAGACAAGGCTGCCCACTCTCTCCATATCTCTTCAACATAGTGCTGAAAGTCCTTGCTAAAGCAATAAGACAGTTGAAGGAGATCAAGGGGATACAAACTGGAAAGGAAGAAGTCAAATTATCACTATTTGCAGATGATATGATAGTATACGTGAGTGACCCCAAAAATTCTACCAGGAAACTCCTACAGCTGATAAACACCTTCAGCAAAATGGCTGGATACAAAATTAACTCAAAAAAATCAGTAGCCCTCCTATATACAAAAGACACAAAGGCTGAGAAAGAAATTAGGGAAACAACACCCTTCACAATAGCCACAAATGGCATAAGGTACCTCGGAGTAACCCTAACTAAGGAAGTCAAAGACTTGTATGAAAAAAATTTCAAGTCTCTGAAGAAAGAATTAGAAGAAGATATCAGAAGATGGAAAGATCTCCCATGTTCATGGCTTGGCAGGATTAACATAGTAAAAATGGCCATTTTACCAAAAGCAATCTACAGATTCAATGCAATTCCCATCAAATTACCAACACAATTCTTTACAGACCTGGAAAGAAAAATTCTCAACTTCATATGGAATAACAAGAAACCCAGAATTGCTAAAACAATCCTCTACAATAAAAGATCTTCTGGAGGTATCTCCATCCCTGATCTTAAGTTGTACTATAGAGCAACAGTTTTAAAAACTGCATGGTACTGGCATAATAACAGAATAGTGGATCAATGGAACCGAACAGAGGACCCAGAAATAAACCCACACACTTATGGACACCTGATCTTTGACAAAGGCGCCAAAACCATACAATGGAAAAAAGATAGCATCTTCAACAAATGGTGCTGGTCCAACTGGATGTCTACATGTAGGAAAATGAAAATAGATCCATACTTATCACCCTGCACAAAACTGAAGTCCAAGTAGATCAAAGACCTCAACATAAAACCTGACACATTAAATCGGCTTGAAAAAAAAGTGGGGAATACCCTAGAACTCATTGGTACAGGAGAAAACTTCCTGAACAGAACACCAACAGCACAGGCTCTAAGAGCAACAATCAATAAATGGGACCTCATGAAACTGAAAAGCTTCTGCAAAGCAAAGGGCACTGTCATCAAAACAAAGCGACCACCTACAGATTGGGAAAGAATCTTCACCAACCCTTTATCTGACAGAGGACTCATATCCAGTATATATAAAGAACTAAAGAAGCTGAAAAGCAGCAAACCAAGTAATCCACTTAAAAAATGGGGAAGAGAGCTAAACAGAAAATTCTCAATAGAGGAATATCGAATGGCAGAGAAGCACTTAAAGAAATGCTCAACCTCACTAGCCATTAGGGAAATGCAAATCAAAACAACCCTGAGATTTCACCTTACACCCATGAGAATGGCCAAGATCAAAAACTCAAGTGACAACACATTCTGGAGAGGTTGTGGAGAAAGGGGAACCCTTCTCCACTGCTGGTGGGAATGTAAACTTGTACAACCACTCTGGAAATCAATCTGGCGCTTTCTCAGACAACTAGGAATAGTGCTTCCCCATCATCCAGCCATACCACTCCTAGGCATATATCCAAAAGAGGCTCAAGTACACAAAAAGGACATTTGCTCAACCATGTTTGTAGCAGCTTTATTTGTAATAGCCAGAAGCTGGAAACAACCCAGATGCCCCTCAACTGAAGAATGGATGCAGAAATTGTGGTACATCTACACAATGGAATATTACTCAGCAATGAAAAATAAGGAAATCATGAAATTTGCAGGTAAATGGTGGGATCTGGAAAGGATCATCCTGAGTGAGTTGTCCCAAAAGCAAAAAGACACACATGGTATATACTCACTCATATAGACATACAACATAGTACAAACCCACTAAAACCTGTGCATCTAAAGAAACTAAGAAAGAGAGAGGACCCTAACAAAAATGTCCAATCCCCATCTGGAAAGGCAAAGAGGATGGACATCAGAAGAAGAAGAAAACAGGAAACAACCTAGGAACCTACCACAGAGGGCCTCTGAAAGCCTCTGCCCTGCAGACTATCAAAGCAGATGCTGAGCCTGATGGGCAAGTGTTGGGCAGAGTGAATGGAATTTTATGTAAGAACTGGGAAGTAGTAAGAGCTGGAGAGGACAGGGTCTCCACAAGGAGAGCAACAGAACAAGAAAATTTGAACATAGGGAACTTCCCAGAGACTCATACTCCAACCAAAGTCTCTTCTTGGAGATAACTCAGAACCCCTGCACAGATGTAGCCCAGGGCAGTTCAGAGAACAATTGGATTACATAGTAATGTGAAGAGGGACTGCCTCTGACATAATCTGATTGGCCTGCTCTTTGATCACCTCCCTCTGGGGGGGAGCAGCCTTACCAGGCCATAGTAGAGGACAATGCAGCCACTTTTGATGTGAATTGACAGACTAAGATCAGAAAGGAGAGGAGAACCTCCCCTATCAGTGGACTTGGGGAGTGGCATGCATGCAGAGGGAGGAGGGAGGGTGGGATTGGGAGGGGAGGAGGGAGGGGCTTATAGGGGGATGCAGAATGAATAAAGTGTAATTAAGGAAAAATTTAAAAAGAAAGGGAGAAAATAATTTAAGAACCTTAAATGACTTTCAAAAGTGGAGCAAAACATGGAGTTAGTCAATTTACATGGAGCACATCTCGCCCCTGGGGTAATGGTCTCCTGAACCTACTCAGACCTTGGACACCACCACTGCTAGTTCTAGAACTGATGCAGGATGTTCCAACAAGGGGGTTAAGGCTTCTCATAATATTTCCTATAAGCCCACACGTGTTTATTTATATCCCCCATTTTTATTCATTATTAGCCAGATAAAGCCAAGTAACTGTGGTGATGATACTTGGTTTTTTGCCCAATGCTGGAATGCTAGTGAATTTAGGTATGCCCTGGTTACTCGCATGCCTCGCTGGGTGCCTGTGCCCATTGATGCCCCTCACACTATGACTCTCTTCAGACAGAAAAGGGATCTTGGAACTACAGCTGCCACTGTTACTGCCATCTCATTGGCGGCTGTTGGAGCTACCACCATGGCATTAGTCATGAGTCATACTGTGCAGACTACTCAGACCCTGAATAATCTTTTAGCCAATGTAGCTCATGCCTTAGATGTACAAAAAGGAATTAATGCTCAACTAAAAGGAGGCTTGATGGTGTTCAATCAGAGGATTGACCTCGTGCAGGAGCAAATTGATACCCTATGGCAAATGGCTCAACCGGGCTGTCAATGAAAGTATGCTGGACTTTCTGTCACTAGCATACAACATGAGATTTTTTCCTGTGCTGCAAATTTTTCTAAACAATTGTCTAGCTATATTTTAGATAATTGGACTGGGGAATTCGATACTACGATGGAGCAGCTGAGAGTGGCCATTGTCACAGTAAATTCTACCAGAGTGGACGCAGGACTTGCCACAGGATTATCACCATGGATTACTGCAGCCTTGAATCATCTAAATGAATGGGCAGGCATGGGAGTGTTAGCAGGCCTTCTGGTGTTGGTCTCCTTGGTTTGCCTGTGGTGTATATGCAAGATTAGAGTCTCACAACAGCGTAATGCAGCCATGATCATTCAGGCCTTTACAGCCATTGAAGCAGGACATTCTCCCCAAGCATGGTTGGATACCATAAAAAGCTAAAATATTATGCTCAGGATGCGAGGCTAAGCATTGCACTCAGGGTCAGCTGCTTTGGACCCAGAGAAGAGCATGTCTGATTGCATGCGGGTTGATGTCCCAGGTCCTGCCTCTGAGAAAAAGGTATCAGACGGGTCTGATGCTCTTTGGGTGGATGACACCTAAATGAACATCGGTACAAAATCCCAATTTATTTCTAATATCAGAGGTCAGACCTCTACTCTTGCCTGATGCGTCTAAAACAAAAAGGGGGAACTGTAGAGAGCTGTGTAATGCTGCGCCTGAAAGATGGAGCTGGTTTCCGCCTTCTACCTTCCCGATGGTGAGTGCTCTCTGTCACAAACAACTCCACATATGGCTAAGGCTGAGGATCTGGCTTGCTTCCATGTATGTGGACCTATCTGCATTGCCCACGTGGCATGCTGGGGTTGGCTACCCAGAGGCTATCTAAGCTGTGTGCTGGCTTTCCCCAGGGTCAGATGATTGTTCAAGGTTCCTGAATAAACTGCATTGAAAAAAAAATTAGAAAGGGTGCTACCTCAAGATGCAGCTATTTCACTTCTGGGCATATATCCTAAAGATACACAACCATTCAGCAAGGGCATTTGCTCAATTATATTCACAGCACCTTTTTTCCTAATAGCCAGAATGTGGAAACAACCTAGATGTCCCTCAACATAATAATGGATACAAAAATTGTGGTACATTTGCACAATGGAATATTACTCTGCTATTAAAACAAGGAAATCATGAAATTTTCAGGCAAATGGATGGAACTAGAAAAGATCATCCTGAGTGAGGTAACCCAAAAGCAGTAAGACATACATGGTACATAGTCACTTTCTTTCTTTTTCTTTGGTTGTTTGTTTGTTTTTAGAGACATGTTTCTCTATGTACCCTTGTGCTGTCCTGGACTCACATTGTAGACCAGGCTAGCCTAGAACTCACAGAGATCCACTTGCCTCTCTGCCTCCTTGAGTGATGGACCAGAAGCATGCACCACTGCTCCCAGCTATCAAATCTTTTTTGAGTTGTTACTTTTCATGTCTATACACCATCCATGTCTATACACATACATCCATGGTAATGATATGCCATGATACCTTCCATCACATTGTGTGACTGGCTATTTAATTCACCTTGGACATCACTGGACACTCTTATAAGTAAAAGCGAGCTAATATTTTTTTCCTATTTGAATTACATCTTTAGGTAATTCGGATTCTCTGAGGTAAAATGATGGTGCTTGCAACAATTTGTCTCTTGATACATATTGTCAAATTGGATTCCAATTTACACTTCTGCCATCAAAACATTCAAGTGTTTCTCTGAAATCTTGCCAAGATTACTATCATGATCTTAGCTCTGTTTGTTTACTGTATCTTAGTTTTGTTAAATTGTATCATTCAAAGTTCTACCTCTGTTTAGTGTTTTATTTTATTGCAATTAGTGGTGATATACACATGATTTCTCTGTGTTGGTGCTAGCCAGTTGCACTTATGCTTGTTTGATTATTTATAACTTTCATTCACTTATCTACTGGAGTCTGACTTGTTTATAGGAGATGTTTCAATGGCAAATTTTAATTATATTCCTACACAATTTCCTGTAAATATTTCCCAATTTCATTTAGCTCTTCAAATTTGGTTGTGTTCTTTCTAACTATTTCCTCTGTCTGAAAATTTCTTCCACTAGGTATCTTTGTGATTAGCTGGTCACATCCCTCCAATGTGACTCAGTACGATAATCTCTTTCCATTTTCTATATTTTAATTATCCTGCTTATAGTTACCATTTTCAAGTTGAATGAAATTTTAATTTTATGCATATATGTATATTGAATTTTTTAGTGCTTTCTTCAAAAATTATTTATTGTCTATCCTTCCCTCTTACTAGATGGTACAGCACAATACTTTCTGTCCATTTAAAATTTTCCTGGAAAATAGATTAGTTTCCAACAACATATTCTTATCACAGTTTCCTTTCCCCCAACTCCTCCCAGATCCTTCCCACCTTCCCATCCACCCAAATCCACACCTTTTCTCTCTCTCATATATAACCAGAGTTACACATATTCACACACACAGAAATCCCATATAATATATACAGAAAGGACATGTAAGGTTTTAAAAAAAAATTAGCTCTGACAAACATGAAACAAAATAAAGCCCCAAAGATGTCACTGAATTCATCTAGTGTTGACTATCTACAGCTGGGTATGGGATCTATCCTTAAGAGTCCTTTAGGTACCCAGTGAGACTTCATTGGAGAAAATTAATCTTTCCTTTGTTTGCAGCTATCATTTGGAGATAGCTTCTTCTTTTCTGGTGGGGACATGTGTCTGTTTTCCCTCTCTGAACTAAGATCCCTTTTTGCCCAGACCTATGCAGGCTCTGTACATACTGTCACAGTCTCTGTGATTTCATATATGACTCATTCCTACTGCTCTTTTTTTTTCAATGCAGTTTATTCAGGAACCTTGAACAATCATCTGACCCTGGGGAAAGCCAGCCCACAGCTTAAATAGCCTCTGGGTAGCCAGCCCCAGCATGCCACGTGGGCAATGCAGATAGGTCCACATACATGGAAGCAAGCCAGATCCTCAGCCTTAGCCAAATGTGGAGTTGTTCGTGACAGAGAGCACTCACCATCGGGAAGGTGGAAGGCGGAAACCAGCTCCATCTTTAAGGCGCAGCATTACGCAGCTCTCTACAGTTCCCCCTTTTTGTTTTAGACTCATCAGGCAAGAGTAGAGGTCTGATCTCTGATATTAGAAATAAATTGGGACATGACATCAGTACAAAGTCCCAATTTATTCCTACTGCTCTTAAGGAGCCTGTTCCTTGGTGTCTTCCATCCAGTCTGGCTCTTACAGACTTTCCTATTCTCAGGTTCTCTAAGCCCTGAGAGAAGGGATTTGATAGAAACATCCCATTTAGGACTGAGTGCTCCAACATTTCTTATTCTCTTCACGTAGTATATCTGTGAGTCTCTGCATTTGTTCCCATCTAATGGAGAAGGAAATTTCTCTGTTGTTGGCTGAGCAAGCTGCTGATCTATAAGTATAGCAGAATATGGTTAGGATTCATTTTATCACTACATTCCTTTATCATTCTATTAGTATTTGATTTTCCCACAGGTCTCTAGTCTATTTTATCTCAGGTTCTTGTTAAATTCTAATGGTGTTGATTCTCCTCAGCATTTATGTTCCTATCACTTCCATTTTAGAAAGGCTGTAAATATTATGTTCTTTTCCTACCTTAAGGATATTTGCCCTGCTGAAAATAGACATAGCCTGAAGTCAAATGCTTCTTCAGAGTCTTCTTATGAAACTTTAAGGCTAACAAAGATGCAACATGAGTGGTTAGGAAGACATTCCTAACATGAGTGGTTAAGAAAAACATTAAGTTTTTCTTTCACCTCAGCTAAAGCAGAGATGTGTGATGGTGAGGAAGCCTACTTCAGGTTAGATTTTGGCAAGACCTTCAGGAATTGGGGCTTTGTAAGAAGAGAAGGTGATTTGATTTGAACTCAAGAGAGGATTCTCTATACCCTGCTCACCTCTGAAAGGCACTTTTTCATCTATATGTAGCATATTATACTAGGGACCTGAAGGTACTGTCTTAGTGTAATAATAATGGAAGGTTCTTGGGGAACTTTTCTAAATGTAAATTATTTCAATATTAACAGTAATAGGATTTTCATTCTTATTATGAAAGTGATTGATTAGTGCATACTTAATTTTCAATTATTGAAACTAAAGATAAATGCATATGCAAATAGATACAAGAGCTTTCAGAATCTTCATCATTTTAGACATTTACATAGTAATACTAAGAAAAAGGAAATTAAGAATTAATGATCTTGGTTCTCTGAGTTTAGAATGGTGGGTTTTTCAGATTGCCATAAGAAGGACAATAATCATGCCTGTTTCAATGTAAAGGGACTAATTTAAAAGATAAAGAATGGAACACCTTGCAAACCAGTATGCAGTACAAACTAAAAAGAACTGATGACATTAATATTAGGGAAATTGCTCCTGAGAGCACAGACTATTACCAGAGATAGGACAAGGTAACTATCTTAAAAATATGTACCCAATAATGGCATTTCAAATACCTGAAACAAAAATGAATAGAGATAAAAAAATAAAAATAAAGAAATCCAGGATTATAATTAGACATTTTAACAGGAATTTTCGAGGTAAAACTGAAAACTGGTAAAATACAGAGATTTGATCACGCTCCTCTAATTTGTTTTAATAGGCATTAGTTGAAAATCCAACCAATGATGTAAGTATATTCCTCAACACTGCAAGATTAACGAATAGAGAAATTTTTGGTTCTTAAAAATAATTGCAAAAATTCACAAAATTGAAATCACACAAAATACTTTCTCTGGCCCCCATAAAATTAAACTAAAACTCTAAACAAGAAATATATAGGTAATGTACGTGCTGTTTGACACTAGTCGTAGAGAGTTGTAAATCAATGTTTACTCACCCCACATAGGAAACTGATGACAGAACAAAGTATAGACATCATTATATTCCAACTTGGTGAATCAATGGGTTTTGTTGGGGTTACTTACAGAAATATGGGCTAGTAATTACTTACTAGACAGAATAAGTCAAGAACAAGTATGTCACCAATGGCCACCCTGTCATGGATGATAGCTCGGGAAAAAGGCAATGTATACTGTACAACAGGCAGCTCAATAAATTAGGGGTTGTTCTTTTCAGATAGGTCAGTTGATCTGCGCCTCTTCTAGGTAGCTTGAGTGGTCTCTGCTTCTTCCAGGTGGTTTGGGTGGTATGAGCATCACTTAGCAGTTCATCTTACCCAACAGTGACTTTCAGTGGTCCTTAGAACTTACAAATGCTGGGGATGCAGGATCTTAGTGAATCTGGTCAGTCACAGTGACTGTCTAAGTATATTGGGGTTGTCTATTTTCTTGAGGTCAATGTGCTTCCCTTCAGGATGAAATGTTTCACCTCACCTTAGAATGCTCTCTCTCTTATCAGGGTTTCCTCCAAGCTGGAAGGTTGAGATCTCAGATGAAACAGTTACACACCAATGGTGTTATGAACAAGTGAGATAGTTTTAAAAATGGAGATTTAGTGGATATTTTGAAAATCAAGCAACATGGGACTAAATAGATGGCTTAATGGTTTAGAAATCTTCCTGCTCTTCCACAAAAACCTGTGTTTATTTTCTAAAACCTATGTCACATGACATACTATTGCCTGTACCTCCAGCTTTAAGGAGTCTCTTGCTCTCTTTTTGCCTTTGCAGGCATTTGCATGCATGTGGTGTACACTCACACAAACACACATAAATATAAATCAAAACTAATATAAACCTTACAAATATCAAACAATGAAACTTCGTACAACCTGACTTCAAAATTGTACATGAAGGGTACATAATGCCAATATTTAATGTATATGTCAACAAGGCAGAATACATAATTTATAAGCTGACATATACTTACATGGCTGACATGTTAATGATGAAAATTATAATTAAGTGCCATTTTTGAAAAATAAATACTAATGGTACTGATGTAGTTTAATTTTGGATGCTGTGACAAAAATGCTCTGACAAAAACAAACAGGGGAGAAAAGTTTTGCTTTACCTCAAATTCTGGATTCATTTTAAAAGGAAAATCAAGGTTGTGGAAACTTCAAACAACTTAGTCACATCACATCATTATGGATTTTATCCATAATAAAAGCAGAGAAAAAGGTATAAAATCTTGTCACTCGGCATATTTTTCTCCACTTGTATCAGTCTGTAACTCACACCTAGTAAAAAGTGCTACTGACAATGGGAAGGGTCATCCACACTTTAATTAAAACAATCAAAGCAATATCTCACAGTCATAGGCTAGCCTGAGTAAAACAATTCATCATTGAGACTCTCAGATGATTCTAGACTATCAGTGGAAGTTAACAAATAAAATTAATAATTACTGAACATGTTTAATAAAGGAGCTTCATTGGCTGAATATTCAAATGAGAAGACCTGAACTCTCAACTCAAAGTACAAAAAAAAAAAAATTGAAAAGTTTAATATAAAAACAATGGGGAAATAAAAAGAAAGTATTACAAATGTTTCTGTGCATAATATTTTAGTGTCTATTATTAAAAATACAAAGACTTAAGGTCAAACACAAAACAGGGAAGCTATTTTAACAAAATGTTAGACATCATCTTCACAATATTGACAAAGAAAGAAGTCTCAAAAGCCTAAGATTAAAAAACAAAACAAAAAATTAACATACTCATAGAGGGCCAGAGGAATGAGAGATACTATCAGCTTGAAGACAATTCCAGAAGATTAAGAGATTTAAGAAACATGATGCTTCATAATAACCCAATAAATAAAAGCTTATTTCACCTCCCCCTTGAGGGTGCAGCCTTGCCAGGCCACAGAGGAAGACAATGTAACCAGTCCTGACAGGACCTGATAGGCTAGGGTCAAATAGAACAGGAGGAGGACCTCCCCTATCAGTGGACAAGAGAGAGACAGAAAGAGAGAGTAAGATTAGGAGGCAATGAGGGAGGGGGCCACTGCAGGGATACAAATTGAATAAACTGTAATAAATGATAATAATAAAAAAGGGAAAAAATCTTACACTTAAAAATAGGAAGCACAAAGGAAGTCAAAGACTTGTATGAAAAAAAATTCAAGTCTCTGAAGAAAGAATTAGAAGAAGATATCAGAAGATGGAAAGATCTCCCATGCTCAAGGCTTGGCAGGCTTAACATAGTAAAAATGGCCATCTTACCAAAAGCAATCTACAGATTCAATGCAATTCCCATCAGATTACCAACACAATTCTTGACAGACCTGGAAAGAAGAATTCTCAACTTCATATGGAATAACAAGAAACCCAGAATTGCTAAAACAATCCTCTACAATAAAAGATCTTCTGGAGGTATCGCCATCCCTGATCTTAAATTGTACTATAGAGCAACAGTTTTAAAAACTGCATGGTACTGGCATAGAAACAGAATGGTGGGTCAATGGAACCGAACAGAGGACCCAGAAATAAATCCACACACTTATGGACACCTGATCTTTGACAAAGACGCCAAAACCATACAATGGTAAAAAGATAGCATCTTCAACAAATGTTGCTGGTCCAACTGGATGTCTACATGTAGAAAAATGAAAATAGATTCATACTTATCACCCTGCACAAAACTGAAGTCCAAGTGGATCAAAGACCTCAACATAAAACCAGACACATTAAATCGGCTAGAAAAAAAGTGGGGAATACGCTAGAACTCATTGGTACAGAAGAAAACTTCCTGAACAGAACACCAACAGCACAGGCTCTAAGAGCAACAATCAATAAATGGGACCTCATGAAACTGAAAAGCTTCTGTAAAGCAAAGGAGACCATCATCAAAACAAAGAGACTGCCTACAGATTGGGAAAGAATCTTCACCAACCCTTTATCTGACAGAGGACTCATATCCAGTATATATAAAGAACTAAAGAAGCTGAAAAGCAGCAAACCAAGTAATCCACTTAAAAAATGGGGAAGAGAGCTAAACAGAGAATTCTCAATAGAGGAATATCGAATGGCAGAGAAGCACTTAAAGAAATGCTCAACCTCATTAGCCATTAGGGAAATGCAAATCAAAACAACCTTGAGATTTCACCTTACCCCCATGACAACGGCCAAGATGAAAAACTCAAGTGACAACACATGCTGGAGAAAGGGGAACCCTTCTCCACTGCTGGTGGGAATGTAAACTTGTACAACCACTCTGGAAATCAATCTGGTGCTTTCTCAGACAACTAGGAATAGCGCTTCCCCAAGATCCAGCCATACCACTCCTAGGCATATATCCAAAAAAGACTCAAGTACACAAAAAGGACATTTGCTCAACCATGTTTGTAGCAGCTTTATTTGTAATAGCCAGAAGCTGGAAACAACCCAGATGCCCCTCAACTGAAGAATGGATGCAGAAATTGTGGTACATCTATACAATGGAATATTACTCAGCAATGAAAAATAAGGAAATCATGAAATTTGCAGGTAAATGGTGGGACCTGGAAAGGATCATCCTGAGTGATTTGTCCCAAAAGCAAAAAGACACACATGGTATATACTCACTCATATAGACATACAACATAGGACAAACCCACTAAAATCTGTGCATCTAAAGAAACTAAGCAAGAGAGAGGACCCTAACTAAAATGCTCAATCCCCATCCTGAAAGGCAAAGAGGATGGACATCAGAAGAAGAAGAAAACAGAAAACAACCGAGGAATCTGCTACAGAGGGCCTCGGAAAGCCAGAAGAAGAAAACAGGAAACAAACTAGGAACCTACCGCAGAGGGCCTCTGAAAGCCTCTGCCCTGCAGACTATCAAAGCAGATGCTGAGCCTGATGGCCAATTGTCGGGCAGAGTGAATGGAATTTTATGTAAGAAGTGGGAAATAGTAAGAGCTGGAGAGGACAGGGTCTCCACAAGGAGAACAACAGAACAAGAAAATTTGAACACAGGGAACTTCCCAGAGACTCATACTCCCACCAAGGACTATTCATGGAGATAACCTAGAACACCTGCACAGATGTAGCCCATGGCAGTTCAGTGTCCAAGTGGGTTACATAGTAATGGGAAGAGGGACTGCCTCTGAAATAATCTGATTGGCCTGCTCTTTGATCAACTCCCCCTGAGGGGGAGCAGCCTTACCAGACCACAGTAGAGGACAATACAGCCAGTTTTGATGAGAACTGTTAGATCAGAAAGAAGGAGAGGAGAACCTCCCCTATCAGTGGACTTGGGGAGGGGCATGCATGCAGAAAGGGGAGGGAGGGTGGGATCAGGAGGGGAGGAGGGTGGGACTTATGGGGGGATACAAAATGAATAAAGTGTAATTAATAAAAAATTTAAAATAAAAAAATAGGAAGCACAAATGCATGACATCACCCTGATACTAAGTTACATGTTTTGCTGTGAAAAGACTAAATGACAAAACTCTTTTTCCCCTTTTTTAAATTAATTTTTTATTGTTTACATTAATTACAATTTATTCAGTTTGTATCACAGCTGTAGCCCCCTTCCTCACTCCCTCCCAATCCCACACTCCCTCCTTCGTCTCCTCCGATGACCCTCTCCAAGTCCACTGACTGAGGAGGACCAACTCCCCTTCCATACCACCCTAGCTTATCAGTACTCATCAGGACTGGCTACAGTGTCCTCCTCTGAGGCTTAGCAGGCTGCTCCTTTCTCAGGGTGGGTGTTCAAAGAGCCAGCCACTGAATTCATGTCAGAGACAGTCCCTCTTCCCCTTACTAGGAAACCTACTTGGATACTGAGCTGCCATGGGCTACATCTGAGCAGTTATAAGTGGATACTAGACACAATTCTTTTTTTTTTTTTTTTCAATGCAGTTTATTCAGGAACATTGAACAATCCTCGGACCCCGGGGAAAGCCAGCCCACAGCTTAAATAGCCTCTGGGTAGCCAACCCAGGCGTGCCACGGTGGCAATGCAGATAGGTCCACATACATAGAAGCAAGCCAGATCCTCAGCCTTAGCCAAATGTGGAATTGTTCATAACAGAGAGCACTCACCATCGGGAAGGTGGAAGGCAGAAACCAGCTCCATCTTTAAGGCATAGCATTCCGCAGCTATCTACAGTTCCCCCTTTTTGTTTTAGACGCATCAGGCAAGAGTAGAGGTCTGATCTCTGATATTAGAAATAAATTGGGACTTTGTACAGATGTTCATTTAGGTGTCATCCACCCAAAGAGCATCAGACCCGTCCGATACCTTTTTCTCAGAGGCGGGACCTGGGGCATCAACCCGCATGCAATCAGACATGCTCTTCTCTGGGTCCAAAGCGGCTGACCCTGAGTGCAGTGCTTAGCCTCGCATCCTGAGCGTATCATTTTAGCTTTTTATGGTATCCAACCATGCTTGGGGAGAATGTCCTGCTTCAATGGCTATAAAGGCCTGAATGATCATGGCTGCATCACACTGTTGTGAGACTCTAATCTTGCATATATACCACAGGCAAACCAAGGAGACCAACACCAGAAGGCCTGCTAACGCTCCCATGCCCGCCCATTCCTTCAGATGATTCATGGCTGCAGCAATCCATGATGGTAATCCTGTGGCTAGTCCTGCGTCCACTCCGGTAGAATTTACTGTGACAATGGCCACTCTGAGCTGCTCCATCGTAGTATCGAATTCTCCAGTCCAATTACCTAAAATATAGCTCGACAATTGTTTAGACAGATTTGCAGCACAGGAAAATTTCTCATGTTGTATGCTAGTGACACAAAGTCCAGCATACTTTCATTGACAGCCAGGTTGAGCGATTTGCCATAGGGTATCAATTTGCTCCTGCAAGAGATCAATCCTCTGATTGAACACCATCAAGCTTCCTTTTAGTTGAGCATTAATTCCTTTATGTACAACTAAGGCATGAGCTACATTGGCTAAATGATTATTCAGGGTCTGAGCAGTCTGCCCAGTATGACTCATGGCTGATGCCCTGGTGGTAGCTCCAACAGCCATCAATGAGATGGTAGTAACAATGGTGGCTGTAGTTCCAAGATCCCTTTTCTGTCTGAAGAGAGTCATAGCGTGAGGGGCATCAATGGGCACAGGCACCCAGTGAGGCATGCGAGTAACCAGGGCATATCTAAATTTACTAGCATTCCAGCATTGGGCAAAAAAGCAAGTATCATTACCACAATTACTTGGCTCTATCTGGCTAATAATGAATAAAAATGGGGGATATAGACAAACAGGTGTGGGCTTATAGGAAATATTATGAGAAGCCTTAACCCCTCGTTGGAACATCCTGCGTCAGTTCTAGAACTAGCAGTGGTGGTGTCCGAGGTCTGAGTAGGTTCAGGAGACCATTGCCCCCAGGGGTGAGACATACTCCATGCCAATTGACTAACTCCATGTTTTCCTCCAATTTTGAAAGTCATTTAAGGTTCTTAAATTATTTTTTCCCTTTTTTCTTAAATTTTTCATCAATTACACTTTATTCATTCTGCATCCCCCTATAAGCCCCTCCCTCCTCCCCTCCCAATCCCACCCTCCCTCCTCCCTCTGCTTGCATGCCACTCCCCAAGTCCACTAATAGGGGAGGTTCTCCTCTCCTTTCTGATCTTAGTCTGTCAGTTCACATCAAAAGTGGCTGTATTGTCCTCTACTATGGCCTGGTAAGGCTGCTCCCCCCCAGAGGGAGGTGATCAAAGAGCAGGCCAATCAGATTATGTCAGAGGCAGTCCCTCTTCACATTACTATGTAACCCAATTGGACTCTGAACTGCCCTGGGCTACATCTGTGCAGGGGTTCTAGGTTATCTCCATGAATACTCCTTGGTTGGAGTATGAGTCTCTGGAAAGTTCCCTATGTTCAAATTTTCTTGTTCTGTTGCTCTCCTTGTGGAGACCCTGTCCTCTCCAGCTCTTACTATTTCCCAGTTCTTACCTAAAATTCCGTTCACCTGCCCAACAGTTGCCCATCCGGCTCAGCATCTGCTTTGATAGTCTGAAGGGCAGATGCTTTCAGAGTCCCTCTGTGGTAGGTTCCTAGGTTGTTTCCTGTTTTCTTCTTCTTCTGATGTCCACCTCTTTGCCTTTCTGGATGGGGATTGGACGTTTTAGTTAGGGTCCTCTCTCTTGCTTAGTTTCTTTAGATGCACAGGTTTTAGTGGGTTTGTCCTATGTTGTATGTCTATATGAGTGAGTATATACCATGTGTGTCTTTTTGCTTCTGGGACAACTCACTCAGGATGATCCTTTCCAGATCCCACCATTTACCTGCAAATTTCATGATTTCCTTATTTTTCATTGCTGAGTAATATTCCATTGTAGACACAATTCTTTAGAAACAAAATGTGTTTAACTTCTCAGGTTCCAAAAAGTGACGTTTGTATGCTGATTCCCGATTCCTCTTCTCAGACTCTCAGATTTTGTTATCTATCCAAGGGAATGAGAACTACTAACACAACACTGTGTGTTTGTGTGTGGGCATATGTGTACATATGCATACACATACATACATATACAAATATTACATATTTATGTATAAATTGAAATGTTATGTATAATACCAGAAGGGAGCAGACTGATTTCCATTCTATTCCTCTGTAATTACGGGTTTTAGTTATATACCTCTGTTGGTACTTCATTTTCCATCTAGACATTCCCTCTAGAGCTGAATTCACCAGAAGGTAGGAATGTGGTCGACATTACTACTTCTATTTGCCTTGGGACCTCACCAACATTTATCTTTGTAAGCTTGATGTTCCTGTCGAACACATTTAGGAGTTTTGTAAACTAGCAAGTACTGACTCATTCACACTCTATGTACTTGGGCAACCATTGGAGTAAGAGTTGAAAATATTAATTTTTCATATTCACCATGTACCTATCTTGAATATAATATAGAGAACATGAAACTACATGAGCAGTTATAAACATAGCATTTCTCTCTAGTTTGTAATATTTATTGATCTCAGGAGAGAGGCTTAAGGCTATTTTTTAAAGTTAAGACTAAACTTTAGAGCTGCAAACAGTGGAAATGTTTCTAGAAGATTAAGAAGATTAAAGTTTCTGTAGCTTTTCTCCTTTCCTTGGGCCATTGGAAACCCAGTACACTACAAACACAGTATCTAACTATATTATTCATTTCCAGTAATGGGTTGGTTTGAAGGATGAAAATGACACTCTTTAAAGTTACCCTAAAACCATGATCATGAAACAATCTCAAAGAGAAATAAGACAAAGGGTGGCTACAGATATTAGCAACACCCGTAAGAAATACCCTGGCCCAACCTATCTCTAGTAGACAAATAAACAGGAAAAGGTGCTGTTATGATATGTTAGATCCTTAGGACTTCAATAATCTCTCCAGGTGTATTGTAGGACGCAGCTACAATCTTAGCACTTGGAAGGCAGAAATAGGAGGATTGGTGGTTCACCATAGTAATCTACTACATAATGGGTTTAATTCTAGCCAAAGATACATGATATAATTTTTCAAAAACTAAAATCATGGCCTACTGAGATGATAGGGAGATAGAGTTTCTTACCACCGATTACCTTGAATCTACAAAGTAGGAGGAAAGTGATTTTCAATAATTGTCTGCGGACATCTGTAAGTGAAGCCTTACATGTTTAATCTGACCCTATAAAAAGTAAATATATACCTAGGAGTGGTATACCTGGATCTTGAGGAAGCACTGTTCTGAGAATATGCATATGTCTGAGAAAATGCCAGATTTATTTCCAAAGTGGGTCTACAAGTTTACATTCCCACGAGCAATGGAGGAGGGTTTCCCTTTCTCCACATCCTCCCTAACATGTATTGTCACTTGAGTGTTTGATCTTAACCATTTTGATGGATGTAAGATGAAATCTCAGGGTCCTTTTGATTTGTGTTTCCTGATGACTAAGGACATACAGCATTTCTTTAAGTGTTTCTCTGCCATTTGATATTCCTCTATTGAGAATTCTGTTCAGTTCTGTACCCCATTTTAAAATTATTTTTTAATTTTTCTTTTATTTTTACTAATTACAGTTTAATCAGTTTGTATCCCAGCTGTAGCCCCTCCCCTGTCACCTGCCAATCCCTCCTTCCCTCCCTCTTCTTTTCCTATACTCCTCCCCCAGTCCAATGATGTGGGGGGGTTCTCCTCCCCTTCCATCTGACCCTAGTCTAGCAGACTTCCTTAGGACTGGCTGAATTGTCTTCCTCTGTGGCCTGATAAGGTTGCTCCCTCAGGAGGAGGTGATCAAATAGCCAACCACTGAGTTAATGTCAAAGACAGTCCCTATTCCCCTTACTAGGGCAGCCACTTGGACACTGAGATGCCATGGGCTACATCTGTGCAGGGGTTCTAGGTTATCTCCATGCATGATCCTTGGATGGAATATCAGTCTCAGAAAAACATCCTGTGCCCAAATTTCAAGGTAAGGTTGTACTTCTTGTGGAGCTCCTGTCCCCACAGCTCTTCCTATCTCCCCCTTCTTCCATAAAATTCTCTGTACTCTGCCCAACGTATGAGATTCAGCATCTGCTTTGACACCCTGCTGGATAGAGTCTTTCAGAGGCCCTCTGAAGTAGTCCACTGTCCTGTTCCCTGTTTTCTCCCTTTTCCGATTTGCCTTTCTGAGTGAGAATGGAGCATCATACCCAGGGTCCTGCTTCTTGCTTAGCTTCTTTAGGTGTACAGATTTTAGTAGGTTATTCCTATATTATATGTTTAATATCCACTTATAAATGAGTATATACCATGTGTGTCTTTCTGCTTCTGGGATACCTTACTCACAATGATCTTTTCTAGTTCCCACCATTTGTCTGCAACTTTTATGATTTCCTTGTATTCAGTTGCTGAGTAGTGTTCCATTGTATAGATGTGCTATGATTTCTGTATCCATTCCTCAGTTGAGGGACATCTGTGTTGTTTCCAGGTTCTGGCTTTTATGAATAAAGCTGTTATGAACAAGGTTGAGCAAATGTCCTTGTCGAGTAATTGAGCATATTTTGGATTTATGCCTAAGAAGGGTATAGCTGGGTCTTGAGGAAGCACTATTTCTAATTGTCTGAGAGAACACCAGATTGATTTCCAAAGTGGTTGTACAAGTTTACATTTCTGCCAGCAATGGAGGAGGGTTCCCCTTTCTCCACATTCTCTCCAGCATGTATTGTCACTTGAGTATTTGATGTTAGCCATTCTAATGAGTGTAAAGTGAAATTTCAGGATCACTTTAATTGTACTTCCAGGATGACTAAGTATGTTGAGCATTTCTTTAAGTGTTTCTCTGCCATTTGATATTCCTCTATTGAGAATTCTCTGTTTAGCTCTGTACCCATTTTTTAATTGGATTATGTAATTTGTTGCTTTTTAGGTTCTTGATTTCTTCATATATTCTGGATATTAGCTTTCTTTCAGATGTAGGGCTGGTGAAGATCCTTTCCCACTCTGTAGGCTGTCATTTTGTTCTGATGACAGTGCCCACTCCTAGGCATATATCCAAAATATGCTCAGGGATATAATGAGGATATTTGCTCAAACATGTTTGTAGCAGCTTTATTCATAATAGCCAGAATCTGAAATAAATCATATGTCCCTCAACTGAGGAATGGATACAGAAATTGTGGTACATTTACACAATGGAATACTGTTCAGCTATTAAAAACAAGGAAATTATGAAATTTGCATGCAAATGGTTGGACCTAGAAAAGATCATTCAAAGTGAGGTATCCTAGAAGCAAAAATACACACACGGTATATACTCACTTATAATTGGATATTAGACATATAATATAGGATAAATATACTAAAATCTGTACACCTTAACGAAGCTAAGCAAGAAGGAGTACCCTGGGTAAGATGATCAATCTTCACTCAGAAAGGTAAATGGGATGGAAATCAGAAGAGGGAGAAAACAGGGAACAGGACAGAAGCCTGCCATAGAGGGCCTCTCTAAGACACCATCTGCAGGGTCTCAAAGCAGATGCTGAATCTCATACCCATATTTGGGGCAGAGTACAAGGAATTTCATGGAAGAAAGGAGAGATAGAAAGACCTGGAGGGTACAGGAGCTTCACAAGGAGAGCAACCGAACCACAAAATCCGGGCACAGGGTTCTTTTCTGAGACTAATATTCCATCCAAGGACCATGCATGGAGATAACCTAAAACCCCTGCACAGATATAGCCCATGCCATCTCAGTGTCCAAGTGGGTTCCCGAGTAAGGGGAACAAGGACTGTCTCTGACATTAACTCATCGGTTGGCTCTTTGATCACCTCCCCCTCAGGGGGGGCCACAGAGGAAGACAATGTAGCCGGTCCTGAGGAGACATGCCAAACTAGTTTCTGATGGACAGAGAGAAGGACCTTCCCTATTGGTTGACTGGGGGAGGGCCATGGGAGAAGAAGAGGAAGGGAGGTTGGGATTGGGAGGGAATGAGGGTTGGGACTACAGCTGGGATACAACGTGACTCAAATCTAATAAATAAATAAATAATAAATGAAATTTTAAAAAGTAAACATATAATTACAAAACTTAAAAAAAAAACTAAAAATTACCCTGCCTTGAATATCACAAAAAATAATATCAACAAATCTGTGAAATCATAAATATTATGCATTTGTATAAAACAATAAGAGATTTAAAAAGAGTTCACCAAGACCTTTAAAATTATTTAGTATTTCAACTACAGTAGGCCATCAATAAATTGCTCATTTGATATTTTAGGGTGTGAAATATGTATATCATCCAACATTACAGGTAAAAGAAGATGTTTAATATTTAGAACAATACCTAGCACTTATTGAATTTTCTTATGAAATCTAGGGACTGTGCATTATCTCCAAATTAAAACACAAGTTGATCACATCGACCACAAGGAAACTTCATGCCTAGAAAGTTCACATTACTGTGGAACATTATAATAGGTGTATGAAACTTCCTTTGGTTTAAAAGTGGGACCCTGAGTAAAGCTGTTTCTATGAACTTTTTGCCAAATCAAACATCTGCATTCCCTTCATCTACAGATGTTTGTGTAGCATAGGAGATAACTTGATTTCTGGTAACCTAGCTTTTGGATAAAGGAAAAGCTGAAAAGGAAATTCCAGAAAGGATTAACACAAGCAGCTGAAAGTCTGCTTTCCTATAGATGTGATGGCTATTCTTTAGGAGGTAATATAGATCAGCTGTCCTATCTTGATCAACATTTGCTTGGCAACCTTATTTGTATTAATGAAAATGATTAAAACGAGAGGTTGACTGAAAACCATAGCCTTAGATTTTTTTGCTTTTTTGGGAGGTTCCTAAAGGCTTCTTCCTCCCTTCTGCCCATTGGCCAGAGATAAGGGAGAAAGAATGTTGTTAGGTTATGGGGGTTGCGGACGATTTTAGAATTAGTTCTTTGGAATGAGCCCACTCTTTGCTATTTGGATACCAACAGTCCAGTCCAAAGGCCAACACTAAGCAGCAACATGAATCAGCATGATTCAGAAGATCAGGCAAGTTAGCAAAAGCCACAAGCACTCAGTTGGATTGCCCTGAAAAGTTCTCCTTTTTTTTTTTTATTTTTTTTTATCAGTTACATTTTATTAACTCTGTATCCCAGCCATGCCCCGATCCCTCATTCCCTCCCTTTAAAAGTTTTAAATTCAACCTTTAAAATCAGCCCAGCAATATCAATCCAAAAAGTGATGTCTCACTACCTGTGAGCTTCTATATACCTCCTCTCCTCAGAGTCCACCCATGGATGTTCTTAGCTACCCAAAGCCACGTTCCTTTCATGAGAAAGCTCGCAACACAATTTAGTGTACCTCTCACTAGCCAGCCTCCAAAAACACATCACATGCTCTCTCACAAGACAACTTCTAGAAAAACATCACACGATTCAACTGAGTCTTCAAAGAAACCAGGAACTCCCAATTCAGGAAACACTTAAACTATACCACCAAAGCTTAACAGTTGGATTTTGATAATGCTTATTATTATTCATTCATTTGTTAGTGCTTATTTTTTAGGATGACAATAAGTACCAGGTGTGATTTTTTTATTCCTGGAGGGTTTGTTTCTTTCTTTCTTTCTTTTGTACAGAGAAGTAAACAAAGCAGGTTGCTGTCAACGTGAAATGTTCGCTATGCCATGTGGCACTGTGGAGCGAAGGGGCACACGTGTGCATGCATGCAAAGAAATCTATAAACAACAATTATCTTAAATAACAATATCAGTCTGAGTGAATATAGTAAAAGAAAAAGTAAGACTCTGAAAAGACTGCCTTAGAGATACTTTAATATTTTATGAATGTGATCAACAGAGGCCTTTTTGAAGGAGTGACATTCCAGGAGATCAACAAGGAACAGGAGGTGAAGGGCATAGCTGCTTCTAAATATGGATAGTTACAAAAATAATAATAAAATAAAAACCGGTCACAAGAAACTGCCTCAAAGACTGACAAGTCCTTTGTCATTCTAGGGGTCTAAAACTCAGAGTGAGGCCATAAGTAGAATATCTGAGCTTTCTTTCTAGATCCTCTTTCTTCCTTAATCCTCTGAAATCAACTTTGCTTACCTTTCGGAATTTTGGTTCCCACACACAGCAGTGAGCTCTTGCAGATTAAATATGGAATGTTTCCCAAAGGCTTTTGTTTTAAATGCTTGGTCATAACTTGTGATGCGATTTGGGAAGCTCTGGGTATTTTTGGAAGTGGTACCCAGCTGGAAAAAGAAGATCACTGGGAATATGTCATTGTCGGTATTTTATACCTTTCCACTTGGAGCCATCGTCTCTGCTACATTACCCATCATTCCCTGCTTCGTGTTCTTGCCAGCATGATGGCCTCCTGAGGCTCACAGATTCAAACATCCAGAAACTGTACCCTCTGAAATTTTATGTCAAAATTAATAATTACTCCCTTACGCTGTTTCTGTCAGGTATTTTGTTACAGCTTTTTAAATGTAACTAATACGTACTGGTTTGCCCAAATTATGAGGACCCACTTGAGTTCATCCGCTTCTTCTTTCCTGTAACATACGTTAAAGCAACAGACACATTATTTACTCAGTCTGCAAATCCTTAAATTATTTGTTTGTACTTAAGCAAATGCATTTTGAAAGAAAATGTGCTATTATTTCTGTGTGTGGAAACTTTCATAAATATAGAGGAAAATAATTCTATTGTATTCTTTCTAGACATATTTTTTGCTGAAGATTTTATCTTATCAGTTTTTTTTTTCTTTTTCAAACCCAGTGTTTTATAGTGGTTAGCCACATAATCCCAACTTTGGACATAACCAATCAGATGTAGTTACAAAACCTTTACCAACACTTTCAAGTCACCAGTGATTAATTATAAGCAGCTACAACATTCCAGGCCTTGGAATATGCTATAAACAGGATGTCTTTGCTCCTGCTTTTATTCATCTTCCCTTCTGTGTACAGAAGAAAGATAGTGTGTGTGTGTGTGTGAGAGAGAGAGAGAGAGAGAGAAAGAGAAAGAGAGGAAGGAAGGAAGGAAGGAAGGAAGGAAGGAAGGAAGGAAGGAAGAAAAAAATCCTGAAGATAAGATTCGGAGGCAGAAATATGCTCTTTAGACAATGGTAGAAATGTGCTAGACAGCCCTTGCATGGTTTGGTGATCAGAAAAAGAACTTGTGAGGGGAGATGTGGCTGTCTCACAGAGGGAGAGCAGTGTAAAATGACCTGCTTCCTCTTACGAATTTAGACAGGATTATACCATTCTCTTTAAAATGTCACTTACTACTACTTTTTTCCAACAGCCAGTGACACAAAAGCCAGATTTCAGACTTAGAATGTTTAAACCCATATAGAGGTTCCCGACTGCCCAGACTTTCTGTGAAACTGATTTCTAGCCTATGGGACTAACGGGTGGTGCTTGGTTAAGAGAACTCCTGGGGTGGCCATCATTACCCTGAAAATGACCAGCTCCATCTCCCAGAATCAGTACCCTGTGGCTACTTGATCAAAGGCCTCAAAAGGGAAGCCACTGGCCCCTCAACTTCATCTTTTTATCTGAGGCTTCCTCCTAAATCTTTCCCCAATACTAGATAGATCTGGTTTACGGTAGGACAACTTTCGTATGATAACAAAGCAACGGAATCATTAATTTATGCACTGAGTCATACATTTGCCTTTAGAGTCTATTCTAGGTTCATGCTTTTTGAAACTTTTGGAAGCATGCCCCAAACAGATTTTATCACCCTATTGTATGTGGATAAAAGGAGACTCACAGAAGTGGTGAACCTCTAAGGGTTTGTGAGTCACACAGATAATCCAGTGGCATGTCACAAATCTGTTCAGTAGGGTGAGTACCTCCTCACTAAACATGAGAGCTAGACAAAGGGAAGACACCTATTCAAACTAACATGTTGGCTTAGAATGCTGTCCGAAATGGAACATGAATGGCTAACTTATTTCCCAGTCCCCTGAATTCCTGTCCCTAATGTTTGCTGAATGCCTATTTTGTACTAATAATGTAAAATTTTTAATTTACATAAAAATGAAATGGGTATTCCGTAAGAGCCCACTGGCAGGTCTTCACACCCTTAGATATGTGCTTAGGACCGTATTATTAAACTGATCATCTATGTACTAAATCATAAGAAAAAGTGGTTTGCTAATTATAGTTTAAAACAAATAAAACTTTTTTTTTCTGAGTTATTGCTTGGGAATAAGGAGAATGTCACCAAATCATGTAATAATTCCAAATTTCCAAGTGCTGAAATGATGGAAGTATTGTAGTTAAACTCATTAGACTTGTAATGAAAATAGTATTTTTGTCTTAAAACCTAAATATTTTCAGAGAAGAGTTATGTGTCTAATAAAAGACAGCACCATTACTTGAACAATGAGGCAAAATTATATCAAACATGAAATTACTTATGTTGGAGTTGTCAAATGCTCTGCAGTTCTTGACAAGTGCAATCAAATTTCAAACATCAGTTGATACATAGTTCCTATCCAATTGCCCTGAGTAATCGTGATTGTCAATTTCAGTGGGTTAAAATATGCCTAGGCGGGTAGGGAAGAACACCTGTTCATGTGTCTGTGTGGGTATTTTCATATACAGTTAAAACATGAGGGCCCAGACTTTCTCAATGGATTAAAGTACTGACAGAAATGGGGCTTTAGTATCCTACTGGGAAGTGGTTGGACTATGGCACTGAGGGCATGGATGAAGGAAGCAGGTCACTAGATACGTATCCCTGGGCCTCTGTCTTGTTCTTGCCCTGGTCCTTTCCTGTTGTGGTCCTTGCTCTGCCTTCTTCCTGCTATGATGTAAACGAACCTGTTACACCACACCCTCCCTGTCATAGACTGATGTTGAAGATTATGCCCAAAATAAATCCCTCCTCTCCAAAATGATTTCTTTTGAGTGTTTGCTCACAATAATGGTAGCATCAATACGCCAGTTATATATATTTCACAGTCATGTGGATTTGTATTCTGAAGAAAATATTTAATAGTTGTTTTATATCTTTCTTTTCCAGTATTAAGCTAGTTAGTTCACACAAAATTCCGTGTATCCACTGAAAAAGTATTTATGTTGTTGGTTTATTTTTATCTTTTGGGTTAGGAACACTCAATCAGGTCTTTGCCTAAAAAAAAAAAACAGTGGTTGTGTGAAGACATCTGTCATCTGTGTGACTTCAGGAAATAACAAACAAACAAACAAAAATGGAGTGAATTGATTTCTAAAGAAATAAAATAATTAGAGGAATAAGGGTTGGATCTTCCCTTTCATTGTCTAAGGACCTGAAGTTGAGGAAGCAATGAAGGCATTCATAATATAACTGCTACCTTCTTGTGAACCCTGGGTACACTTAGTAGATCCAGGAACAGGAATTTGTTCATTTTTTCATCACTGCTGGCAGATTAGAAACGTTATTTATGTTGTACATTTGTAGAAATAAATTCAGTAGAGATCAAGACAGCTACCTGAAGTTAAAAATCAATTACATGTAGGAGTGCATTTTATAGAAAGGATTAAATGTATTGTTTTTAAACTTTAGCTGAAGAATTGAGGTCTCTGCATCCTGAGTCTTAATCAGTTTTGCCTCATTGAACCAGTGAGAGAGAGTGTTACAGGATACTTGATTATGCTGTGAACCCCAAGATTCTGTACTAGAAAAACCTGTTTCTAGTCGTGGTGTGGCTCAGCACTAGCACACACTTTTAATCCCAGAGCTTTCTGTAAAAGAGATTAAATAAAGTCAACTATAGTTCAAGAGGTAGAGCAAGCAACAAGTTGACAGGGAGTGAATATAGGACATCTATCTACTGAGGAGGATTTTTTGTTTGTTTTTATACATAAAAAGATGACATATCAGACTTCTCTATGAAACATAATATGAACAACTATGGATTTCCTAACTGCTCCTCTTTATATTTGATATTAAAAATTCACAAATGTACTAATCACAGGTCTGGCTCCTAAGTCACTTTGGACTTAGCAGGCAACTGAGTCCTCTGAGATTTGATGCCAGCATATTCTAAAACCATAGTAATAAACTAAGCAAATAAACACAATGAAACCCATATTGCCTTTCAAGTTCTCAAACTTGTATCAGCTAAGCTACTAATCCTGAGGAACAGCCATCTCCATTAACATCATCAGCTTTAGCTTATAGTGTGAAGCTCATGGTCAGGGTGGGATTGCCTGGGTTCTTTCCTATGAACCCCTCACATGGGTTTCTGTAATTCTTTGGGGAGACATTTAGCCTTTCAAGACTACAACATACTTCACTATAAAACACACTTTGAGTTCTCCCAGAAATAAGACCTGTGTTTACATGTAGTAAGAGTATTCAAACGTTTTGCTAGTTTAAGGGAATAATCAGCACACCAAATGATACTTCTGTTCTAGTTTTCAAAGATTTTTTTATATGCAAGAGTAAATTTTATATGCATTAACTATCTTATAAAGCAAAGTTTGTATTAATCTTGAAAACCAGAGGTACCTATCCTAATTGAGATGCTCTTTTAAAGTTGGAAGTAAACAGTGAAAACCACTTAGAAGAAACTGTTGAGTTTGGGTGCCCACTTGATAATCTTTCTGCTCACCCCTTGCTTCTCTAGAAGGCGCTTACACACATGTTCTTATGCATTCCTACTTGATAAAAACCCAGCTGGGAAGACATCTCTAATTTACATGACTCCCTAAATTTAACAAAACGTCTTTACTCCAATCTCATTCTCTTTTCTTCATAACATAATCTCAGGTGTCAAGATCAGAGAAGTCTTCTTTAGGAATATAGATTTTAGTATGATTATCCTATATTATATGGCTAATATCCAATGTAAGTGAGTATATACCATGTGTGTCTTTCTGTTCTGAGATACCTCACTCAGGATAATCTTGTCTAGTTCTCTTCATTTGCCTGCAAATTCATGACTTCTTTGCTTTTAATTGCCGAGTCATAGTCCATTGTGTAAATGTACCACAAATTTTGTTTCCATTCTTAAGGAAGACTTTTAATCCTCATTCAGAAGGGACAGCATTGGGATAGACATTGAAAGTGGAAGAAAACACAGAACAGTACAGGAGCCTACCATATAGGACCTCTGAAAGACTCTACCCAGCAGATGCTGAGACTTACACCCAGACTTTGGGCAGAGTGCAGGGAATTTTATGGAAAAAGGGGGAGATAGAAAGATCTGGAGGGGACCGGAGTGCCCTTGAAGACCAAAAGAGCCAAAAAATCTGGGCTCAGTGGGTCCTGCAGAGACTGATGACTCAACCATGCGTGGAGAGGACCTAGACATCCTACTCAGATGTAGCCCATGGGCATCTCAGTCACCATGTGGGGGTCTCCTAGTAAGAAGAATAGGGACAGTCTCTGGCATTGCTTGCTCTTTGATGACCTCCCCCCTGGTGAGGTGGTCTTAGTAGGCCACAGAGAAAGAGGATCCAGATAATCCTGATGAGACCTGATAGACTAGGGAAAAATAGTAGGAGAGGAGGACCTCTGCTATCTGTGGACTAGGGAAGGAGCATAGAGGGGGAAAGAGAGGGTGGGACTGGGAGGAGATGAGGGAAGGAGCTATAATTGGGCTACAAAGTGAATAAATTGTTAATAATAATAATAATAATAAAGATCAGAGTAATCCACATTTTTTTTCAGAAAAGAAAGTTTAAAATCACAATGGTGTTCTTTATACAGCCATCAAGTCCTAAAAACCCTGTCATGTCAGCTTGCTCCCATCCATATCACATATTGTTCTTTCAAAACAAGAAAGCAAGAAATCCCTGCCTTCTTACATTCTCACAGGTGATCAGGAAAGCCCAAGGAGAAAGGTCATAAAGAAACTAATTTACATGAGTGACAACTGAAGCTCAGGACACTGGCCATTAACTTACCATGTAAAGTGGGGGTGAGACATATTTTATTTGTATAAACATTAAAAGGTAGCCAGTGTAGTTTCAGCAGCAGGTACCGATAGTAGTTTGGACAAAGAAAAACTTGAAGAGATTTGCAAGATCATACTCTCATAAAGCAATTAAGCAAAGGAATCAAAATTAATCTTAAGTCTTTTGGAAACAGAAAAGGGGCTTTAATTATAGAACCTTGTGATCTGGGTTATTTTTTATAAATAACACAGTAGATTCTCCATGGGAAAAAAAAAAACAAAAAACAAAACAAAACAAAACAAAACAAAAAAAATTAAGCAAAAGTAAGTCTTGTAGACCACAGTTGATTGTAGCACAGACCAGAATGGTAATGATTGAAAAAAACAGCCCATTTCTCCTTCTCCATCTCCATGCAACTGAATTTCATGATCTCACTTACATTATTTTGGTTTTTACTAAAGATATGTCTTTCTACATGTGTATGCTTCTAATCTGGCTGAACTACTTATCCCATACAGCATGGAACTTTCCCTTCAACAGTCCAGTTTCTCTATGCCTCTTTTGACTGAGCTGTAAAGGCACTCATAAAGTAGAAAAGTATGTAGCACAAAGACCCAATTTCAAACATTCCTTTCTACATCACACCTGATGAAGACCCTTGTATTCATCGGGCATCATGAATCGGTATCTTTAATATGTTCTCCAATAGATGTAAACAATCTCCCTTTATGTTTCCAAGTCATCTCAGCACCTCTGACCAGAACAGCTGCTGTAAACCTAGATTCCATCTTACCATCTCTAACTTTATAGTCCATCACATTTACTCTTCCCTCAGGGTTGCATTGTCTTGAGAGGTGGGTGATCAAAAAGTAAGCAGGTGAACAGATGACAACAAAAATGTACATTGGACTATAATTGAGAAGGAAAAAACATTGTCAAAGAAGGTAGTAAGGATTATACTTTAAGTGGCTATTGCATGGTATACAAAATCAGATTTTAATGAATGAAGACATCAGTAAATTGATGAATGAGTGAATGAATGAACGAATGAAATAAGCTATACCATACTTATTACTCAAGAACAGATAGAACACAGCAGTGTTCCTTTTCATGTATGTGAGCACCAGTATCATAAGGCTATGATTGTTTTATAACCAAAACAGGAAAGACCACTTAAGCTAAGACTGCTTTTAAGGCAACATGTTCCAAATGAAAAAAGATTCCATGAGTTGGGAAAGACATTTTATTTCCAGGCTTCTAAGAGAGTTCTACAAACATTAAGATCCTTAAAGTAAAAAAGAAAAGAAAAAGGGAAAAGAAAGGAAAAACAGTCTTTTTAACTATTAAAAAGTAGGCAGTACTGGAAAAAAATCCTTGACATAAAAATGTGAAAATGTAGTCATCAATTCTATTCTGATTACTTTCCTAAATAAGTAAAAAGAATCATTGTGGCGGTGAGGTGACGTAGAGCTGAGAAAGTGGTGTTCGTTTTCCTTTTGAGTTATTCAGTTATTTCAAATTCAGTTGGAGATCTGCATAAACCTATCAAAATAATCTTTGGATTACGAAGTCTATCTAAAAAATAAACTCAACATGCAATTACAAAAGTAATTTTTATCCCTTCTTTCCTGGGATAAAAGCTTCAAAGTGGCAGTGTCCACTGAGTTTAACCCATTTAATTAGTCAACTGATTTGATTTTCAATGCAAAGTATACTTGGAGTGTGCACATCATAAAAAACTTTTCTTTTTAATGCATTTTGAATGAATCATAAAAAATAGTTCTTTAACAAGGTGTCATGAAATAATCATAATAAAGTTTAAAAAAAGATAATCAAAATTGTCTACAATCAAAAAAAAAAAATTCATGTGCCCCATGTTTCAAGAAAAGGAGGGAAACGTTTGCAGTGAGACTCTTTATGGTGTCTTCCCAAGTATTGCTTTGTCCGGACCTTTAGTCCTCCGTACAAGTGAAATGCCCTTCACAGAAGTTCCAATTCCCAGGAAACTAGCGGCGACTGCAGATGAGTGCAGCATAATCACAGATCAAATGGCATCAACCCTTTATGTTCAACATGGTCGCTGATCTCATTGTGAGTGCCTAAAAGCATCTTCTAGAATAAAGGTTTGAAAGTGAATTGCCCTTTTTCTCATCAAGCCTTGATATTTCAAATAATTTTAAGACAAAATAAAATTACAGGAGGAAAAATGAGCACTTTCAATTGTCAGTCTTACTTTATCCTCATAAAAATTACATAAGGAGAACCAGAGTCATGTTGGTTTTGACTATTCACTCCTCGAGCTCCACAACGCTCAAGGATGGGCATCAAGTGTACAGCTAGAACATCAAGAGGTCTGGCGATGCCCTTGAATTTGTCTCTCATAACGATGAGTTCACAGGTTAAATGCATATTATATAACATATTGCAAAATCATAGGCTAATCATAGGCTAGTCTAGATCCCTCATGTCCTTTTTTAGAAGATACACTGAGGAAAAGCCAGGATGTAAATCCAGAACATACAAAAAAATAATTTACATGAAGTTACAGAACCTTATCTTTAAAAAACCCAAACATATTTGATTTAAATAAACAATAAGAGCAGCAGACTATAACAGATCATAAATAGGGTTATTAAAAGATCACAATTAAATTAGAAATATAAATGGATCATTAGAAACCCTTATTTGTTCAATGTTAAGAATCAAACCCAGAATTAAAAAAGAATC
The DNA here is from genome assembly GCF_030254825.1 of Meriones unguiculatus. Taxonomy (NCBI): domain Eukaryota; kingdom Metazoa; phylum Chordata; class Mammalia; order Rodentia; family Muridae; genus Meriones; species Meriones unguiculatus. Next base: position 25,008,319 of record NC_083358.1, on the reverse strand, counting down.
TTTTTTTTTTATTTCAAAGGTTGCTTCATATATTGAAGCTCATATTAAAGCAACAGTACAATGTTCATAAAATATAAGTGTGATGCTGTAACATTTTCGTACATGTCAGAATACTGATATTTGTATGTATACTAAAATAAGAACTTTAAAATTGTACAAATAGATACATTAAAAATGACATAGAAATAGGGTGCTCCTCACTGAAACAAGACAGTTATATCTGGCACGTATTAGTTTAGGATGAAAGTAGAAGCAAAAAGATTTACAAGGATCAGCAGTAACAAGATTGATGCTCAAGAGACATAATTGTACATTGTATTGTTCATACATTGTATGGGTTTTAAGCTGGCTGGATATTATATATTTCAAGTTTAAAAATGCACTACAGATAGAGTGTCCATAGTTTAAGGCGAAATTACAGCTCAGAACTGTTGTCCTTTCTAATTTTGTGGAAGCTTCTTTGACAAATTAAAAAATAAAATAAGAGAGACTTAGATGTTCATACACATAGACGATTTCCCTTCATTGTAAGTTCACCGTTGACTTTTCCTTCATTTAAATATGTTGTGTGCCAAATGGTTTTTCTCTAGTGAAGTTGATAAACAACTGCAATATTTGCTTTTTTACTGGGAAAAGGTACTTCACAGTATTTTCCACTTTGATGTCTTTGCAATTTTAGTAAATGTTCCCTCTCTGTAAAACTCTGCTTGTTTTAAATGAGCCTTTCCTTGATTTAAAAAAATACCTGTTTACACATCTTCTAGATTCTTGAGAATGCCAGACACAGTTCTTAAGGCCAAATTTTTATCATTATTGTTAAGAGTCATCATCAAAAGTGTCTTTGGAGCCATACAAGTCTGCTAGTTTCTTAAAACGAGGTCCCCAGTTCTGTAGATAGTCGTAGTCCAGGTCGGAATCTGTGGTGGCAGACTCCAAAGAGCTCAAGGAGCCAGCCACGGAACCCCTGCCCTCATAACCATAGATTTGGATTGAGTCATAGGGAGGGGCTGTGGGGTCATTATCTGCCTCCTGTATTCTTGTGTTGATGAAGTCATCCACATCCACACTGTTGGGTGCTGGTCGCAACCCAGGTCTAGGCATGTACTGATACTCAGGTTTGATGTCTTTGCGAGGAATAAATCCATTGATACCATCAGGATTCTGCAGGGTGGCTATGTCGAAGGCTTCAGTATCTTCCTCACCACCTCCTTCATCATCATAGGTTATGATGTTCTCACGGACATCCTCTTCCTCAAACACAATGAGTGGTTCTTTCTTTTGCCTCCTCAGGGTCACAAACAACACAACAATAACTGTAGGAAAAGAGAGTACAAGTCAGCAAATGTGAAACCCAGCCTCCCTGGTTACTCATTCCAGACAGCTTCTACTTCAGAACTAGAAATGGTGAGAAAATGAAAGCCATTGCAGAACTTCCAAAGAGTGCCACACTGACCTGTCTCTGTACCACCCACTCTGAGATTATCATGCCCTGTGACCTGACGGTTGGAATATCCTCAGTGTTCTGCCAATGAATCCTAATGCTATTTGCAAGTCCTCTTAAGGAACACTGGGGACTACTATTTCTTGGAAGAGACATATGCCTTTTCTTCTTATAAATGAGTATAACTGGCTCTCCCAAATTTAATATTAGAATATTAAGAGAACTCAGGACCTAACTTTTTGAGACAGAAATGTGCAGCTCCTGCCCAAAAGCCCTACTCTATAATAAAAAAGTGAACCTTATCATAAGGTTGAGGGAGGGGAAAACTATAAAAACCCTCAGAAGAAAAATGTATTTCTTATTTAAACATAAAAAACAGAGTGATATTTAAATGCACAGGTGAAGCAATCCTGACTTTTCGAGGAGAGGTATTCCATTAGGGTTGGGCACTTGGCAGAACAAGCAATCTTTTATAAGGAACACTAGACACGTCTTAATCCTTTATTGATTCCATGTCCTCCCCACCCTCCCCAGGAGACTTCCAACAATCTTTTGTTTGAAGACTCTCCCACACACTCAGCAAGACTGAAACCAAGGCTTGCAGCTGCATTTGGCAAATAAAGTGAGAGTGTCTTTGAGTTCACATAGTTCTGAGATACAGGGAGGAAAAACTGCACTTAACTCAGATTTTACATGGTCCTCAGCACCCCGTGACTTGTCTGCAGCATATTCATCTTCTCAAGCCCTTCTTTTTCACATTGTATTTTTGTTTGGCTAACTAGTGTGTTTGTTTTGCTGTTGGTGGTTTATGTTTGGGTTTGTTTTTGTTTTTGTCATTCATTTAGGGAACAATTTTTGATATCTCATAAGAGATCTGAGACAGGGTTCGTGCTCCATGACATCATAACATTTATTATTGTATTTAGGTTTATACATCTCTCCCTTCTGCATTAATTCTTGAGAAATCCTTATATATTGTTTGGAGCACCTATCCACACTCTTTTATTAGCTATAATAATCTGCTTCCAGAGTTTATTCATGTCTTCTAGGATTATGTGTCTGACATTCTTGAACAATGTCAGACATTCTGTAACCCATGTCTATAATACCTTATTTCCCAAGCATAGTATGCTTGTTTGATTGTGAATTCCTTCCCGAGACTCTGTGAATTCATCAACATACAAATTTTGAACACATCTTTCTCTATCTCTCAGGATTTCCTGTAGGGTCTGACTCCCAGATCTCACCCAGTAACTGTTGAACCAACCTCACTGCCTCCTTCCTATGGAGGTCGTCCTATACATTCCTTCCATAGGGGATGTATAAGTTTGACACCAGATGCCTTGGTTTGAAGTATAATGGTTCTGTAGATGACGAAGCCTACCTCACCAGCAACTGCAGTAGAAGCTCATAGGCATCAACGTAAGCCAAGACATTGCAGATGGATATTGCATATGATAATTAGAACGTCACAGCTCAGCTTGTGCTGGCTGAGATTCCCCTTCATACATCCATCACAGCAATAGTTACTCTTTTCAGCTTCACTGCCCCTACTCTTTATCTATCCATTTTTATTTTTATTTTTTAAGAGAAATCTCCCTCATTCCCCCCGTTTCTGCCTAAATGGCAGCTACAAAACTGTCTGAACTGTCCCTCTATCTCTGAGATGGCATCTGCCCTACAGTCTTATGATACCCTGTAAACTACACATCATGAGTTTCCTCAGCCTCTTCTGGCAAAAATTTCCAATTCACATCCTCAACCCACTGTGCAATAGAGTTCAAGAGAGGTATCACACCTTGTAGTTTGTTTTAAACTACGTGAATGCACACAATTCCATCCTTTTAACCATCATGCACTGGATAAATCTGCTGAAGGACGGTCATTGGTTGCACCGTGTGCCACAGCCATCCTTACCTAGAAGAATGACGATGCAGGCAAGGATGGCAATGAGTGCCCCAGTGCTCAGGCCAGCACTCAGGATGTAGGCCTCAGCATTACAGGACAACAATGCCCCATTCACATCACACCCACAGACTTTGATAGTGAGGGTATTAGTGCTACTCATAGGCGGGATGCCACCATCGCTGATCACAATGGGCAGGAGGTAAATGTCCTGCTTCTGTCGACTGAACCCTCCACGTCGTGCATATACACCGGCGGTGTTATCTGTTTGGGGAAGAGAGACAGGGTGTGTTTACATCACAGGACCATACCAGTCACAGTCACTACAGCTTGCCAGCGTTGAAGACTTGTTTTCTCATTACCAAAGCCAAAGTCAGAACCCTTCTCACTTGTTCATTCTTCTAGATGTTTATAGTGGCCACGGACAAAGCATGATAGGATCACAGAATTATCCCTATGTTTTGGAGCAAAATGGAGAAATTGTTTTTTTAACGTTTGTCCTTTCTTGGTTTGTGTTTGTATTTTCTAAGGAAATTCCACATCCTTCCTCAAGCTTCACAAACCCACTCATGTGCCCTAGGGATAATTCCTCATAAAGTGTAAATACTTGATTAACCTTGCAACTGAGTTTCTCTGAAACTCAAACAAGCATCAGCTACTAATTCATTAAGCATGATACCCACTCCTGATTCAGCAGTTCATCTCTTTCATGTTGCACAGTCCAAGCCTGCAAAAAACAGTGTGTTTTCTTTATCTAGACTTAACCATGTTTCCAAGTTAACTTGTTTTTACCTCCCGAATGAACCAGTTAAGCCCACTATGAAGAAATTACTTGTGTTCCAAGCATTCGTTACTTTCCCACCTGCCTCAACTTTTCTTGCCTCAGATAGCCAGTTTTAAATTATGAAAGTTGGACCTCTGGCTCAAAAATACACCCCAAATTCATCCCTTAATGATGTCTCCTGGACTTCTCCATTACCTGTGTCCATTGTGACTCATCACATTGTATATTCCTATTTCTATAGAACGTATTTGCATGGAAGCTATCCCTTAAAAATCCCTCCTGAACCTGTCTGCTACCCCAGTCCATTGTGACTCATCACAGTATATATTCCTATTTCTTTAGAAGTACATATTCTACATATTGCTGAGGATTTGTTGACATAACCAATTTGACCTCAATGAGACTGGGGATTTCCAGAGAGTATGGGATTTTATCTGATTCACCACAGGCTTTCTACTGTCAGACACACAGCAGACATTCAATAAATATTTGCTGAGCAAACAGTGAAACTAGATCCTGGGAAAAGTTTAACCAAAATTCCAGATGTTGGCTTTCATATTTCTTCATGTTTTATAACTAATATTCCCCAATGCTTCCTCATCATGTTCACCCTACAGGCAACAACCAAATACAGGATATATTATATAGTGGGAAAACATTGGTTAAAAAAATAAAGTAGAAATTTCACATGCTCGATCACCTTGATCTGTGGGTATGGCCTGTCCATTTGCAGGTTGAGAAGGAATAACTTATAACAAAAAGAGTGCTAGAGCCAATAGCAAGGCCCACTACCTGGCAAGCTTAAAATAAGTTGATAGGCCATAAATTTGTCCCTACAGAAGAAAAAAAAAACATGAAACCAAAAATAAAATATATTTTTTGTTATAAACACACACCCACACAATTTATCTATCTATCTATCTATCTATCTATCTATCTATCTATCTATCTATCTATCTATCTTTGACCTGTTTGGTAGATCAAGTCTTATATAAGGTTGAGCACACAGTCTGAGTAGTGCTGAAGATGGGCCATATTTACTTGCTGACTTTGGCAATCTTTATGATGATGTTTTCTTAGCCTTTGCACTGCCAAAACCTCAACCTAGTCAAGGCACTGCTTCTTTTATTTCAACAACTTGTGGATTTTGTGTTATTGGTATACCCTGCTTTTGTCATTGGAGAAAAGTCATACATACTACTTAAAATAGGGTGGAAAGTAAACTAGACAAAGATAAGTTAGTCTCCCAATGATGCTCTTCTGTTCAGCGTAACACCCTTATCCCTCACTTAGTAATTAAATGTGTATGTCTAAAGTAAATTATTTAAAGACATTGTCTCATTTCTAATTTTCTGTGTTCAATTAAAACTCTCACAACTAAAAAATTACAATATTTACTCAAGCTTAATGTCTTGAAATATTATTATAGACATTATGAACAAAATCAATATTAAAAGTTCATGAGCATAAGCAAAAAGTATTTTGGTCAGAACAACTGTAATATGGGTGATCTTCACAGTGGATCTTGAGTTAGCTTAGCAATGCAGGTTCTACTCTGGTACCATGACATAATAGCTGAAGATAATATGAACTGAGCATGTTATCCTTTTGTTTTTATAAACTTTTGAAATGCATAACTTAAAATCTATTTTCAACAATCTAACCACACAAGCTTGCCTCTTCAGAATGCAGAAGTCAGGCTTCTACAGGGGAGCAACTGAAACTCAAACACTAGTGTAAAACACTTCTGAAAACATCAGCAGTATGTGAATCCAAGATGTGTCATCCCATGTAATTCCAGCTGCTCTCAGAAACACTGATATTACAGAAAAGCTCATCAGAATTCTAGGTTGGCTGAATCAGCTCCAGTCTCTGAGCAAAACAGCAGCAGGATCCTGAGAGCTTCATTTTAAATCTCTTCTAGTAAAGAATGTTTATGCACACAGAGATAAGTTTCGATTCAGGAGATGGGAAAGAAATAGGCTTTGAGTTTTCCAGAAAAACTAATTGCAGGTTTCAAAGATGAATCTTTTTGGTTTTGTTTCTGTTTTTTTTTTTTTTTTTTTTTTTTTTCCTAACTACAGCCTCACTTACTCATCTTTAAAAGCAGGAAATCTATTCATCTTCCTCATGAGGTATTACTAGAACTAAACAATGACATATACTCCATTGATTGACCTCTGTGCTCATCTTCCAGAGGAACTACCGAATCTGCCAACCAGAAACTTAGTGCACAATACCAAGTCCATCCATGGGCCTTAATAAAGGGTGATGGTCATAGACAGGAGACTCATCTACCAAACTGACCTAACACTGAAATGATACAAGTTTTTTGAATCCATAAAGTATTTTAGCATGCAATGCACATTGCCCACCTCCCACAGGAGTCTGATCTTTTCACAGATGATCGGTTCTGAGCACCCGAGCCCATGATGGTATTTCTTATGATCCATTCACAACATGATCAGAAACAGAGAGTATGATCAGAAACAAATGGAAATCAGTTCTAAATGCACTAGTGGGGAAAGACACAAGCAATAGTTAAACACCTATCTGGGAACAAGTGCTGCATTCTAAGAATAAGCATGTACACTTTTCATTGGACTTTTTCTAAGTAGCTGGCTGCTCATACTCGGTCTTTGAAAATGCCCTTAGTTTGGATTTATAAAAGAAAAAGAAGAGGTTAAAGCTGGGCATAATAACACGAAATATATTTCTACATGGTAACTAAGAGGAACCATAAAAAGATGAATATTGAATTAATTTTAAATGTTCCAGTTTGAGACTTCCAAGATTCTTTTCCTATTTATGAAAAGTCTGTAAAGAGAAAAAACAGTCATTTTTAAGGCTCAACTGGAAGTAGTTCATATCTCAAATCTTCTCCATATTTGGAATCTGATTTTATACATGAAATTAATATATTTAGGATTAATGTTGCTTCCATTCACAAAAGTACTTCAGTATGGTGTCGTCCTGTTGAGCATGCCAGGAAAATATTAATTCTTTTCTGGAAATTCTTCTTTTTTAGTAGGAGACTAATGAGAATAAGAAACTCATTGGCAAGGATATTAAAATGAATTCTTGGAAATGTCATGAAAGCTTCAAATGCAACTGCCTACACGGAAGTGCTTACACTCCATAAGTAGGAGACTGGTTTGTGCTTCAGTTCTAGGCTATATATTTCTCCAGGATAAGAAAATGTTATTAAAACAGCTTGGCTTTTCATTCCAATGCTCAATTTTTTCAACTTTAAGTGCAGGTAGATAACCAGTTCTACTTTTTCAAAGCAGATGCTGAGACTCTTAACCAAACTTTGGGCAGAGTGCAGGGAATCCTATGAAAGAAGGGGGAGATAGTGGGACCTGGAGATGACAGGAGTTCCACAAGGAGAGCAACAGAACCAAACAATCTGGCCACAAGGGTCTTTTCTGAAACTGATACTTCAACCAAGTACCATTCATGGATATAACCTAGAACCCTTACTTAGATGTAGCCCATGGCAGCTCAGTATCCAAGTGGGTTTCCCTAGTAAGGGAAGCAGACATGAACTCAGTGACTGGCTCTTTGATCACTTCCGCATGAGGGGGTACCAGCCTTGCCAGGTCACAGAGGAGGACAGCGCAGCAAGTCCTGATGAGACCAGACAAGCTAGGGTGAGATGGAAGGAAAGGAGGACCTTCCCTATCAGTGGACTTGGAGACGTGCAGGAGAGGAGAGGAGGGAGGGAGGGTATGATTGGGAGGGAATGAGGTAGGGGAATACAACTGAGATACAAAGTGAATAAACTGTAATTAATATTAAAAAAATAAAATTTAATAAAAAAATCTTTTCCACACTTAGGCAAAGCTTTGCAAATGTTGCCATTGTTTAATAGTATATGCCATGCACAGATTGTAGTGTTTCTATAAATAGAGAAAATAAATTCAGCTTTCAAAATTTTGTGCCTAAAACATGGACTCTTAATTACATGGTGCTTTTACCTGCACAGTTTTCAGTATACTAACAGAATTCAAAATTTCTTAAAGATGATGGTCTCCATGGCACCAGGTTGGTATGCTAATATATGTGTGATGATGAGTGCAAGATGGAGAGATTCATAAAATATGACTGTAAATGGGAAAATTAGAGTGGAGAAATAGTGCTTGATGTTGGGCTGCACTGGATGAAACGCATTCCCTGAAATGGGCATTGTTCTTGCATGTTAAAATGTGAACAAAGGAAGCATGGCAACAAAGGACTGGGATATTCTGCTGTTTACATATTGACATCAGAAGGAATTTTTTTCTTGACACTCTTGGTTCTCTGTTGTTTTAGTCTCTGAAGGCGGACAACCCTCATTCCATGACCAACTAAAGTACCAACTGGAGTTTATAATGTCTGTTATGTTCTCCAGTCTGAGAATCTGCTCTTAAGATCTCTACACATGTGGCGAAATATGAAGGAGGCTTTGCTCCTACAGAGATACTTTCTTTCCTTTTCTCTCAAATTTGCCTGCTCTACCAATTCATCATGCCCTTAGGAACAAGGTAGAACTATTCACTTTAGTAAAAACTCTTCCAAGTATTAAGACACATCATTATCAAGTCAATAGCTGAATAATTTTTTTTTTTTTTACTTTCTATTGGGCTCCAGCTTCCCTAGGACAGGCAAAGCTCTATCATAATACACTTATATATGTATACATAATAATTATGTGTATACATGCATACATACATATGTATACATACATACACATATATAAGTATACACACATATATGTATATTACATATACACATGTATATTATGTATACATATATATATGTATATGCCTATGTGTGCACATGTATAAAGAGAGAGGATGTATGTGATCCAAGAGTCTTTGGGAGGTTTTACGCTTTAATAATTTTAGAAAGCAGTCTGCTGCACAATTACAAAAATATCATTAGAAAGTTTAATTTTACAGAATTATTTTATGCTCATTTAAATTTCTGAATTTTAAATAATTGTCCTTAATTTGCTACACCAGCCGGATTGCCATTCTTGGTCTGAATGACTTAAATATTAGAAATTAAAAATGCAAAGTCTGTAGTGTACATATGTGTCACTACTGTCCGAAGATGAGCTTTTTGGCCCTATACACTTTCTCATTTTCTTGACCTTTTAAAAATACACCAGGTCTATCCTTCTAACTGTGGTTAATTTGTATTCCCAGACCACAATAAACTAAATGAATATGGTGTCCACAAAACAGGGTTCAGGAGATTTGTTTCATTGTTTTGTTGATCCCTGTGTGTCTGTAGTGGTCTGTGCATTGTTGGTTGAACAAATGATTACATGTGGTTCAACATTTTTTTTTTAAACTGGGTGTGGGTTGTATGTGAATGTGCCTGTGAGTGCATGATTGTAGGGGTGTGTGCCTGTGTGTACATGACTCTACAAGTATGTATGATGGTTTGGTGTGTGTGTGTCCATGAGAGCATGGCTGTAGGTGTGTGTGTCTGTGTGTGCGTGACTGTAAGTGTGTGTGTGTTCACCTGTGTGTGCATGGCTGTAGGAGTATATGTCTTTGTTTGCGTGACTCTAAGGGGATGTGGTAGTGATGGTATGTGTATCTGTATGCCTGCTTGTGGGTTTAGAGTTGCTTGCATGCCTGTACAGGTTAGTAGAAGATTCAAGTGGTGTTATCCTATCATTTGCCAGTTTATTCCCTTGGTCATAGCTCCTCATTAAACCTAAAGGATTTCCCTTCTAGCTAGGCTGGCCAACTCGCAAGTTCCCAGGGTCTTAGCCTCTCGGTCCTGCAGCACTGTGTTTACAGGAAGACAAGAGCATCTCAAGCTTTTTTACGTCGTTGCTGAGGACTCAGACTCAGGTTCTTTTCTTGTACAGCAAGCATTCATATCCACTTTGTCATCTGCCCAGCTCCTGCCTGGCTACTCTAAATGATTTGGCATTTTTATGGTGTTATTTTACTGATTCACTAGTATAAAACTAATTTCCACTTTATCTTCTCACATGACTTACTTTCAAACGTAATCTGCCCTACACCACATTTATCTAAATTTACACGTTAGCTCTTTTCTTTTCTTCTTTTCTTTTGTTGCTCTGCTGCCCAAGATAGCCTAGATGCTTCAATCGCCTCAGCCTCCTAAAGGCTGGAGTTACACTCATGAAACACTACATCCAGCTACAGATACTCCTCTTAGTTACTGTTTTGCCTTTTAATCATATTATCCCTTTATTACTGTTAAGACTGGAGTCAACTGGGCAACATTTATTGAGCTTTTAATTTGGGTAAATGCCACACCTTATTGCTTTTACATATAATTTCCTTAACAATTATTCAAAATTTCTACATAACCCCTCCCCTTTTATAAAAAACTGAGAAACAAAGAAACATTTTTCAAGATAACATGAAAATACACACAGAAACTTTATTTACATTCTCTAACTTTTACTATATTTCTTGTGTCCACAGATTATCTTTGAAAAGTATATGGCTGTGTGCCAATTGAGCCAGTTTCCTTTTATCAAGTTCTTTTAACACAGATGATAAATTAAGGGAATTCCATTATAGATGAAAAACCAGAGGGTTTCAGGTTCTAGAAACCAACAAAATGAAGAAACAAAAACAAACAAACTGAAAAATCTAAGATCTTGGGACTGGAGAGATGGCTCAGTGGTTAAGAAGCCCTGTCTGCTGTTCCATAGGTCCTGAGTTCAATTCTCAGCAGCCACGTGGTGACTCACAACCATCTACACTGCTGTGCTTGCTCTGCAATTGTACATGCAGTCAGAGACTCATATGGATAAAACAAATAAATCTTAAAAAAAAAAAAGACAATCTAAGATCTTTGTTTCGGAGAGACAGAAAAGGAATCAAACATACATGCAGACTTCTTCTCTTCCCACAGCATTTTCATAAAACCACAGGCACATGCAGCCTTTGAAAACAGTGCAAAAAACAGATTAAATCTTTTATTTTAACAGTATTTGGTATTGAAGGGAAAGCTAAAATAAGGTAAATTCTAAAGAAGATTGCCTTTAAGTACCAATATAAAAGATGACTTAAGACTGATGGCAGCAATTGTTCCCAGAAGAAACAAGAAGCTGTGCACTCCTGGGGTGGGAGATTGTTCTGGAGGAGCTACAAAATTAAAAACACCGTAAAAGAAACATGGTAACAATAATTGCCTGTGTGTAGCTACCTATGAGACATCTATGTGTTCATTGCCTGTTGGCATTGACAGGACATGAATAGTTACAGTTTTTTACCTTTTTTATGCTACACTCATTTAAGACAGTTATTCAATTTCCTTCCTACTGGAGGATTACAAAAATTCAGAAAAAAATGTACTATCTAAGTATCATATATAAACACAAGAATAGGAATCATGAACTCAGTGGAACACCAACTTTTTAAAGACATATAAAACATCTAAAGAGATTATGCCAATTGGTTAAGACAGTGGCCATAGGAAACTTGGAAAGAATATATCTAAAATAACCATTGACTTTGTTTACCCACAACCATTAAGGAAAACAGTACACTAGCAATGGAGTTAATCAGTAGAATGGAAAAAATAAAAATCCTCCAGTTGCTACCATACATGATGCAGGAGATAATAATGATGATGGTAAAATGTTCTGGAAACAACCAGTCATGAGCAGAATTTATGAAATGACTGACAAACAAAAGGACATATAATATGCATAGATAAAAAGCTAAAATTTAAAGCAGACACAGAAAGAAAAAAAAAGTGAATACTGTTAAAATTTTTTAAAAGATTTATTTATTTATTGTTTAAACAGTTTCTACCTGCATGTCTGCAGGCCAGAAGAGGACACCACATCTTACTATAGATGGTTTAAGACGTGGAAATGTGAATGGCCAACTTGTAGGAATGAAGGTGAGGTGAGGGTGGGCTGTTTATTGCTGAGAGATGACCCAGTTTGCACAGATAAACAATATGTACTGTTCTTGCAGAGGAACTGAGATTTGTTCCCAGCACCCACATCAGGCCCCTCCCAACCACCTGTAACTGTAGCTCAAGCAGAAGAACACATCTCTGGCCTCTACAGGCAAAACATTTCCATATACATAAACAAATATTTAAAATTTTAATTTTAATAGAGTAAAAACAAAAATGATGGCAATGCGTATACGTTTCACAAACGATGAAAGGAACTGGAATTATGAAATAATATTTCTATTTTATTTGTCAGTTAATGACTAAAAGTGATGCTATGTGAGATTAGTGTGAATATGGAAAGTCAGAGTGAAGTGACTTTCCTCATGCTTTCACAAATCAGTGAAACATTTCCAGCAGTTTATTATGATAAATCTAAGTATGTTACATGAAAAAAATCTATTTTTAATAAAAGGAAAATAGAAAAAATAAACAAACTTTAAAAAATAAGTTTTTGATCTACTTAATATATCCTAAGAGTTTGTCCTAACAGAGTTAGTCATATAACCGTTACTGTTGTGAAAAAACAATAGATTTAGGAGAAGACAGGGAACAGACCAGGAGCCTTCCACAGAGGGCTTCTGAAAGAATGCCCAGCAGAGTATCAAAGCAGATGCTGAGACTCATACCCAAACTCTGGGCAAAGTGCAGGGAATCTTAGCAGAAGAGGGAGATGGAAATACCTGGAGGGGACAGGAGCTCTACAAGGAGACCAACATACAGAGGCAAAAAATATGGGCCCAGGGCATCCTGCAGTGACTGATGAATCAACCAAGGACCATGCGTGGAAAGGATTTAGACCTCCTGCTCAGAAGTAGCTAATGGGCAGCTCAGAGATATGAGAGTTCCCTAGTAAGGAGAATAGGGGCAGTCACTGGCATGAACTACATTGCCTGCCCTTTGATCAACTAGCCCTGAAGAGGTGGCCTTACTAGGACACAGAGAAAGAGGATCCAGACTTTCCTAATGAGACCTGATAGGGTAGGGTCAGATAGTAAGAGAGGAGGACTTCCCCTATCAGTGGATTAGGGGAGGGACTTGAGCTGGGGAGGAGGAAGGGTAGGACTGAGAGGAGATGAGGGAGAGGGCTACACTGGAATACAAAGTAAATACATTTTAATTAATAATAATAAAGTAAAAATTGCAGAAAAGACAATAGCCAAATGTTCTTTAGTGAACACGATCATAGCTAGAAGGCATTGACATCAGCATTCTGAAGCAGATAGAAATATATGACATGCTGAGTGAAAAATAGATATATTGTTTAAGTTGTTTTTTTATTTTAAAAATAAAAAGGAAATAGCTAGAAGGAAATTCAAAACAACAGTGATTGCTTTTGAGAATACACCATCTTGTTATATTTAATCTTATTTCTGCTGTGTATGTTTTATAATTTCTCTACAAGGGATAAGTATTAATTATGCAACAGAAAAACATCATAAAAATTTTTGCAAATATATTTAACTACAATTATCATGGCTATGATTGAAATGAAAATCAAAGTCTTTTTTTGTATTTTCTCTTCATGCATTTCTTGGATCCTAGACTGATGTATAGAACTGCAATTTTTTTTAAGGTTCTTATTTAACTATGGAGTAAACAAACACGGACGAGAATTAACTCAAAAATACCATGGTTTTCTACAATTTCCAGCCTATCACATCCACCAAACAATAACGTCCAAATATTTAGACTTAATTTCATGACTGACTGGGAGTATGACCTTGGACAGATCACTGCTTTTTGGCAATTCATGTTCTTGCCACATTTCAAATTGTGATTAAAGACATACAACATATCCTCATGGGTTCTTTAAAGAATTGGGTGAAACTGGATCTGAAAAGAGTTTATAAGTCAGTGAAGAGCCGGCTAGATGAGAGGGATTATTTCCTGTCTTTTTCATCCTTGTACATTTCTTATCCATTATGCATTTCTTGTGTTTTTAGAAATGTCATAAATCCGTTGTTTTCAAAGTAAATGCATCACAACACCTCAGAGGACTGGCTCATTATCTGCCCAAACAACCCCATTCTAGCATTAACAGCTGAGGATGGACTTACATGTTGAAGTGCCATTCGTGTTCTACTTTCTCGATACCTGCTGATCCAGCTTTGAAGCTGAGATTGCAGGATGGAGTAAGATGAAATAAAAGGCTGATTTGTATTAAGATGCTTTCCCTCTTGTGTTTCTAAAGATGCTTAGGATGACTTTTGGCAAACACAATAGTGATAATTTACATGGCATAATGGAAGTAAACACTCAAGGAGAAAGTAACTTGTACTCAGCATGCACCAAACCATTATCTCGTGTTTTCTCTGGAAAATAGTCTCTGCCGAGAAATTCGGTAACTCAGTAGGCTCTTAATAGGATATGGAATGTGATTATTCCTTTTGGATTACTTCAATATGTAATTACTTTTAGGAGCCAGCAGAAAGAAACTCTATTAAATGATAATTATAGAACTGTATTTGCTTTAAGGTTCTGTAATAGCACTAAACATGGGAGTTTTCATTAACTGTTTGCCATAGTTAATAAAGTAATTTTTCTTAAGAAGTAGCAATTCTCTGCAACGGTACAGCTCAACAGTAGGATTAGTCTCCTAAAAGAGAGGGCAGGAGAGAAGGATTGCATGCTTGCCAGGCTCATTGGTGGTAATATAATCTCTGTGAAATTATAGATGGCATTCACAAGGTACTGTGGCAAAATAAAATACTCATAAACCTCTGGAGAACAATATGCCACAGTACAGTATTTACAGAGGGTAATGGAGACAAAATATGATTTCACATTGGAAAAAAAAAGAGAGAGAGAGAGAGACCGAGCAGGTGATGAAGCTAAACCAGCCCACCAAGCAAAGCCTAGAATAGCCTGCTGTTTGCACTATAAATGCAGATCTTGCTGGGAACAGAGTGAGGCATTAGACTTTAAATGTAATTTGAGGATTATATCAACACAGAGATAAAAATATGAGCACAAATATTTGAGAAAAGAGACCATAAAAGCAGCAGAGACATAACAAACATGTGAAATTCCCCAGAGTTTTCTGGACAACTGATCAGGACGCCTCACTGCTGACAAAAGGTGAGTAAAAACTGACGTTAACACTGAAAGGCAAAAACGAAACAAGCTGCCAATCCTGAGTAGTATGGGAAAGATGGAAAGTGGAAATAGTAAAGGTAAGGATTCTCTTGTACTAAGATACAGACATACAGATATCTTAGAAAGCCTCACAAAATCTCTATGTATACCTCTCTCAACTTAGCTAAGTACACATTATATTAGGTTCTCATCTTCACTCCAGTCTCTCCATACTGAAGAAACATCTTATTAAAAGTGAGTTGCTATATTAGTCTCTGTGCCAACTGAATATTTGTCACTTTTACTAAAAACTACTGCCTACATAGTGTTTTCCAAAATCATTCATATCTCTCTCTCTCTCTCTCTCTCTGTGTGTGTGTGTGTGTGTGTGTGTGTGTGTGTATCTCCACATCATCTTCTGCACTGTGGATTGAACCGTTAAACTTAGTGCCTTTTGCATAGCATGCAAACATTCTAAGGGTCAGCTATATCTCAAGACCTTTTAGTTAATTTTATTTTGAAACAGATTCTTATTAAGTTATATAAGCTTTCCTTGAACCCACTCTGTGGTTCAGGAAGTCCTTGAATTTGCAATCCTCCTGTCTCAACCTTCAGAGCATGGGCAATTATAGGCCTGTGTGCTAGGTCTGGGTCAATTATTTCTTGAATGAGCTTATTGTTGCACATAAAGCCAAAAATTTGGAAGAAAATTCCTAGGTTAAGGTGAAAATAAAAGTATGCAAATGAAAGATGCTATTTGAAAATGGTAAGGTCATTTTTAAAGTGATCCCTTGCTTTACTGTAAGGTCCCTTTGAGACATGTCTGCACATGACTTGCCTAGGTTTGTTTGAGAAAGTAATGTATTGGGAGAGAAAAGCCCCTTGTCACAATACCTAGCGCATTTTCTCTCATAAACTCATATTGATCTACGCTTAATTTATAAGATCCATAATTAAATGTTCTAGGCAGTTCACAAAATATTAAAATATGTCAGCATTCCCCCCAGATTCAACTAGCATAGCAATATTTCTCCATTTTAATATGAGCACAGAAAGAAGTTAAAGCAGTAGCATCTAACTATTTTCTATTTGGATGGTTATCTTTAGACAAATTGTTAAATTGTTTTGTGCTTCATTTTCCTCATCTGTAAAATGGGAATGATAATAATAACCCCTGCCTGTGGTGAAATAAAAATTGAGTGAACACAATAGGGGAGGAATCTCAATATGGTGCTAGGGTCATGGCGACTGGCATTCTGATACTGATGGCAGTCATGACGGTGATGGGAAATTAACGATGTCCCTTTACTTTAGCTTGAGATCTCTGTTCTTAGTCTGTTCTTAGTCATGAGGAAAGCAACACACCTACGTGTGTTTACCTGGACAGCATGAGGCTATTACAACACCTATATCAAGAAGGCCTACCTCTGTTTCCCATCATGGCTAATGGCATTGCTCACTTCATTTCCACATGCTGACATTTTCATAGGTTTACAAATACAATCTTCACTGAGAAGAAATGCTCAGAGCAAAGCAGTATGAAGCAAAGCAGTCTGTGAATCAAAACGATCACTTACTCTTTGTCCCTCTTTCTGCCACTAATTTTGTGCCCGGATTGTGTCACCTTAGGTCTACATGATCAAAACATCATCTTCTAACAGTCTGAAAGTCTGTAACTTCCTTGACTGACAGAGTGAGAATCAGGTATTGCATTGAATGCTATTTTTTTTTTTCGCAATGGACAAACAGTGCTTCACTTTAACTCCTTCTGGTAACTATTTTTGGAGGGGAAGGCCTCTGTGTGAAAGATTATGCTGCCTTACAAAGTTGAACTAATCTCTTTTAATGCTTTACTTGATATCAATATTCATAAAACCATGCTTCCCCTGAAGGGTTTATCAATCTCTTTTAAATATTAGATAAATGGAGTTGTTTGCATATTGACCCTGTAAGCTTTCCCACTTGGTTTTCCCGCTGCTTCATGAATATCAAAGCTAATACAAAAAAAAAAGAGAGAGAAAAAAATAAAATTAGATTCACTTATTCATATGTATCAAATGAGGCCCTGTGTTAAAGCAGAAGTGGCATTATTATTCCTTGTTTATTCCTCAACAGAAAAGCATTATTATATTAGTGAAAATATTTGTGCTGTGCAATGTGAAAGGCATTTGTTTTCCATTTCTACTTCTATGTATGCATAGGAACTATGGTACAAACCTCTGTTGTCTCTTACTGTGAAATTTGGGTTGTGAATGATTTCAGGGGGTAGGCTGAAGATAAATCTTGGTCCATTGGCTGTGTCGTCCTGGTCATCTGCACTAACTGTAACTATTGGCTGAAAGAGAAAGGCGGCTCATGAATAAATCATGATGAGATCTGAACATCATTTATCCAGAATTTCCTAGCAGGCTAAAATGTCTGATTTCTAACACCTCATGAAAGCAGTACCAAGGCATAAAAATTTCATGGACAGAGGGAGGTAACTTGAGGTGATTATTAAAAAAAACAAAACAAACAAAAATCTCTATTACAAATGCATTGTTTTTGGCCAGGACAGGGGGAAGCCAGCCTTACCTGATTGGAAAGTGGCTTGGTCTGATCGCTCTCACAGATAAAGCCTTCATAAGGAGCAGCAAACTTTGGAGCATTGTCATTGACATCAAGAACCCTGATGGCCACCGGGACTTTAGCTTCCTGATGTCTGTTGTCTGGGAAAAGAGAATTCAGACAGTAAGGAAATACCAAGTAAGAGTGTGTAATAGCCCGTGCTAATCCCGAGGGAACAAGCTTCTGCCACCCACATGGGCAGTTCTGAGAAAAACATCACTATGGTTTGGCTAGGAAATGTTCAGACACACTCATAGCTTTACGAGTCAGTTTTTAGTTCATGGTCTTTGTAGAATGATTAGATCCAGGGGGCTCTGGAGAAATTAAGTACGTATTGATGGCTTCATAATGTTGTGACATTAGTGAGAAAATAAGAAAAAGCAGAGAATAGGGTCAAGTCAGAGGGCGGGAGTCATGCTGGCATGCTTCACGCCTACCAGGAAGTGAGTACCTTGCCCTGTAGTATGTTGCCTACAACAATGCTCCTTACAGGCATACAGGCGTGAAGCAAGTTTGACCATGGGGTGACACCCTGAATCTGTGGATAAAACTAAATTCCTCTTCTCTTTAAGCTATTATCCTGGGTACTTCTTACAAAGATGAGGGGAAAAAAACAAAACAAAACAAAACAAAAAACCTTATACATGATTTTTTTTTTTGACAAAAAAGCTATCTCACATGAGAAGTGTGTGAAATTCTGTGGAAGGGTTTCCGGGATAAATGTTACTCTGAAACCAGGGAATAACAAAGCATTTTCCTGCTTTGGTTAAGAATGACTCTAGAGATTGCTAATGCAACCTGGTCCTGTTAAAAAAAAATAGTTTATTAAGCCTCTGCCCTGCAGACTATCAAAGCAGATGCTGAGCCTGATGGCCAACTGTTGGGCAGAGTGAATGGAATTTTATGTAAGAAGTGGGAAATAGTAAGAGCTGTAGAGGACAGGAACTCCACAAGGAGAGCAACAGAACAAGAAAATTTGAACACAGGGAACTTCCCAGAGACTCATACTCCAACCAAAGACTATTCATGGAGATAACCTAGAACCCCTGCACAGATGTAGCCCATGGCAGTTTAGTGTCCAAGTGGGTTACATAGTGATGGGAAGAGGGACTGCCTCTGACATAAACTGATTGGCCTGCTCTTTGATCACCTCCCCCTGAGGGGGGAGCAACCTTACCAGGCCACAGAAGAAGACAATGCAGCCATTCCTGATGTGATCTGATAGACTAAGATCAGAAGGAAGGAGAGGAGGACCTCCCCTATCAGTGGACTTGGGGAGGGGCATGCATGCAGAAAGGGGAGGAAGGGTGAGATTGGGAGGGGAGGAGGGAGAGGCTTATGGGGGGATACAAAATGAATAAAGTGTAATTAATAATAATAAAAAATAGTTTATTATCGAGATTCTCAAAGTGGGGTCCCAAGAGCAACATAAAATCCACTTGGTCATCTGTGACCCATATAAATTTACTGGACTCTAGTAAGATTCTATCGAATAAGAGGCTCTCGCAATGGGTTCAAGGACCTTTGTTACAACACAGCAGCCATGAGGTGTGTTGTGAGAGTCTGCTATTTGATCATGTTCAAGTTTTAAGTGTTAACACCTATGCCAAATGCCACGAGTCTTGAGTGCAAGGCTTTTGTTTAAAGTATAACATGATAACCGGAAGCTGTAAACTACTGGAGGCTGTAAGCCATTCTCTGATAGCTCTTTTTGCTTCTCAAGATGACTGCATCTGGAGTTAACTAAAACCCAAAAAAACTGGGCACACTGACAGATTTTTTTTTTTCTTACTTAAGTAATTTAAAATGGGAAAACACACTTCTAGTCAGAATCTTTAAGGTAGGAAGAAAATCCTTTAATGCAGGTCCATTAAAGTGGAAAGAGCTATCTTTAATCTGGACAACACCTTTTGCTAGTGGCCTAATTAAAGTATATGGAAAAAGGAAGTTCTTTCTTCTTGCCTACTTGCTCTTACTCTCACTAGCATGTTCATTCCTTCACTGGCATCATAACCTATATCTTTGGGATTTTGGTGTATTCTGGACACCAGATGAGACATCCAGCTTCATGAACCTTCCATTTTCATTTACAGGCAGTCATATTTGGATTAGCTGTCAGTCACTGTAATAAATTCTATATCTAGGTATACATACAGAGAGGGATTAATTCTTCAGGTTCTGATACTCTAGAAAATCCTGACTCATACACCAACCTTCTGAGTATATCTTCAAAGAAAAATGAAAACATTTCTACTTGACTAATTATCTTTCTAGATACATAAGTAAAAATAAAGTTTAAGAAAATAAAAATAAAACAAACCCAGAGACTTAGGGTAAAACAGAATTCCACTGCTCTAAAAATAAATAAATAGATAAAATGTAACAACAAAAGGACTCCTAATGCCATTCTGCTATCCTCATAGATCGGAGCCTTGCTCAAGTGTCATCAGAGAAACTGCCCCTTCAGGAGATGGGAACAAATATAGAGACCCAGAGCCAGGCATTATGCGAAGACTGAGAGACCATGGGTCCCTCAGCCCTGAAAGGGATATCTGCATCCAATCCATCTCTTTAGGGCCCAGGGAGTCCTGCAGAAAAAAGAAAAGAAAAGAAAAAGAAAAATAGAAAGCAGAAGCAGTGTAAAAGCCAGAGGGCTTGGAGGACACCAAGAAAACAGGGCCCTCTAAACCAAAATGATCAAAATTCATATGAATTCACAAAGACAGAGGCAGCGTGCAGAAGGTGTGAATGGGTTTGCACAAGGTCCTGCGTGTATTTATTATGACTTCCAGTTTATTGTTTTTAGGAGATCCCTGAGTGTGTGAATGAGTAAGTATCTGATTCTTGTGCCTCCGCATAGGCTCTTTTTTATTCTGTTGGTTTGTTTTGTCCAAGTCAGATGTGTTATTTTTTTTTGTTTTATTGCACTATATTTTGTTATTATATTTTATTATCTCTTAGAAAACTGTTTGTTTTCTAATGGGAGACAAAAAGAGAGGAGATCCCAATGGAACTGAGAGGAAGAGAGGAAGAAAAAAAAATAAAATCAGGATATTTTATTTGAGGAAAATTCTATTCTCAATAAAACAAGGAAAATTTTTAAAACAAAACAAACGAGAATCTATCTTAGCAATTTTATTTTATAGACTAGAGTCAGAAGAAGTTGTATTTAGTAAAGCCAAATCAAAGCCTCTAGGAGAATACTTACGGATTTCTGCTGCAAAGACAGAGATGTTGAGCCAGGCAGTTTCCTCTCTATCTATAGGTTTTGTAGTTTTAATAAAACCATCTTCTGGATTAATCGTGAAAAACCTGTCGAGGTCAGTATGACGATCAATTGAATACCTAAGCAGAATGCAAATGAGGTAATTAGACCAAGATATTCAGAGAAGCTTACTATTTGAATATTTTCTTCATGTTATATTTAAAGCAATTGCTTTTTCAACTGATCTCCTGAGTTAAGTTTTCTTTTTAATCAAATTTACTTATCAAACTTCACACATGAATCTTTTATAGAAATCATTTTGGCACATAGGACTTCTTTATGCAGAACAATGAATGAAAACACTGCTTAGCATATTTGATTGAGAAGTATAATAATGGTTTGCATATTTCTCCATATTTACTATAATAACCCACCATCTGAATATTTATGAAATTGCATTTGGGAAGTGAGTTTGCCTTGCTCCCAAACTACTCAGAAAGTCACAAATGTATCAAACCTTTGCCAGATTTTGGCATATGAAATATTAAGTAGTCTCAAGTTTATCTAAATTCAACATCGAAGACCATTTATAGTCCTAAACAGCAGTATTCTCCACTTGTAAAGAAAAATGCTAGCTATATTTTGCATGGTCGTTGTTTTGTTTTTGTTTTCAGTTTATTTAGCTGTTGAGACCTGTTGGTAATTCGGTTCTGAATTCCAAGGTGCAAATGCAAACAAGGCTCCTGTGGTTAATTGTTAGGTCATCCTCCCCATACATTACTGAATGTACTGTACTTCACAGCAAAGTGCAAAGGTTTTATCAAGTCTTACTCACTTGGAAGTTTGTCTCTTTCAGACAAGGAAGGGTTCTCAGACTACCATGAAGCTATATGCAAGATCATGTGGAAGATGCGGAAAGAAACTTGACTTTAACTGAGGTGAATTAAAATAACTTCACCAGACTTGGCACCTACAAGCATCTTATTTTAGCGGGTCTGCTAAACTTGAAAGGTCCCGCCAATTCATTTCATCACACCAACCCCAAAGTGGAGAAGAAAAAAAGATGAATCAAGCTCATACAAACAACTTGTTGTACTTCAAAATTGGGTAGTTTTCTGCTCTTAGATATTTTGGCTGTTTTTTTTTTTTCTTTTTTCTGAAATGTATAGAACAAATATATTTTAAAGCATCAGTAATGATTAAAAATATAAGAATAGCAGAAGTAACAAGGATTCTGGATATCAAAGAGCTTATTCTCCTATATTTATACAGTATGAGATTTGAAAATGGTGTATGTCCAGCTTCTGAGAAACCAATGTTGTAGGCCAGGTCTTCCTATGCTAGATCAGTCACACCCTTTCCACAGAAGACTCATGGGACAGCACTTTACAGTAGTCAAAACATGAGGTCATTCATGATGGACTTTGAAACTACAGCTCCTTAAGAGAAATGAATTGTTCCTTTTTCCCTGGGATGAACTTCAACTTGGTCTTGCATTTCTTCAAAGCCAGCAGAAGCTCTGAAGCTGAGTCTGAGTAGATAACTCTACATATATTAATAACAGAAGACGTGTTTCCTCCCATAAGGCAGCTTTCTATTCAAGTAACACTGGCACATCTACAATAAGAAAGATGGTAAGGCAAGACACCATACCACAGATAAAATAATGGTCTATGGATCTGGAATTTGAAAAATCTTAAATCTAGTCTTTTTGCACTGCATCTGATCTAAATGATAAATTTTTGAAAAAGTCACTTAAAATGCTTAACTTCAGCATATTCATCTTGAAATCAGAACAGCAATTTTACCTAACTTTATATTGTATGTGAGAATGAAATGAGGTATCTTCAGGCCTCACTGACATTAAGCAACGCAGCCTAAAGTATCTGTTATTTTAGTTGTTGCTCCTGCTGCTGTTATGTGGAGGAGAAAATAGGAAAGCTCTTGAATGTCAAAGGATAACCTCCATCCTTTAGCCAATGAAAACCATGGAAGACCTTTAAGCAAAGATGCAAATAAGTGAAATCAGAACAAGTGAGTGATTACTGAAGTAGTGAAGGAAAGATGATCTGAGAAAAATTAAGAATTAGATGTAGTTTCTTAAAAATAAGAATTTCAGAGGAATTAAAAAATATATGATGAATAGAGTGCCAGTAGGAGTTTGGTCAAGATTTAGGTATCTGGGATGGCTAGGAGCGTTTGGAAACATTCTGGCCTGATTTTCTGAGAGGAAGATATGAGGAGACACAAAGTTAACTTAGCAGAAAATGGAGGTTAAATTTCAACTACGAAGAGGTTACAATCTTAAGGGAGCAAAGATTCAATATTATGATTGACAAGGATGTAACGAGAGGTTTTAGAATGACGATGGTGGCAGTGGTGCTGGTTATGGTAGTGGTGCTGGTGGTAGCTATACATTTGTGCATATATAAATATGTGTGTGTAGTCCTGGATACCGGTATGTACACATGCACTTAGAGGCTTCGTGAAAGCCTTGGCTATTACACTATACACCGTCTTTTTCCATCTACCACTAGCCTGGAGTTTTTTATAAGCTAGGCTCATGGCCCCAAAGCCCTCAGCATAAGAAGTATAAGCATGACACACCAGACCCAGCATTTTTCATGGATTTTTGGGATAAAACTCAAGTCGTCATGCTTCCAAAGAAAATGCTGTACTGAATAAGGACAAACCTGAGCCTTTCTTTTTATTTTTAAATAAGGCTGAAAGCTGGGTCATCCAGAGACCTACAGCACAACTATCACAACTATCAAAAAAAGTGTCAGTGTCTGCTCCTTCCTTGGGGGGTGGGAAGGTCAAAGAGTCTGCCATTGAGTTCCTGTCAGAAATAGTCCCTGTTCCCCTCACTATGGGAAACCAATTTGTTACTGAGCTACCACGGGCTACATCTGAGCAGAGGTTCTAGGTTATATCCATACATGGTCCTTGGTGAAGTGTCAGTCTCAGGAAAGACCCCTGTGCCCAGATATATTTGGTCCTTGTGGAGCTCCTATCCTTTCCACGTCATACTAACTCCCCTTTCTTTTATATGATTCCCTGCACTCTGCCAAAGATTTGGTTATGAGTCTTAGTATCTGCTTTGATACACTGCTAGGTAGAGTCTTTCTAGGCCACAGAGGAGGACTTTTCAGCCAGTCCTGAAGATACCTGATAAAACAGGGTCAGATGAAAGAGGAGGAGGTCCTCCCCTATCAGTGGACTTGGAAAGGGGCAGGGAGGAGATGAGGGAGGTAGGGTGGGATTGGGAAGGAATAAGGAAGTGGGATACAGCTGGGATACAGAATTAATAAAATGTTACTAATAATAAAAAAGTACTGGATATCAAAAAATAAATAAAATAATTAAATCAAGGAAAAATGTGTCAGTGAATAATTCCTAATGGTATTTTGCTACATTCATAGATGGGTATCTAGCTTAGTCCAGTTATCATCAGTGAGGCTTCCTCTAGCAGCTGATGCAGACACTCACATCCAAACATTAGGCAGAGCTCTGGGAACACCAAAGAAAAGGAAGAGGAAGGATTGTGAGAAGCAGAGGGGTCAAGGATACCAGAGAAAACACAGCCCACAGACTCAACTATGCACAGTTCACGGGCGCACAGAGAGACTGAAGCAAAGTGATTGGTCCCGCATGGGTCTGTACTAGGTCCTTGCATATACATTTATGGTTGTTTAGGTTTTGTCACACTCCTAACACTGGGAGTGAGGGTGTCTCTGAGTCTTTTTACTGTTCTTAGAACCCTTTTCCTCATACTAGGTTGCCTCATCCAGCCTTGATATGAGGGTTTGTGCCTGCTCTTACTGCAACTTGTTATGCCATGTTCAATTGATATTCCTGGGATGCCTGCAGTTTTCTGAAGCGAAATGGAGGGGTAGGGGAACTGGGGTAGAGAGGAGACACTGGGAAAAGTGGATAGAGGAGAGGCTAGGTCAGGATTTATTGTATAAAAGAATAACAAACAAAAAGACATAGTAAATATGAGCTCACAGATACGTTTATTGTTTTTCTACAGTGCTGAAACCTGAGCTCATGGTATTATTGATAGCTCTATCTCACTGAGCTATATGTCTATTCCTGCCCACAAACATCTTTAGGGAGAATAACTAAGCCATTGGAGAAAAACAATGAGGGATAAAAATGAACAGCACATACTATCATAAATTCAGAATTATAATCAGAAGGAGAAATCAGCCCACAGGCAAAGAATATGAAGTACTAACCCAATTCAATCATAGAATGAGTGTAAATTCTATAGGTGACTGAACTTAGAGAGAGTTTTAAGTAAAAACACTGGACCTCAGGGTACCTGCAGTGCTGGGAAAGTGATCAAAGTCTAAACAAAACACCAGGTAAAGGCAGGAACGAGGAAATATCAAGGAAACCAAGGAGAGAGAATGTTTCAGTAAGTAAATGAAATACTAACCAAAACTATATCAAATGCTGTAGAATCTAAGAAAAGATATCTACAAATATGGAAGAGGCTAGGAGATTGGGTGATGTGTTGGGAGATGGCTCAGTCTTCCAAGTGCCTGTTGCATATATAGGAAGACCTGAATTCCCATCCTCATCGCCTACATAAAGCCCCCCTGGGGGGCAGCCTTGCCAGCCACAGAGGAAGAGGATGAAGCCAGTCCTGATGAGACCTGATAGGCTAGGGTCAGGTAGTAGGAGAGGAGAAATTTCCCTATCAGTGGACTAGGAGAGGGGCATATCAGAAGAAAAGTGAGGGAGAGTGAAACTGGGAGGAGATGAGGGAGGGGGCTACAGCCAGGATACAAACTGAATAAATTGTAATAAACAATAATCATTTTTTTTTAAAAAAAGGCCCATCACGGTGGCACCTATCTATATCAGTCTTGTTGTGGTGACAAACACAGACAGATCTTTGGTGCTTGTTTTCCCGCCACTCTAACCAACTGGTGAGTTGTTGGTTCAGTATGAAACTCTACCTTGAAAAGAAAGTAAGGTGTAACAACAGAAGATACTCAGTGTCAACCTCTGACCTGAAGATGTACATGTGGACACAGGCATATGCACCCTATGCACAAACAAGTACACATACACCTGACACATACATGCACACACACACACACACACACACACACACACACACACACAATTTTTAAATCTTTAGAAGATAGCATAAAGTCTTAACTTCATGCCAAATTCACAAATACCTCTAAGGATTAGAGAGGATAAGCTGGACATTAGGTGGCAAGAAAAAGTCCATTCAGTATAAACTTTGCATGTCCACCTGCAATTTCTCTGACATTTCTAAGAACAGAAGAACAGAAACCCAAGTGTGTAGGGCAGAACTTGGCTCTATTTGCTTATTGAGAATCTGTGCGTAATTACATACTTGGAAGTTACCCTTTATGCACAGAACAGCAAGCACTGAAATCATGACCCAAATGAATGGATTGCAGATGTGGAGCTCTGGAAACAGTGGAGTGTGAGGAAAATAAGTATTTGCTCTATGTGCCTTTATGTTTGTGTTCTTCTAAAAAGTCACCAACGCATCTTGATATTCTAGGTCAAACTTAAATTGAATTAACGCGTAACTATGAGCATATTGAAGTAGTTGGAAGGCGCAGCAAGGCTCTCCTGACTTTATATAAGGAACTTCTTTTAACAAAAGAACAGGATAGTCAAATATTTCTGGGGAAATGTTTTTGCTACCGACAGCTAAAAGAGAAGACTGAAGCTAAAATAGATTTGGATTAGAATCCAGTCTTCAACTGGTCAGGTGAGCATAAGCAGGTCAGATTATCCTTCTGATTTTAGCACTCCATCAACTGACTCCTGAAGCAGCCTCAGCCTCAAAGTGTTATATGAGGATTCAGGAAAAAAACAAACAAACAAACAAACAAAAAACTGCCTTAAATGTATTGTTTTGATTCTAAGGAAAAAAACCCTCAAAAATGTCATCTCTCAGCAATAAGGATTATATTCTAAAATGTAATACATAACTCTTCTATCCTTCCATTTGAAAAAAAAACTGGATACAGGGCAAAGGAATCTCATGTGGTCCAGAACGGGGTCAAATTAAGTAGGTAGCCAAGGATGACCTTGGACATCTGGTCCTTCAGCTGCCACCTCTAGAGCACTGGCATTATTACAGGTCCACACCTCTTTACTCCACTTATGCTCTGCCGGGGATCAAACCCAGAGCCTCAGGTATGCGAGCCGTAAGCCAATTGAGTTGCACCTTGAATGAGCATTTTATTTCACAAAGTATGTATATTCCATGGTCTGATGCAAATTCTTTCTATTTGCAATCTTTTGTTTTGTTTTTTTTCTGTTGCTGCAGCATGGTAGAAAATTGTTTTTATTCTTATGTAGGACTTGTAGTTATGTATAGTTTTGATGGTGCTTCAGTAAATGTTTACACTGTGCAATTTTTCAAATCAAAATCGTTACCGTTTCATTATCTTAAGCTTATCATTTCTTCCACTGGAAACATTCAAACACTTTTTTAAGATACATGATGAAAGTTTCAGATTATTATTGTTAGTCACAGTGTTCCATGTACCAATACCCTGGAGATTATTTTTCTATCTAATTGCAATGTTGAGTGTATTGAGTGAACACTCCTCATGTTCCTGGCCTTTCTAATCTCAGCAGTGTTTCTAATCACTACATAGAATTTGTTTGAGAATTCATATGAATGAGGTCATGTACTATTCTTTGTTTGTTTGTTTGTTTTGCTTTGGTCGGTTAGTTGGGTTTTCCCTGTCTTATTTCACTGAAGTGACAATTCCCCTGGTTCTTCTTTATTCCTGAAAATAAAAATGATAGAATTTCATGGTTTCCTTTATTGCTCAACAGCTTTTTGCTGTGAGTATTCATCAGATTTTCTTATCTGTGGATGTGCACTTAGGTTGCTTTGTATCTTGGCTACTGTGAACAGCGCTGCAATAAACATGGAGGTACAGATGTCCCTTCAACTTACAGATTCCATTTCTTTTGGATGGATACACTGTAGTAATAGAGCTAGACCATATGGCAGTCCTACTGTTGAATCCTGAGTCCCCAGCACAATTTTATATAATTGGGTATAGGAAGAATCTACATTCTTATCAACAGTGTCTTTCTCTTTCTTCATTTTCTTCCTAGCATTTTTCTTTCTTGCTTTTGTTTTCCTGGCTGAGAACGGTCATTTTAACTGTGACTAGAGAAGAGTTAAACTGTAATTTTCGTTTACATTTGCTTGTCTGTTTGTAATACTAACCGTCTTAAGAATGTACGTGTGCAGGTGTGTGGGTTTATGTGTGTGCCTGTCCATATGTGTGTATATCAAAGGCTGCCCATCCTAATTTTAGAGGCAAGAATTTTTCCTTGCTTGGAGTTCACCAAGCAGGCTCGGCTGCCTTGGCAGTGAACTCCAGGGATTTTTTTCCTATCTCTGCCTCGCTAGTGCCGGGATTATAAACATACTCTGCAAACCAACATTTTGTGTGTGCGGGTGTCTCTGTGTGTGCGCATGTATGCGAATATATGTGTGGATATTTTGTTTTGATTGCGTTTCATTTCTTTTAAATTTCGAGTGTTTCTGTATGTTTTTGAGTGTGTGTAGTGTGTATGCCTGTGTGGCATGTGCAGTGTAAAGGCCAGAGGAGAACACCAGATGCCCTGGTTTATTTCTCTCCACTATATTCTTTCTAGGCAGCATTTCTCACTGAACTTGGAGCTAGGCCGGAAACCAGCAAGTTCCAGAGATCAGCTTGTCTTTACCCTAACCCTACTGTGGTTGCAGATGTACAGAGCCATTGTTGACATTTTGTATTGGTTCTGAGGGTTGGAGTGTTGGCCTTCATGGTGGAGCATGAATCACTATCACTCGCTGAGAAATCTACCCAGCCAATGTATGGCTTTACAACAAACGTGGACCTTGGGAATAGCATCCAGGTCCTTATGTTTTTAATGCTAGGAGAAGCTAAGCTATCTCCCTCAGTGCTTATCACATAATTTTTTTCCATTTGCATATTTTTACTGTAGAAATCTCGAGTCATGCCTTTTTGTGGTTATTTGGATATCCTGGGGATTCCTACCATGTGCTCAATACAGGTTTGTTGAATAAATGACAAAAAGAAATGTCATCAGTTCCAGACCTAAGAGTTTGAGTTTCTAAGGCAAGCTAGTGCCATTAATTTATTCATTCAGAAAGCAGGTACCTACTATGGACATGAGCCACAGTCAGTGGAAGAATTCATTGATTACCTAGAACACAGTTCAGCAAATATCCAATGGCAAGGGCTAACTAGCCAACACTTTAGACTATACAGGATGCAGGGTATCTGCATGGAAGGATCTATGGACAAGGGAAAATATTGTTTACTATTACTTTCCTATACAACATAGTATACAAAAACAGTGAAGGGTTCAGAGGTGCTCACTCCAAAACTTATAGAGTTACAGTAACCAAAACCCTGTGACACTGATATATAGGTAGACACATTAAAAGGGACTCAAATTGAGAGTTCAGAAAGTGGCTATCCACATTCTAGTTATGTGGAAACGTAATGTGATGAGTTTCTCAACCACAGCACACACAGTCATCAATTTGAAATAAATCAAAAATCTAAAGAAAAAAAATAAAAATAAAACCTATAAAAATTTCTTCAAAGGAAATACAGGCATATATATTTTTTCAGTTTATCTGTAATAAGCCATATTTTTTAATATCTGACAAGCAACCAAGGAAGAGAAGTGTATCCTTAGTCATAATTGAAAATATTTTTGCCTCTAAAATATCAGGAAAATTTAGAGGCAGCTCACAGAATTAGAGAAAATATTTGCAAATCAAATAAGGCTCTGTGGCAGCCAGAATATATAATGAACTTTTATAATTCAATAAGAAAAGTAGTTAATATAATTACATAATGGGGAAAGAATTTAAATGGCTATTATTTTTTCTCTAGAAGACACAGATTGTTACTATGTGTATCTTAATATGGATACTTCCTATCAGTATCTGTCAATGAAACAAACATGACATATGCTTTGCAATTTATTTGGGTACCTTAAATAAAAAGATATAAGCTACATGTATGACAGCATTGGAAAATGGTACAACCATTGTGAAAAAACTTGGTGCCTGGTGGAAAATTTAAGCACAGTGTTGCTATATTTTTAAGCAATTTTACCTCTAGTTACATAGCCAAGAGAAAGACAATACATGCATGAAAATATTTGTGGATCACTGTAAACAAAAGCTGTATCTGTAAAATTCAACAGATAAAAGAAAGTGAATGTCCATCTAAATGACAGATATACGATATACTGGGTATGCATACAGTGAAAAATTATTTGTCAAACAAAATAAATTTCAGGTGTAATGTACAATATTATTGATTCTCCAAAAGATAATATTTGGAAGTTTCCAGTTCTGTTAGGACATGTAGCGTTAGCTTACTTGAGTAAAACTAAATACCTGTATTCTTTGAAAAGATGAATACAAGACAGAACATATAAAGAGTGAGAATTAAAAGTCAATTCAAAGAATGGGAGATTGAAGATTTTTTAATAAGAAACTAGATTGTTTTGCCAAGAGAATTAATGAGAGATAATTTAGTCACTGAGTTTTGCTGCTGTCCAAGGGTGTAATGTTTGAACGTGCATTTTTTAACAGTCATTTGGCTCAACGGTTGATATCAGTATGATGGCTGGAAATCTGAATCAGAAAGATCCTGAGAAGGCAGATGGAACATAGAAAGTACAGGAGTAGTCATGGAGAGGACAAAAGATAACCCACTCTATGAAACTGGACTTTATACAACTTCAAATCTGCACCGTATAACTATTTTACATCTGTAGTTCAAATCCCTTCTCAGCCTCATTATAATTACTCTGCCCTCTTGACCACCAGCCTCATAACTCAGTAACTCTGGTCAATGGTGGGAAGGAGAAGCAAGATTCAGCATATCTTTTCTGAATAAAAAATAAAATTATGTGATGTGCACTCTATTAATTTTGCAAAGTCCTCAGCAGGGGATAGAAAGAGCTTTTCTAAAACATGTAACATCACAAATTAAGTCATTCTCTTCATTTTATTTTGATTAAACCCATATTCTTTTATCAATGTATGAGACCACAATTCGTATAAGAACAAAGTTGAGAAGGTAAATTAAAGTATATGTCTCACATACCTACTAAAGTCACTGATGCTTAAGGAGATATTAAATATGAGATAATTACTGTAATTATTTCATAATAATTATTTATACTGTATCCCAGTACCATAAGGCAGCTAGACCACCTGGTGAATGGTTATATCACCTAGTATGCATTCGGAATATGTTTCAGAGAGAATTAAATTAGCTTGAAGCCTAGCCAAAAATGTTAGTAGCAGAAATGAAATGAACTTGTACCTTGTAAATCTTAATTTTGCTTGAAATATATTGAACCTGGATACATTTTGAAATGGAAGGCTTTGGTTCCTGTAAAGGCTTTTTCCAAATTTCCTATCTCTAAAGTTTCCCATTTGAGTTATTAAGGCAAATCCATATGTACCTTATTGGGCTGTTGGCTGCATCCGGGTCTTTGGCATGTACTCTCCCAACCACAGTGCCAGCAGCTGCATTTTCTTGAACTTCGTGTATATAACTTGGGGCCAAGAACATAGGAGGCTCATCAGCATCTTCTACTGCAATCTTGACAGTCACAGTGTCCTTGAAAGGTCCATTGCTGATGAATTTCGGGTCAATGTGTACATTGGCAGCCTCTACCTTCAAGTTATATGCTCTTTTGGTTTCAAAATCTACAGGCTGGTAAGAATGAAAAGAAGATTGACAACCAGTTCCTTGAAAGAATAATAGAAGATAAAGACCTGATTGGGTCACTGAGCAAAGCAAACAGTTCCTCAAAGAGAGAAAAATCTATGGCAGTTCAATAAGCCATGTAGTCAGAAAATCAGAACAATCAGTTGTTGAAATATGAGGTTGTACATGTCATGGGAGCATAGCAAATACAGAAGCACCTCTCCACATAAAGCCAGTTGCGAACTCTCTACAGAGATCAAGAAGGAAGTTAACATGCATTCGCTGCTCACTGTGAAGTGCTACAGATCTGGCAATAAAAGAAGCCATTATTTCCTAGCCCAAAGACAAAGGGGTGTTTTATTTAGCAACTGCTCCATACTACCTGCTACATGAACGCACAATGGCCTAAGGTCATTACACTTTCTTTCTTTTTATTATTAATGAATTCAATTTGCATCTTGATCATAGGTCTGCCCTCCTCTCCTGTCAGTCCCACACTCCCTTCTGCATGCCCTCTCCCCTCTTCCTTAGAATAGGGAGGTCCCCAACCCAGACAGCCTAGCTCATCTATTGACATGAGCACTATGTTTGTTTTGTATAGTTTTTATTAGAGTGTGTTTCCCAAAGACAATGACTTTACCAGCACAGCCACAGGATCATTTATCATAGTTTATGGAAATGTTTTGGTAGGTGGAGCTGTTAAATAATGTTAATTTACAATCTCCCACCTCACCTTTTTCATTTGTATAATCTATGTACATATCTTTCAGACTGACATGGACAGTCTTTCTCAGTCTTTCTCCATCTGATATGTGGACATGTACACAAGGCCTCTCAATTCACTTATACCGTACCACTAGGCTAGCTAGCCAGTTTGCCCAAGGATGCCCTGTCTCTTGCTTCATAGCAGTATAATCACAGGCAGACTACTCCACTAACCCATGTTTGTGTTTTGGGTTTTTTGTTTTGTTTTGTTTTATGAGTTCAGGGTATCTGAAAGCTTGTGTGCGTGTGTACTATTTATGCATTAAGTGCTCTAACTACTGAAAAATCTCTCCTGTCCTACTTATTAACATAGTTTTGCCTTTCTAAAATCTATGAATCCTGGACGGTTCAGAATAATGCTAATACTTTAACGTATTTCTGTGCTTCCCAGTTCTTTTGATAGATGTTCACAGCTTTCTCTACCAAATGGAATGCCATAGCTTTGAGTGAATTCATTATTTGATTACCTTCTTTTAGGGGAAAGTAGTGGACAGTGAAGACAATCCTTCCTTTTGCTCAGAACACATATATTAAAAACTGGTCCATTTATAGAATATCAAGTATAAGTAGAACATACTTTTGTACAAGTAGGAAAAAGAACACAGAGGTGGCATTTGAATGACCACAGTCACGGGAATGTTGATGATAAGTACTCTCTACTTCTGAATAAACAATACAGAGAGTTAGCAAAGGGTGAAGAGGATAATTGTATTGAGCCCCAACACCTGAAAAACAACTTTCAAAGCAATATTCCAGTGAAGCACAAGTAACAAATATTTGGAATAAGCTTGATCTTTTAAGGCTGGCAGCCCTCGTCCGTGCAGTTGTCATTTGCCTAGCAAATACTTATTTTGAATGTATTTACAATCACAGGCTTTGGACTGACCTAGTTCTGCACTGCTCCAGACCCAAGACCATAGTCATTTCAGAAAGTTCAAACATGTTCAGTGTCCTTGACTCTGTTAGCTCCCATCTTCATCTTCTTGTAATCAAAGCGCACTCTTTTTTTTTTCCTACTGCCTAAATGACCATATAATTCTCCATCATTTTACCTTCCCAGGTGGATCCCCAAAACCCCTAGATTTTTGGATATTTTGCTGAGAAACAGAAATGAATAATATTTCTAGACTAGCAATACAAGGCTGCTGCAGTTTCTCAGAAATCTCTGCAACGCCTAGAGTGAATCAAGAATTGGACTGTGATAATTCTGAGACTGTGTGATTTGTTATCAGAAAAGGCTGCTATTCCTAGAGCAAAACCTTTTGAACTTGATGAAGGTATATGCCTAACAACCCAGATAGGTGTTTCCACTAGAAAGCCTGGTTTGTGTTGAATTGCATGGTCACTCTACGTTCTGACTGGATGGCTTTATCCAGATCACTCCATGCTATGATCTCCAGGTATTTGCAGTGGTTTATATGGAACATCTTTCCCCACAATGGTAAGACCCTAGTAAGTACTCTGGAAGTGTGCCCAGTCTCGTTGCCTTGAAAAGTCCTGCTTCATAGCCCCTAATAGCTGTGGGTGGTCTCAGTTCCTTTCACTGCTAATGGAGAAGCATCTGCAAAGAATCTACTGAGCCTCGTTGATCTTTGTCACCCTATAGCCAGGAAGGACTGCATCATGTAGTCGTAGGCATCAATCATTTTATTGAATATGCAGGAGGGCTGATTTCCGGATAACGATTAAGCATTTATTTACAATAAATTCCCTTTCTCCTTCCAAACAGAATTTGAGGTAGTTCCCCATGTGGACATTTATCCCCATGTTATGAATATTTGAAATAAAACCAAATGAGGCAACACACTGCATGAGCCATAAAAACCTTAATGCCCACCCCAGCTTACTAATCCTCACCTCTGAAAATTCTCCCGAAGGGATTCATTCAACATAAAATGCAAACAAACAATATTGAAAATGCATAATATTTGGTAGATATAATAGAAGGTTATATCTAATCTGGGGAAATATACACATAGAACAGCAAATCCAACTGTGAGATTTTATTAAGAAAATCATGGTCCATCGATAGGATGGGATGTAATGTAGTCATTAAAAATGATTATGTGTGTTATATAACAGCATGTAAAGTGTTTATGATGTGACATTAAGTTAACAAATCAGCTCACCCTATGACTGGAAGCAAGCAAAAAGCAAGCAAAATGTTACATATCCACAAATCCACAGGCCAAATGAAACGACGTAAAATAGAAATAGCACTGTTTGATTAAAACAAGGAATACTTTAAATGTCCTCTATTGCTGTTCTCACACTACCTCACAAGGTTATTTTGGTTTAAAATGAAACCCTTAAAAGCTGTGCAGGCATTTGTTTCCAATGGATGATATTTCCACCTGGCCAAGGGTACTGTAATCACAGATGATTGGAGTTTTCTTCCTGACAGAGGCCAAGCCACCTAGAGGCTAATCTGTATTTTACATTGCTCACACAACTACGTGGAGAGTGGTCATAAAGTCAGGACACAGTTTTCTTTTTTCTTCTTTGCCGTGAAACTCTGAACGTGGCTCTGAGGTCTATCTGCAAACATTATTTTTGTAAGTATTTTAAAGAATGATTCCATCAAGTCTGCCAGCTACCTAAGAACGACTGTCCCACGTGGTCCAGTGTATCAGCCAGTTTGACCGTTTGGGCAGCAAGGCCAGTGGGAGGATAAGAATTTTCTTAAAATACATTCTTTTCCTTCTAAACATGATTGGAGGCAGCTCTCTAAATCCACAAGGTCCCTGGCATCTTCCTCTACTTTAGTTTTATGTCTTCTGAATTTGAAATCTCTCTCTCTCTCTCTCTCTCTCTCTCTCTCTCTCTCTCTCTCTCTCTCGATCCCAACAATGGTTTTTCAACTGGTCCTACTATCTGTTCCCACTCTAAGGAGTGAATGATTTGCAGTCTCTTCATTATTCCCCGTTCTCCCTTAAACAAGTCTATCCCAAGCTCAGTTTCTGCTTTCTTTTCTAGTCTGGGAAAATGCTGTTCCACTGTCAGGAATCAGCTCAGGATACACTTATCTTGGAAGCCATTTCTGGCCCCGTAGGGATGGGATGCTCTCACACATTTCACCATCATCGAGTTTTCAACTCCCAGTCTCTCCGGGGGTATTTGATAAAAATTAGAGGAATATTTTTAACCATTATTATAAGAGCAGAGTGAAGAAAAGTGTATGTCTACCAACCTATACATGAAGGAGGCCCAGGTAATATAAAATGTCTTACATTGTATGGAACATTCCTCTACAACCACGATTTCTGAAGCCTGATACACCAGTACTGTCAAGGCTGAGAAAACTCCTCCAATCATAAGCAGCTTTTTACTAAATACTCCTGTTAATTTGCGAATCCCTGTGACTAGCACTCCAGCTCTTACATTTTAGATTCATGGCTTTTACCAAAGCCTGCCCGACAAATAATTAGAGCTAATTAACTCAGTAAAAAATAAACAAGTGAATCAAGAAGTGAATGAAAATGTCAGATTAAAGAAAATCTTTAAACTACAAAAAGATTTCTATATGATCTTTCCACATGTCTTTATGTTATTAAATTGCCTATAATGTCTTCCAAAAGAACCCACATTTTTAGTATACTAATTTCACATTTAATTGCTTTTTCCTGTTGGGCATTTGGAACTTTGTGGTATGAGTTAAGGCAAATCTCCTTTTCCAAATTAAATAACAGCCTACATTGTTTTAAATTTAAATGTCAGTGCTTTGTAAAAGCTTCTCCTGCTCCCTGTAATAAACAGTGAATTGAGGGAAGGTGCACAGATTAATCATATGCAGCAAGCTCATTTGCCATGTATGAGTTTCATGGGCATGATTTAAATGGTTCAGGATTTCGGAGAACAGTATGTGTTTGCCCCTGAAAACACTGGAAACAGGTGACAACCTTTGCATAACCAACTATCCAATTACTTGAGCACCCACAGACAGGAGGCAGGAACCGCTGATGTCAACATTCACGTGTCAGTGTTGTGCAGGAGGGATAGTAATATTAATTAATGAAGAAATCTGACAGCTACACTCAGTACACAAAACGACTTTTCAAAAGCTCTCTACCCTCTTGTGGCTGATAATTAGACATTTTTAGTCATGAAGCTAGTAGTCAGGAGTAGAGACTTTTACCTCAATTTCCCGCTGTGATTTCATTGTTTTCTCACTATGGTCACCTACCTTTTCTTAGTTTTATGTCCCCTAGGTGTTTCACCCCTCCCCCATATCCTCGGCATTATAATGAACGGTCAACCACCCATCCTCCCCCTGCAGAAAATTACCTCCCAGGGCCACCTTCTTTTCTTTTCCAGCTACTAGCTCCTTTATTGATTATTCCATTTAACTTTTTCTCAGTGTTACAATCCAATCTTGTCTATCATACCAAGAAGCTTAATATTCATACTATAATACCAGGTAGAAAATGAATGCTTGATTAAAACCAAGGTAATCCCCTCAACCAATTCACATTTAATGCTCCATGCTCTGTGATGATGGAGAGGTGTTGATTTCTCAAGTGGTAAATCAGAAGGGAACTGCTTTAGAATGTACTGTAATTGTTTCTTCACTTTAAAGGCACTCTTATCTGACTTTCCAGCTCAGTTGCTTCCAAAATGTCTTAAGAGAGGCCTTGCTCCTCCTATACCGTCTCTATTTGAATTCCACATATGTCTATGTAATTGCCACCAAGTCTGTATGAGTCTCAATTTCAAAATTAAGTCAAGGAATTCTTGATAATTGGAACAATTATTTTATTTCATGTGACTTTCTCATGTCAAAAATTAATAAGAGGCAGACTACTTCTGCCCACATGTCAGTACTGAGTAAATAGGAGGTTGATTCATAAAAAAAAGAAAAAAAAACAAGGAAAAAGAAAACAATTAGCTCTTGTGTATCATAAATTCATACAGGAATATGTTTTGTTTCTGATGATAGTTTAAATGAATAAGGAGGAAGATTCATTATTATTACCTCAAGTTCAGATTTGAAGGAAAAGTAAAAGGGAGACTACTTAAATTTTCATGGAACATCCCACAGGGTAGTGAACTAGGTATTTTTGAAATAAGACCACTGTGCATTCTGTACTAGCTGACTTAATCTGGCTGACCTCAAGAAAAGTAGCATTGCTTTTCTGAATCCCCGACTTATCAAGTTGTCATTTCGCTGACCTGATAATCTTGTCAAAACACAGGAGAGCTAGCCAGCAACTTCAGATAGGTATAATCTGCTCTTTGGCCAGAACCTTCTACAGTATCAGTATGAAAAAAGACTATTGTCTTCCCAAACTTCAGGCTTTGGTCACAAATTGATAGTCATCCTTCAGTCTTTCATGGATGCATTTCTTAGCTATACTTCCCCTGTCTTCTTCAGGTTGCCTGGTTAACACAGATCACCTGATTGACATGTCCAACATGTCCTCTAACCTACCTTTTTCAGCTTCACCACACCCTCTTGTGTTTCATAGTCTGTTGTGATTTCAAACATTTCCATGCCATCTCCATCAACGATATTGTATGTGACTAAGCCATTTTCTCCAATGTCTGGGTCTTTAGCCTTCACTCTTCCTACTTCCTCCCCTGGGACAGCTGCTTCTGAAACAGACATCTGGTACACGCCTGAAAGAGGAAGAAGAGAAGACTTTTATTTTCCTTTTTATTTGGCAGCTGAAAGATTTCAGATTTCATCAAATCCCAGTAAATTTCCCAAAGGGCTTAAAATTGAACTTTCTATTGGTAGAACACAGAAGAGAAGTGGAGAGATGGGAAGAGGATCCCAGATGGCTGCTTGCTGGAAGAACGTGTTTCTTACAGGATGCTAAAACAATATCAGGGTCCTAGATGAGATGATGGGGTCACCTGCTCTATCAGAGGAGGAAAGCAGTGTTGGAAAACTATGCAAGACTCCACATATTGAAACATCAGAGGCTCCACTGTGATATTTCAGGGCATCCCAAAAACTAATTTCAAGGCTTTCCTGTACTACTGCTAATTGCACAGGGAGGAACAAAAACAGAAATGCAATATTACACCTCTATTTGAAAACCTTTCAGCAGGTCATATTTATTTTAGAGACAAATACAAATCTTATCATTTAAGAATATCTCTGTACTTAGCACTATATTTGTCTCTCTTCTTACTCAGCATCCTTCTACTAGGGCAAGCATGGAATTCTCTGGAAGATTTTACAACGTCTACTCTCTTCATACTTTCATTTATATTAATCAGAAATGCAAGTGGCGCCACACACATATTTATATTTAACAGGAATTTCAAGGAAGCCACACATACTGAAACTCAGAAATAAGAAGAGTGTTACGATTCTTAAAAGAAATATAGGAATGATAAAATTGAACATATCTATATATACTATGATGTTATAGCCTAAGTAAATTGTGTGGTAAGGATAACGTGTAATGTGTGTGCATGCATGTGTTTGTATGAAGAAGTGTTTCAATTACACAGGTGGGTTTGCAGTGATGTATGTGACTATGCTGAATATGACTGAGTGTGCATATGAAAGTGTGAGAGATATGTTTTTTCTATGAAGATGTATGTGAGTGGACACACATAATTGTTTTGAGTATCAGTATGTGTGGATGAGAAAAACACCTGGAATAATGTAGGACAGAAGACTTCCTTCAGAAGTCTGCACTCCACTGAAGGAACTGGGCAAGACAAGTGTGTGAATGTGTGTGGAAAGTGTGTCACAGCGCCAGGAACAACAAGTGTAAGATGATCGTTATCTTTGGATTGCTTTAAATGAACATGTTGAACCTTAATTGCCATATTTAATGGCATTCCTTTTGGTTGCTTTATTTCTTAATGTTGCTCATGTTTAGGTGCATGTATCTCTCTGAGTGTACATCATGTGTGCAGAGGTGACTATAGAGACCAGAAAGAGTGTCAGATTCTCTGTAGCTGGAGCTACAAGTGGTTGTGAGCTACCTGATGTTTGTACTAGATCTCAAGTCTTTTCAGGAAGAGACTTTAATGAGGAATCTGTCACTTTGGCTGTTTTCCCATTACTAGAAACTTCAGAGTCATTATAATCATGTTATAACTTTGTGTTCACCTTTGCACACACAAGTGTTTGTGTTAAAGTGTGGCTTTGTATAATCTTAGACCACTCATTGAACTTTTCTTAAAAGCCAACTTTATTTGTCAAATATAAGCCCTAGTTAGATATTTATAATGGCCAGTAATTAAATGATGGTATAGCTAGTGGCTATCACTAATTTTAATCCTTCAATACCATTTTTCGTAAAGAGTTGTTTTATTTGGTGCTGTAGAGATGGCTCATGGTTAAGAGTTTAGGCCTCTCTTCCTGAAGTCCAGAGTTTGGTTCCTAGCACCTGAGATAGGCAGTTTACACACACACACAACTGCAGCTCCAGGAAAATCTGACATATCTGGTCTCTGTGGCCACCTACACATTGGTACACATACCCACTCATAAACACATAATTTAAAATTAGAAAAATAAAAATTTTAAAACTTTATCTTATTTTCAGGTGTGTGCATGTCTGTGTCTATGTGGCTATGTGCAGGTGCAGTTTAGGACAGAAAAAGGTGACAGATACTCCTGCAGCTGAGTTCCAGGATGTTGAGGGCCATGGAGAATATACTCTTAACTGCCAAGCTACCTCTTTAGTTCCTTTATATTTCCTCAATAATTTTATAAAATTTGTACAACAATCAAAGTAACAATGGCTGAACAATCATGGCCACTTTTTCAGATGAAAGAGTTTGTCAGATGATAAAAGAATTAGCACTAGCTGAACTAATACAAACAAAAGAATTATATTTAAATTAGATGCTAAGACGTCATCTTCTAGAAGTATACTAGAATACCTTTCATCCAGGACTCTTCAACATTATTTTATGATCCTTGCATAGAAAGGTGACGTCTGGATGAACTTCACTTACATTTTAGGAGCCTTATGGCTACAGTGAAAGAAGCCGCATGATTTCTGAACCCAGTTTGGAAAATGCAACACAGTTGGTTCCTGTGGGTGGTGGAGGATCAGAACTCAGCCACAGAAAGGCCCCCGTGGAGAGGAAGCACAAGTCAATCGCAACATGCCAATTTGTAAGTAATCTTAGAAGTAATATTTTTTTTCTGCCATAGCAGAGCTTTACCCAGCTGATGCTGGAGTGGAAATAGAGCAGCTATTTTTCCTAAAGTCTGCACAAATTGAAAAGGCAAAACACAAATAAATGATTGTTATTTTGAATCATCAAGATTTAAGGCAGTTTGTTATGGAACAATAAATAGCAGATTGATGTTTGGTTAACATCCAGGATAATAATAAAGAACACTGAAACAGTAAAAGGTTAAACCGATTCCTGCCTTTTATGACTAATACCTAGAGCATAAAATAACTCAAAACACAGATTTTTCTGTCTTTAGAGTTATACAGCTTTTAATGTCTTCTTTACTTCTCATTATCTCTGATACAATTTAACTTTCTTTTGTGTGTTTACAAGTGAGTTGTTATCTTGTTTTAGTCGTCTGCAAGAGTGATAAAAAATGGTTCTTGGTTCTCTAGACTCTCCCTCTTGAAAGCTGAGTAGGGCAGGAAGGAGTGAAACTATGAGAATCTGGCTGGGGTGGTAGGTAGAGAGCAGAGACCAACTCCGACTTCTTACTCTGTGGAAACTTTGGTGGGTTGTCATTGACGTCGGTCAGTGTGATTGTTACTTTGGTTGTCCCTGAGAGTCCCCCCATGTGTCCACCCATGTCCTTGGCCTGGATCACCACATGGTATTCCTCCTTGGCTTCTCTGTCCATATTGGGAAGGGCCGTTCTGATGATACCTGGCAAGTAAGCAATAAAAAAAAAATAAGAAAAAAAAATCACAGAAATACATCTATGACACAATTTCAGAAAAAAAAAAATGTTTCAGATCCCGGGGAGCTAAAGGTAGACAAAAATATTGTCTACTTCCCCAAAGATAAGTAATTTTAACATGACATTTATAATAGAAAGCAGTCACACCAGAACTGTATTTTCAAGAAAATAACAAAACGCTTACATTGTATTAATTAGTTTTGTTTTTCACTATTCATGCAAGTAACAATGTCTTTCTTCTCAGATTCAAGCATCCTGAAGACTGAAATGACAAGTGCCTACTGTATTGTATTTAGCCATAACTGAAACTATATGTCTGGACTTATAGCAAAAAGCTAGACTCTAGTCCTACATGAAACTATTATAAACATCTATACTCTCATGCCAAGTTTGCAGAGGGGCCGTAAACCTTATGCAATACATTAAAATGCTAATATTAATTTTTAAATGTGTAAACTGATGAGTTAGAAAGATGAGCAAAACTTGTGCAAAAGTTCACTCTGCAACCACCTGTCACTGACAAACAGGATAAATTAATGATTGAATTATTCATGACCCCTGCACATTGAAACATGATTTGCATAGAAATATGATTAGTTACGTCTCTAGGGATCATATGGAAGATTTTACACTCAATGAATAAGGTAATATTTGTAATATAAATACAAAGAACAAAGAGGAAACGTTGGTCTTTGTTATGTTTCCCTAAGGCCCAGTGTGACATGTTTCTTTTTAGTACCCTGGAACGTGAGAGACCCCATTTTCCTTATCTGTTAGATAGTTTCATAGGTTTCAGTTGGTGGTCACTAGCCTTGGTTCCCTGAGACAAAGATAATTAGTTTTTAACATCTCCAGACTCTAAGTGAAATCAGACATTTGTCCTTCACTTAAATGAAAGACTAATGGCAAAGGTCTCTAGGAAAACATACACAATAACTCCACAAGCTGTTGTTTGCAGCAAGGTGGTAAAAAATGAATTAATACATAGGTAGATGGGCAGTGAGCAAGCAAATGAAAAGAAAAGTATTGAATTAGGAAACTATACAAAATTGCAAATTACTAACCTCTTTATACAGCACATAATATGAGGACAGAGAAGATCCCTGTTATAATGCTGTGGAAGAGCAATTTCATAGGGCTTTAGTGTCTGTTCTTGTTGATAATCATGTTTGGTATAAACAGAGTGAAATGTCATTTTAGTTTCTGTTACATAGCAATTCACTTTACTGGTCTGCTCTTTATTTTATTGCATCCATTGGGAACCTATGTTCACAGCAGGAGATGCTGAGAATTGTCTGAATCTTCATATAACATGGACATTACTCCTGACACTTCTGAGTTTACCCAGTGGTCTTCTAAGGAAATCTAACAGTAATTCATAATAGTCTCAGGCCCTTTTAATGAATGAATCCACAATTCAAGACATTTCCAATTTATAAGTTGAATTTTAAAATAATTAATACTATGAGATGACACAGTAATAAATGTGTATTACACCATTCGGCCACATGTTCAGCATATGCACAGACTCTCTCTACAGTGTATGTCCTGACTCATGACAGTGCAATCCACTATACCTGTTTGGGCCTCCACTGAGAAGTAGGGTTGTCCTTCAAGGATACTATACACTAACTTGGCACTGTTTCCATAGGTGGGGTCATCTGCATCAGATGCTGTCACTTGGATCACTGATGTTCCTAAAAAGGGAGGAAAATGCAATTAGCAACACCCATTAAACTTATCAAATTTCACTGATGTTTCTAGAATTTCATTTAAAATTAAATCCTAAACAGGGGCCCCCAATTAGCCAATGCGATTCCATTTTCATACAGTTCAAATCTAAAACACTCCCCTCCATTCCTTTCTTTCCTTTCTAGTTCTTT
This sequence comes from Meriones unguiculatus, assembly GCF_030254825.1. NCBI lineage: Eukaryota > Metazoa > Chordata > Mammalia > Rodentia > Muridae > Meriones > Meriones unguiculatus. The sequence continues at coordinate 24,965,069 of NC_083358.1, read as the reverse complement.
TCTTTCATTTTAGACCTCATGGTTTAAAACTAAACTTTCTATGTTCACAGTGCTTCCTGCTTGGCTTGATAGTTAAAATAATAATAATATGAACATCCATGTCAACCATTATTAGAACCATGTGATGGAAATGTTCAGGATATCAGATAATTAAATAAAAACCTTTTCAGAGAGGGTAATAAATGATAATTAATGAGGAATTGCTTTTCATGAAATGATAGAGTATGCTCTCCCATTTGTAACAGTAAACATATCATTTTATTTGTTGCTTTGAATATAATAAAATTACTGCTAATACTACATTTTAATTAATTTGTGGCTATAAATATTATATAAAATGTTGTTCCCTACTGATATGAAAATTAGATTTTTTCCTTCTCTGTTGGGTCTGGTATCTATGTCACAGAAACCATCAGTGAGCACTCAATGAGATCTGAAAGATATATTCCTAGGTCAGAAGAAAGGGAAATCGGGAAATAAAGGAATGGGGTCCCACTGTTTTCTTTAAAATCTCCATTGTTTCAGTGAATATCTGGGACATGGCAAGTTGAGCTTCAGAGCAGAGAGAGAAGAGATCAAAGAAGGGAAGAAGCAATTACCCAGCATATCTGTGCCAGGTACTGTTAGAGACAAACTCCATGTAAAGTGCCAGCATTCCTCTGCTGGTCATTTTTGCACCTATTTTATATAGGATTTGGTGTGAGAAATATAACCTTTTTTACTCTCTTTCCCATGTTGTTTATTGTCAGAGTCGGAAGTCTAATCCAGATCCAGCAAGAATAAAACCCAAGTTCCTCCACTGACATTGTCAGAAGAGGCAGGGTTCCTCCTGGCAGGGTACAGAACCTGTTTGCTCAGCTTACAGGTAGCTATCCCCTGCTTCACTGGCTTTTCTGTGACTTTCCGAGAAACAAAAGCAAATACTCGCTCCTGCAAATACTTTCTTCAAAATAGTTTTTCACACCCACTCTCTTTTCTGAGATCCTCCCTACAAGCCACATACTATTCTAGAAAATAGAGATTATAACAGATAAAGACTTCATGGAATTTCTAAGAAAGTGATTAATCTTTATGGTTTCATTTAATTCTATAATTTTTGCTAAGCAGCTGTCACGTCTTTCTATTTTACCTGTTTACTTGACCCTCATCAGTAAATTTTATCTTCATTTTATAGTTGACAAAACGGTAAATTAGGACGATCTACTCAGGAGTTGGGGCTCACATAGCTGTCTGATGACAAGGACAAGAGTTTCATACAGTGTAGTAGAAAGACTGAGCCCTCCCCTGGGTATCAAAGTGTCCTCTCAAGAGAAAAAGTCTCCCTGCTTATCAGTTTGAATGCCTAGCTACTCCTGCCTCTTCAACACCCCCCCCCCTTTATTTTCATTAGAATTCACACCATGAGAGGATAGAGTAATCAAAGGACAATCCAAGGAAAAGGGAAGGGAAGGAGGGAGGAGATTACTCACCCTGGCTTGTCTTCAGTAAAAGAAGACCTTAGTTTACATGGAAGGCAATGGCATTTCTGTCACAGGAGGCTCCACACATAGATTAGAAGGCCCTCAGAGTTCTAATCACAGCTGACTGTCTTGAGTACGCTAATCCTCATATTCACTGTTTTTCCCACTTGTAAAATGAACAATCCATCTCTTAAGGTCTTTATATTAACTCAAGATCAATGGATCAGACTCACTCAAAAGACAACGTTTTAGAAATTCAAATGGAAGTGATACCCAAGAGGCATCTACTTGAAAAAATGGTTAGGATTTCATCTTTGAGCAAAAGAATACGTCCTGAAGCATATGGGGCTCATCAGATGATGGTAGCTAGGTAAACTTATACCACAAGAGACCCTGGATAAATTAAACTGTCTGTGCTTCAGTTTCTCATTTATATATGCCCAACTATATTTATTGCTCTGCAAAGTTTAATCATAACAAATTAATCACACTGGGGTGTGTACACAATCAACACAAAGCCCAATGCAACAAATATTATAATTGCTGTTATTTATTGGACATCAATATCTTAGTCATATTGACTGGAAATTGTTACTCTTATTCTACAGAGGAAGAGAAGATATTAACTGATACCAAATCACACAGCTGACACTATGAGAGAGGATTTGCTAAACTGAGTCACAATCTTTCCCTTTAACTCTTCATAGTTAATATCTCTTGACTATACAAATTGAATTTTTTTATAAACACTTGAAATCTGAGTCGGTATATATATCCATTTCATGCACTGTTTCTTAGGGAATTTCCTTCTCTGTTTCTTGTGTCTGATGCATTAGTTTTTGTTTTATCTTATTATATTTTCTTTTTTTAGAAGTATGTTTGTTTGAGAGATAGAAAGAGGGTAGATCTGAATGGGAGCTGATGTGGGGAGGAACTGGAAGGGGGAGATGGAGAGGAAACCAAAATCAGGATACATTATGTAAGAAGAAAAGCTATTTTTAATACAAGGAATGAATACAATGAGGCATTTTATTTTTGTTGGTGTTCAATAAAAACTTAACACAAACTCTGCTTCCAGAGTCGGAGGGTGAAGGCAGGCGCTAGCCTGTCAACCTGTAGAGACAGTAAATAGAAGAGGAACAGGTGACCCCACTTACGCACCCACATTGGACCTCTCAGGCACATTGGCATGATAGGTTTCATGCAGAAACTCCGGAGGGTTGTCATTAATGTCCTGGACCTTGACGATGAATTCAGAAGGAGGTTCCAATGGCCTGTTGGTGTCCCTATCCACTGCCTGAGCCATCAGTGTGTACTGGGCTCTCTCCTCTCGGTCCAGTGTCTTGGTGGCATGAATGTTCCCTGATTTGTCATCAATCACAAAAATGGTTCCGGCTCCTTCACCTGAGAGAATGTATTTAATGTTCCCATCACCAGAGTCAATATCAGAATGAAGCTAGAAAAAAAAAAAAAGAAAGAAAGAAAAGAAACAGGATTTGTAATTTCATGAAGAACACAATAAAAGATTACAAGGCTGATTGTTACACTATTTACATGTGTGTGCACACACATACACTCATACATGTGTCGCGAGAAAGAATCAATTCTATCACCATTTTCATGATGGAGAAATGCAGTCTTAGAAAACTAGCATGGCCATGGTCATTAAGCTAGGTAATGATGAGGCTAATGTATAAGTAAATGTTTAATTCTGAGATCCTTGCTCTTCCTCTCTCTTCCATATATATGAACAGATTTAAAATACATATACACAATGCCTTAATAGTTATTTTGAAAGAAATCCATGCATATATTTTGAGAAGATGTAAACATGAATTTGAGCACTATCTTTCTCTGCTATCCATCACTTTCTCTAGCTAGAAATCAACGTTTTTACCAGTTTCTTATGACCCCTTTATGCGATATTTATTCAGACCTATACATATAGAAGCTTATCTCCACAAATTCTTCACTTAATTTGACAAAATACAGGGCCATGGGTTTCATATTGTTCCTCTGGCTTCCTCACTTTGTAACTTCTGCAGCCCCTTCAGCATTGAAGTATAAAAGGCTTCTTCATCCACCATGTAATATTACTGAAGCTTTTCCGGAGATCCTCTTCAGAAGATTTTGTCCAGACTTTCGTGACTACAAATAATTCAACTAACCACACTTTCCAAGATCTGCTATCCGTTACTTGGGTCCTAATAGCTGATGCTGTCATCTTCCAAGGAGAAGAGTCTTCTATGACCATAAAGGATGGTAGAATGGGATGATTGACATGGTGTTCTCAGATCCCTGAAAGAACCTCCAATATCCTTGGATATTTTTTCCATTCTCCAGAGAGCCTAGATATAAGATGGATTTTGTCTAAATCTATTCTTGCTATGATACAGAATCTATGCTGGTCTGTTAGCCACCATTTCTACCAGCTTGGCCCCAATTCCACCCTGTGTTTCAGAACCCAACTCCTTTAAAGACTTCAGTGATTTTGATTGAATGTAATGCTTTTTGAAATGTTTGTGCCATTTAAATATCCTAAAAGATACCTAATTCATTTGTAGTGTTTTAGTGTAACGCCCAAAATTTCAGCTCAGAGGTGTAAGCATTGGCATAAACAACAAAGAATATTTGGGGTTGTAGGGATTCTGGGTCAGGAAAGATAAGGCAAAGTTACTTTACAATAATTAGTAAAAACAATGTACCATTTTGTTGCTGTTATTTTGATTTGGTGTTGTTTGGGGGTTTCGATTTTTTTTTCAACCCTGGCTGTCCTGGAACTCTCTCTCTCTGTAAACCATTCTGTCCTCAAACTCACAGATCGGCCTGCCTCTGCCTCCCAAATGCTGGAATTAAAGGCATTTGTGCCACCACTCCCTGGTGGCACAATTAAAATCCACCATTTTAATGAAAGATGGTTCACTTATTTCTTAAGAGTTTGGCCATTGTGGGGGGAAATATGAAGTCACTTGATGGAATTCAGTGAACAAATAAAATTGCCCCTATCTTCGTGCTATTTTCTTCTTGGCCTGTGTTCCCCTCTTCTGTCCTGTCTAGGATTGTTGTATTTGTATTTTCTCCATGCTTCAGTCCTGTGAAATAGGAATGAATAAATAAATATGAATGTCAAGGCACTAAAAGTTTCTAAGGGATTTCACAGCTTACATAAGAGAATGTAGAGATGTGTATTATAATCATCCAACTAGCAAAGAATTTTAGCCAGCATTCTGTTTATCACATTTCTACTTTGTTTCTACTCCCGTCAACATTTAAAAGTTGGATATGTCTTCCCAAGTTTTCCCCTGTCAAAAATATGATCCATTGTACTGACAATACTATTTATTAGGTTCCACACAAAAGCGTTTTGGGAACAGAGCAAGTGCTATCCAGGGTCCAGTTGCTGAGGCACGCACAGCCAGTCTCTGACTCCAAAGACGGATGGCTTCTGTCTGGGCACAGCACAGCACAACACAAACTGGATTTTCTACATGAAAACTGTTAAGTCTTTTTGCTTTGCCAAATTCTACCTTTTCAGGGAATTTTAAAGCATTCAACCCTGAATGTCACTATTCTAAGGTTGCCAGAAAACTAGCCAGCTATTCCTCTTACTTAAGCATTATTTCAAAAAGAAGAAATTGTCAGATCTAATCGAGTGTGCATGCTTGCATGCTCACACACACATTGGGGTGTGCATGTGTGTATACTCACACACAGGCACACATGAACGCACACATACAGGCACAAACACACTCTACTCAACTAAGACTCCTTTCAGGAGCCTAACTTTTCAAGATTATGCATGGGATAATGCCAGGTTTCCCCTTCTCTTCTTTACTCCTCTGCTTCTCCCTAGCACACATGACATTTGCTAGATTCAGAGAGACACAGACTCATCTGGCTCACTAAACCCAGTGTCCCCTGCCACTTCTAAGTCTCAACACACACTGTCCTTTGCTGAGACAGTGACAATGCAGAAAAGACGTTTTCTCAGAGCAGTTCATGCCCAGCTCTGAACATTGCTCAAACTACATTGTCCTGCTTTTCTGGGCTGTCTTTTCCTTTTCCTTTCTGTTTCTCTACCAAGGAACAACTAAGGTAACTTTGTTGGCATCATTGGTGTTTAAAAGTGAGTATCTCTAACATCTATTTTTATATTGCTCCCTCCATGCTGAATTATTTCTGGTTCACTTTAAGGTCAGATGTTAATAGATACTTGCCTCTAGTTTTCACAAGTGTTAAGGACATAAATTCATAATGATCAAACTGAATTTCATTACCCTCCTCATTATAGCTGTTTTTTTTCCTTCCTTAGATAAATATATGTCTGCCTCCATTTCTTAAATATTGTTTGGGGCAAGGTATTGATTCATTCATTTTCTTGTATGTGGAGATAATACCAAAACCTAAGGATTCAAAGGTAATCTAATCCCTCATACAAAGTAAAATAAAATCTGGTTAAAGAGACAGGGATGAGTAAAACAGAAAAGAAAACCATGATGAAAGGGAATAGGAGATATGAGAGCATAAGAGTGGGGACAGGCAAGCTGTGGTTAAGATAGAATCAGTGAAAGTTCTGCAACTGAAAAATGGTTCAATAAATTGAGACAGTAGTTCTTTCAATAGACTACAAAGCAATTATTACAAACGGAGTTCTTACGGTAAAAGAAGTGAACATTAAGAGCATTCTCAGTGTGGTTCAGTCTATGAATGAGGGGAGAAAGCCTGGAAGGATATATGTACAATAGGGTTATCTTTTTAATGATAGCTGATTATTATTCATGCTTTCTAACTTGGTTTTTGTTTGACTGTTTTGGGTTTCACTGTGTCTTCCTTTTTTCTGTTTATCAGTTTGCCTGTCTTTTTGCTTGTTTTTGGTCTTGGTGACGTCCCACCACACTGACAACGGAGACATATTAAATCAATGTTGAATGTTAACATCCTTACCCTGCCCACAAGCACAGGGTCAGGCCCAGTGTACTCTTCTATCACAAAGAACTGGTTCCAGACCCAGCCTCTCTTGGAGCGTTGCAGCACCTGCCCCTCCTTGCCCTTCTCATGATGTCCGTGGAAGGAGGGCCGCAGGTGGCTTCGGCGCTCCAGGGCAAATGCCTGGCTGTGGTACAGCATGCTCAGGCACACCAGGGCAGCTTGTAAACAGTAGTTCTCCTTCATTTTTGGTTATGCGGTAGGCACAGGAGACTGTAGCTGTCACTCCCTACACCAACAGCGTGGCAGTCTTTTGGATGGCGGCCTCCCAGGTGTGTCAAGTCGACCTCCTCTGGAATGAAGTATCTTCACTCAGCGAGGACATCACGTCAGGGCCGCCCGCTTCCCCAGTCAGCTTCTGCAAGCAGAGAGAGGTTCAGTTAGCTGTAGCCTTTGTCCTCCCATTATTTCGTTTCCATTTAGCAAACATGTTGGTTTGGATGTCAGTTTATCCCTCTTCAGCTTTGGTAAAGCCGACTGTTTGCTCTGAAGCCAAGTTGCTCATTTAGGAAATGTAGATAAGAATCATTTTTATTGAAAGGCTGTTGCCGATATCAAGTGAAAAATAAATACAAGACCCCTAACACAGTTTCTGGCATACAAAAACCTTCTAACATTAATTAACTATAATTGTCCTTGGTTATGTTCATGTCTTAGAGAAACTAGGGATTTTAAGGAAGTCTAGGTCAGTAACAGTACCCACAGTAAAGGTTCTAGCGATTGACTCATTTAAGAAGATTTTCTTAGAAGATATTTGGTTTACTTGAATATTGAAGTAAAAGCTACTTAGTTAAGAACAGGAGAGTAGGATAGCATGAGTAAACCACCAGAATTCCCCAACACCACAGGACAGCACATGCTAACGACAGCATAACCCAATACTTTAGCACAAAGAGAAAATACGAGGAATTTATATCCCAGACTCTGTGATAGAAGAAAGGATAAAGCAGCCCTCAAGAAATGATAATGTTAACAAAAATTATCAATTCGGAAATAAATGGTCAATGTATGCTTTGGGGGATATGGGTCTACAATTGAGCACTGAATAGATAGACACAGAAAGATAACGCCAAGTTTAAGAAGCTTGAGGCTAGTTTGATCTAACCTCCACTTTGCAGTGAATTCCAGGCCAGATCTACATAGCAAGGCACTGTAGTTATAAAGGAAACATTTAAAAGGTCAAGTCTTCATTGAGCTTTGTGAATCAATTAATTAAAGTTATAGCGGTCAATTAAAACTACAGTGTCAATTAACAGGTCAAATTCTCATTGACTCACTGATGGATCTATTGAAGCTATAGAAGTCAATTAAAGCTACAGCATCAATTTATTCTTTTCTGGTCTAAAGTCTCCCTCATCATCTCTGCATACCATCTCTCTGGACAATGGTTGTTTTTTGTTTGTTTGAAGAAATACAGAACAGTAAACATATAAATGGCTGAATAATGCTTCCTCAAAGCCAACCAGCATGCTACCATTCATAAGCAGTAAGAAGGAGCTACTGACATACTTTACCTTTTCAAGTTTCTTGTATATATCTGATTGCAGTCCCTCAAGTTCCCAGACTTATTTTTGAGTTTCAATACTCTGGTACCAGAAAAAAAAATTCCCTTACATAACATTCTTTGCTTATTCCCCTTTGTTAAGACTCATGTTTCTTTGTAAAGAAGTATATGCTCCTTCTTGATGGAACCCAGAGACTAGGTGTAGGCCAGATCTCAGAAACACATGCATTAAAAACAAAAAACAAAAAAAAAACAAACAAAAAAAAAAAAAACAGAGTAAGGACCTAGAATTCTTCCTCTTTTTCAGGGTAACAAAATGCAAGCTTGTCAGTGTTGTTTACCAGATTATGTCTATGTGCCTTGAAATTAGAGATGACAAAAAGAGTGTAGTGAGGTGCTCTGAGAGGAAGATACAAGAGTTACCAGGAACACTGTAGCCATTTGACTTTAGTCTAGGGCATAAGAGAACTGGTAGAAATCTTATTCACAGAAGAAATCTCTTTTCCTTTGGTAGTTTGACATGGCCTTTTCAAGTCTTTGGCCTTTGTCTTATGCCAAGATAATGTCCGGAGAGGCTACAGATATAAGTTAAAGGTGTCTGCTATCATCCAAATAAAAACTCTTGGTAGTGTTATTCCAGTATTTTCTGAAGCGTTTAACATTTCTTGTTTATAGACACACTGGAATGCATATAATGCAGTATGAAGAAATGGGATTTAAAAGACAGTGCTGTCACACGCACACACACACACACACACACCAACTTCATTCCTCAACAATGTTTGTCATTTAAATACATTATTGTATTTTTAACTCACATATTCGTGTGTGTGTGTGTGTGTGTGTGTGTGTGTGTGTGTGTGTCTTGGAATGGTGTACATGAGTTCAGATGCTCACAAGGCCAGAAGCTATCAGGTCTCCTGAAGTTGGAGCTCAAGGTAGTTGCGAGCTGCTGGGCATGAGTGCTGAGAACCCAACTTAGGTCCTCTGTGAAATCAGCAAATGTTGGTGACTACTGAGCCATCTCCTCAGCACAAACACTCATCATTTTAATTTAATGATCCACCAAGTGCTGCTTGCACCGTGTCTGGGGCACTGCATGGAAAAGCACAGAGAGGACTTCCAGGCAGAGGAGATCTTAAAGTGAAGCCATAGGAAGCAAATCGTGAACACTGGCTTGACTGAGGAAACCAGGCTCCACCACTGGATTGTCTTTGAATATCTTCAGTTCCCCTCTGCCTCTTGATTTGTAAAAGAAAAATCGTGGTTAAAATTTTGTATCACCGGTAACCCTGCTCTTGTAAGTGGTAAGGGCTTTGATGAAAGACTGTGGAGGGTATTTCTTCTGATTCAGAATCTGTGACTTTGGAAGATCGGATAATAGCAGTTGAGATTCTATGTATTACTCATGTCTAGGACCTGAGCTCAAACCGACCATCCATAACAGATTCCTGTATGAGTTCAAGTGCACACCTGAGCTACAGCCTTAATTCTGCCTCAGTGAAAATTCTAGAAGAGAAAGGAAAGAACATATGGTGTAAGGTCCCTGCCCATTTTGTATCATGCCAAGTATTAAGTGTTCATTCACAAGGTGATAAATTATTCCTGCATATAAACTGTGAAGTGTATTTGAAAGAAAGGGTTTAATTAAAGTTGATATTTCTGCACCTCTTTTTTTTCTAGCTGCCATTTTGCTGTAAAGCACAATTATTTCTGACACTAAAGTGCTGAAACTACATGACAACTTCTCCACTTTATAAAAAAAAAGTCTAGTTTCGTACTAATGAGTAAGAGTTTCAATGGAACCAATAAACAACCAACCTTACTCTTTTGAAAAGAAGATAACATTGTAAATTGTTTTTTTTTTTGAAATAAAAGCAAAACCAACCTTCCTTTTAAAGCAACTAATTAGTCTCATGATTTTAAATGCTTATGTGACCAAATACAATATGTTATTCATCTTAATAATTAATCTCTAATTTATATTAGTTGACTTTTAAGTTATTTACTCACTTTGGAATAAAAATCTATTGAGAAAATTCGTTTTTATTAGCCATCATTTTAAAACTTTCACAAATATTAAGTCAATTGATATGCCAATCCTATTAATCCTATTAATGCAAACTGTAACTATGTTGTTTCAAAGGATATTAACATTGAGGTCCAGACAAATTGAATACAACTTGTGCTAGTATAAAGGTTTGGTGCTATCAAGTCTGAGATTTGAGCCCAAACCATCTAACTCTAATATCTATTTTAAAACAAGTGAACTATACCTTTTCTTTCCTTTTTTAAAGTGAATAAAGAGATAAAAAAGATAATCTAGAACATATCAGAGTATAGGATTAGGTTCACAGTGGCTGAAATTAGGTATATAATAACAAGACTATGATTAAAAAAATAACTAACGCTTTTAGTGTTATCTGCCAAATCTCTTTTAGGAAGACATTTCCTGAGTTAACTAGTCACAAGAACCATACAAACGGCAATGGTATTGTCACTGTCCATTACACACGCAAGTGGGATAAACCACACAGTGAGGAAGTAACTTTACCAGGGTTTCAGAGACAGCCGGGGAAAAGATAGGACTGAACCCTGTGCCACGATGGTTGCCAGGCCTGGATTCCACCTCCTACAATTCTACCTTTCCCTGCATCTCTAAGAAAAAGACAAATACTAAACAAAAAAAAGATGCGTCCGCATCAGCACAATTTCTTTATCTTGATATTAATTTAAGATTGAGGAACTGGAAGTGACAACATAGACAATTATTTAAAAAAAAAAGTCAAGCCAGAAAGTAAAAGAGAAAGCATTTCATAGAGGACATCAAAGTGAAGATGGACCCAAGTGATAAATTATCACCATCAAACATAACAATGTAGGGTAACTGGTTTCTAATTTGTATTTTCTTTTCCTTAAACTTCTATTTCAGAACATCTAAAGATAGGTTTTAAATGAAGTCTTCAGCCAGGTTTATTTATCTAATTCTGAGATTTTTGTAAAAAAAAAAGAGAGAGAGAGAGAGAGACCTGGAGCATCTCAAGAATGGATTGATGAATAGAGTAGAAATTTAGCACCAATCTCACTCAGAAATTAATATGAGGCTGCCCTCCTAAGGAGACCTTGACGTGGGTAATAATTAGGGAAATATATCAATGTTCTAATTAGTATTAATAAAAAACCCCAAGGCAGTTCTTGAGCAATCTTTCCATTAAAGCACTTGCCAGCAGCTTTCCAGGATGCCCCAGCATTGGGGTTCCACTAACACAAGTAAGAAGACTTTATTTTATGATGGGAGAACATTGCTTCGAGGGAAAAATAAATGTTGTTGGAAGTCACAGGAGTAATAACATGACAGGAAAATGGATTTGCAAAATCACCAGCTCTAAGTGGAAGGCTCACCCCTCTATCTGGAGAGCAGATAGTCCGTCATAAGTGACTGCGCCTTGAGCATAAAAGTGTCTGCTGTGCCTGCTTTTGTCTCCGTGAAAGAAAATGACATATATGGGTGTTTAAGTATATTTGGACGCCTGCTGGAAATTGTTATCGGGTAGAAAATGAAAGACAAAAACGCTTAGCAAAAAGCAAGTGGATTTGGTTTTCAGCTTTCTTCTCCCCACAGAGCTGGAAGGATCAGACACGCTGACCCATTCTTTTTATTTCTAGCTAGCTAATTTACAACTAAAGACAGGTTATCATTACGCTAAGAATATTATCAAGGTTCCCACCAGAGCTCGAAATCCTATTTTTGTATCTGCAATGTTCCCTTGTGGGTGAGCTGAGGGACTCTGGTCTCTGCTTCAACAAACACAGCTTTGTAACCAATCGAATTCTATTATGCAAATTAATTCAAGAATATTTTATTCCCTGCTCAGATCTCATCACTCAGTGCAAAGCTGGTCTCTCCTTTCAAATCAAATCACAGGAATTATGCCTTGTCTGTGAAAATCATAGAGAATGGAAAAAGGAAATATTACGAGAATTGTTGAAACGTAATTCTCTATCTCATATTTCTGCATTTGGAGCAAGACCTAACTTTGGAAAAATCTGTTCTTCTCAGGTGGAAATTATACAGTGGGCATTATAAAAACATCATATGTTACATCATTCCATTTTCAAATGACAACATCAAATATTATAGTGTGGGTTAGCAAATAAACAATGAAGGCATTTTCTAGACGAGTAGAATGTTTATGGGGGCTCAAAGATAAGTCTCACTCTTTGCCTCCACAGACATAAAGAACCGCAGAATCACAGTTTGGGAAGTAGGATTAACCTGTGAGTTGTGCAAAGCTTGATACAAAATGTGGTTAAATTCCTTACAGATTTCATAAACCTAAGTAGCCGGAGAAGTAACAGCAGCATTGTGGTAGCATTTTCACGCCTTCCAAGCCATATGATCTTTGTAGTACCGGACAGTGGGCTCGGGTTTCTATTGAAAATTTCACTGCATTTTCAGCGTAATTTAATATAAATGTTACTCTTGGGGTCTCATGGTCATAAGGTTTCATGATAATCCAAGATAAGCTCTCATGTCTCATAATAATTCAATCATGTTTGAGCAATAAGATAGTTATGTCCAATGAGTGCAAAGAATAACTTATATTACTCATGCTCCACTCAGTCCTTATGACAGCCTTTCTCATGCTAGTATTTTTAAATGTTAGTCATTAATATGAATAAAATATGTCAACACACACAGGAAACAACATTGTGAACACTGTCGGTTCTGACTGTGAATAAATGTTCCATATGAATGTGTGGAAAGAAAGAAATTTCACTTTCAACTTTTCTTTGGCATGAACTAAGCTACCCGAGGGAAGATTCGCACAAAGGGGCAATGATAAGCAGATGCTAAGCTTAAAGTAACATCATCTATCACATGAAAGGCATACATTCAAACCTCCCTTTGTCCCCAAACAGAAAATACGTAGAAAGTACTCTTTAGTGTCAACTACATTCATTTAGGGTCAAGCCTAAATGGCACCTTGAAGATATGTAGTTATCAGTGTACTTGTGATCCTCAGACTTCCTCAAAGACTGACAGCCCATGTTCTAAGTGGTAAATGAAGGATCATGAAGGATCGGCACAAATACTATGTACGAAGCACAGAAAAATCTGCAATCATTGTCTCCTTGGCAGATTAACTTTTTTTTTTTCAGTTTAACTAGTTATTTATGGTTGAGACAGGGTATCTCTGTGTCGTCCTGGATGACCTAGAAATTGCATGGAGACCAGGCTGGCCTTGATCTCACAGAATTCAACCTGCCTCTGCATGCATACCTGGCTGGGGTTGAAGGCAAACACTATCACAACCCCAGGTCTCTCAGAATTCTGTTTTATTTTTATTTATTACATTTTATTCACTTTACATCCCAGCTGTAGCCCCCTCCCAAAACCCCTCCCACCTTCCATCCCTTTTTCACCCCCATTTCCCTTCACAAACCTTTATCACATTAGTTACTCTTCAAACATCTGTGCCCACAGCCTTCAGTGCCTCACCTCCTACCTCTCTGAACTAAGGTTGATTAAACCACTCCTGCTGTACTGAAAAAGAAACCATAAACTAATCATTGATCATTGCAACCAGTGTCGCCTGTCTTGAAATGACAGGCTAGGGGAAACATATTTTCCAAGAACTTAAATGAAAGAAAACATTTGTAATTAGTGAAGGGCCTAGCAAAGTCAGATTAGGAGCCTGCTGAAGGATTGAATACCCACAAAGTGATATCCAGTTTCAGGTTTCAATAAAGTCAAAGCCATCACCAAACCAATTGAAAACAAAAGGGAAATTATAGCTCCTTTCCATAAACCATGCAAATGGCAGAAAATGTGAACTTGTTTCTCTGAAGACCTAGGTGACTTACTTTCTATTACCATCACTGGTCAGCACCTTACTTATAAGATGATATTGAATCTCCTGTACATGAGCTAGCCTGGGAGATTTCTTTAATCATCCAAACGGACTATCTAGAAATGTATGATAATCTTAAAGAAAAGAATTGGCAGTTCTTTCTCTTGCCAAAAGTGAAATATTGACATGTGAAGATCATCGGTGCAAGTGTATAAAATGCCATTTTTATCTCTGAATGCTCAAAGAACATTGAGCCACAAATCTTTAGACAAAAAGCTAAGCTGCATGTGCTGTAGCACAGGTTTTGTTAGTGCACAACAGTGCAACTTGGACAAAGTTCTTCCTTGGGACCAAGTTTCTCCTCTAAAATAGAAAGATAGAAACAGTTCATTAAAAGCCTCTCTGTCTCCAAGAGTCTGTAGATCAGCTCTGAGGCAGCCTACCCCGTATGGTAATCTTCAACCCTTGGTAAAGATCTATGGCCAGCTAATAGGCTTACCCAAATAGTACACCATGAGGACTCACCAACATAGAATTCACTGAAATCTAGAGAAAGGTGAATTTTCAGAAAGACACGTTTTGAAAAGTTAATCAAAGCAGATGCTGAAACTCAATAGCCAGTCTTTGGGCAGAGTGCAGGGAATCTCATGAAAGAAGGGGAGGTAGAAGGACCTGGAAGGGACAGGAGCTCCAAAAGGAGACCAACAAAACCAAAAACTCTGGACCCAAGAGTCTTTTCTGAGACTGATACTCCAAACAAGGACCATGAATGGAGATAACCTAAAATCCCTGCACAGATGTAGCCCATGGCAGCTCAGTATCCAAGTGGCTTCCCTAGTAAGGAGAACAGGGACTGTCTCTGACATGAACTCAGTGGCTGGCTCTTTGACCACCTCCCTCCTGAGGTAGGAGGACTGCTTTACCAGGCCACAGAGGAAGACAATGCAGCCAGTCCTGATGAGCCCTGATAGGCTAGGGTCAGATGAAAGGGGAGGAGGACCTCCCCTATCAGTGGACTGGGGGAGAATCATTGGAGGAGAAGAGGGAGGGAGGGCAAGATTGGGAGGGGACAAGAGAGGGTGCTACAGCAGGGATACAAAGTAAATAAATTGTAATAAATAAATAAAAAAGAAAATAAAAAATAAAAAGTAAGAAGGAAAAAATTAAACAGAAACTGATTAATTTTGACAACATTTTTCATCCCATACTCCATCAGATAATTGTAGCATGTTTTTAACAAATAAACTATCATACTTTATTTCTGCTTGTTTTTGGCTCTGTACATTTCATACTTAAGTCACAGCTCAGAGTAGGTGCATTTTTAAGAGCTGAGTAGCCATGGGTAGACAGTGAAGAATCAGGTCATAAAGCTCCTCATAGAAGAAAGTATGTCATCGAACACTTCCTGGTGATGGCAATACGGCAAGTGAGAACTAGAAAAATAAGACTGTTGTAGTTAGGTAGAGAACAACATATTCTAGAAAACATGTAGAGGGCCTTCAGAACTCAGCAGCTCCAGGATGAGGCACTAGGGACACAGGCAGAGGCAAAGATGCAGGTGTTCTTAGCCTCAGTAGAAGGGCTGGATTGGAAACAAGAACATGGTGTTGTAAACATTTTGATCTTGTGAAACCACTATAGGTCCCAAGTTCTTCCCCTTGTAGCTAACAACAAATAATCATCTCTATTTCAGGTTGGGAGATTTTGTTACATTGTTAATTTTCAGAACTTCAGACCTGGATCAACTATTAAATTCTCTCTCTCTCTCTCTCTCTCTCTCTCTCTCTCTCTCTCTCTCTCTCTCTTTCTCTCTCTCTCTTCATTAAACAAGAGGGAAACTAAAATACAGAAGCAGTAGCCAACATTTAAAAATAGATTAAGTAAACAAAACCTCACCTTCCCCATCCATAGAGAGAAAAAGAAGTATCAGCAGCTAAATGACAGTTTCATAGCATAGATGTCTCCTGCCTTAACTGTAGTTTCCTGTTGAAGCCATTTCTATGAAAGCAAGAAACTGAGATTCATGAAGAGAAATACATCCCTAGGTAACCCAAGACTGTTCCTTAAAGAGTCAGGAATGAAAGAGAGAAGATACATGGATCTGTATATTCTTCTTGGTACCTGAGGTCCTTCACAGAACTACTGTCAAACAGGGTCTTTTCTGATAGACAAACAGTAAAAGGAAGGATTGTCTGAAGTTGACCTTTATCTCTAAAAAGGCTTGGTGAAGTCCTTCAAACTGATCACTACAACCAAAAAAAAGAGAGTGTCTGAAGTCGCCAGTGCCCACAGAAAGACCTTCTGTCAGAAAAGTATGTTGCACAGCCTTATCCACTGAGATCCACAGTCATAACTCCAGCTAAACCAGTGTGGGTGTCCTTAAGAGAAGCAAGGACAGCAGCCAGCTGCTTCCAATTACCAGAGGCCTGATTTTCACCAGTGTGTGGGTGGGCTGTTTTAGAGGTCTCTTTCTTAATGTTTCTGTCTGGACCACCCCATCTTGCACAAAGCAGTCAAAATAAACCCTGGGACATATTTAAATAGCTCTTTTATATGCCTGTATATTACAAAGGAAGCCTCACCCATTTATTTTTAGAAAGCTTCATAATTATCTCATTGTTGCTTCAATAAATCCAACCTTTAAAACACCCTTTTTTTTCAGTAAATTAATGCCACTTATCAGAAAGAATTGGATATTTTTTAAGTCTTGGTGAAAGAAAAGCAATGGGGTACAGCAAACTCGCCAATGCTTCCTATGTTTGTAGAGTACATGCTGAAGCACCCCAGGCAGATGTCAAATGTCTTTTGTGGGTCTCAGATGGTATGGTTCATTTAATTACATTTTCTCTAATCCTAGGTTAATCCTATTGGGAATTACTGATTGAATTTTGACTTACATAGAAGAATAATCTATTGATCTAAACACATTTCTGGCAAAAAAAATCGTTTACCTTATTTTTAATTTATTACTGCAATAATTATTTTGAAGAAACTTCATCTTTTATTTTTGCTCCAGTATAAATAACAATTTATTTTTCTTTGAATCAGGCTGTTTGTTAATAAATTTAAATGGGATATTTTCAACAACTTTCTGGCCCTAAAAATATTTGTAGAATACATTAAATTCTCTATTATTTTAGATGTTTATCAACTCTCCATTGCATTCCTTGCTATTACATATAAGAGACCATAGAACAAACTGATTTTGTCCTCATGGAGTTGAATATCTAGTCTGCTCTCAATCCTGACTGAGCACCAAATCACTTGGTCAACCTACAAAATTCCTTATCTCACCCTAAGTCAAACAAAGATAAACAAAATCCAGAATATAGCATTTTTGAGGCTTTCAGGGGATCCCATTGCCTATAGTTCTTAAAATTTAAGTAGAATCTTAGTAATGAGAGCCTTTTTATCGTTTATTAAAATTTACTCAATTTGTATCAAGGCTGTGGCCCCCTCCCTCATCTCCTCCTAATCTCAGCCTCCCTCCCTCTTGTTTCCCTATGTCCCTCCCCTAGTCCGCTGATAGGGAGGACCTCCTCCCCTTTTGTTTGACCTAGCCTATCAGGTCCCCTCAGGACTGGTTGCATGATCTTCCTCTGTAGCCTAGCAAGGCTGCACCAGGGGTGATCAGAGAGCCTGTCACTGAGTTCATGCCAGAGAAAGTCCCTGATTTCCTTACTAGGAACCCCACTTAGAGACTGCGTCTATGGGCTACATCTGAGCCAGGGTTTTATCTTCTCCATGCATGGTCCTTGGTTGGGGTATCAGTCTCTGCAGGACCCCCAGGGCTCCATTTTGGGGGCTCTGTTGGTCTCCTTTGGAGCTCCTGTCTCTTCCAGGTCTTTCTATCTCCCCCTTTCTTCATGCCCTCTACACAAAGTTTGGCTATGAGTCTCAGCCTCTGCCTTGATACCTCAATCAGTAGAATCTTTCTGAGGCCTCTGTGGTAGGGTTCCTGTCCTGTTTCCTGTCTTCTCTTGCTTCCAATGTCTATCTTGTTTGTCCTTCTGAATGAGGATTGAGCATCTTCCCTAGGATCTTCCTTGATGTTTAGCCTTTTTAGGAGTATACAATTTAGCATGTTTATCCTAAATTATATGACTAATATCCACTTATGAGTGTATATGACATGTGTGTCTTTCTGCTTTGGGTTCCTTCGATCAAGATGATCTTTTCTAATTTGCATTTGCCTGCAAATTTCAAGATTCCCTTGTTTATAATAGCTGAGTAGTATTCCATTGTGTGAATGTACCACAATTTCTGTATCCATTCCTCCTTTAAGGGACATCTAGGTTGTTTCCAGTTTCTGGTTATTACAAATAGTGCTGCTATGAACATAGTTGAGAAAATGAGCAAATGTCCTTGTTGTAGAGTTGAGCATCTTTTGGATATATACCTAGGAGTAGTATAGCTGGACCTTGATGTAGCATTATTCCTAATTGTCTGAGAAAACACCAGATTGATTTCCAAAGTAGTTGTACAAGTTTACATTCCCACCAGCAATGGAGGAGGGTTCCCTTTTCTCCACATCCTCTCCAGCATGTGTAATGAGTGTCTTAATGCACTAGTTGCATTTAAACTGCTGTGATCAGCCATGTCAAGTGCTTCTTTAAGTCCCTGCAAAATATCTTATTAGTCATTTTTTATCTTAAATGTGAAAATTATCCTCTGAAACAGGTCATCTTTGTTTGATGAATGAAGATACACAAACGAAGCTGTATTAGGCATTTAAGATCTGCCACTGACTCACTGTGTTATGTCTCCAATCCCCAGTCTTTGTGTCTGTAAAGCAAAGGGCTTTGTAGCTTGGGTGCCTCAGCAAAGGCCATCAGCAGAAATATCTAGATAGCAAGGGCTATAATGTGTGGGGAAGCCTGAGCTGACTGGCTGCACATTCTGCAGCCTACATAAGGTTAGGTTCAATAAAATTTCTCTTTGAAAACCAGCTCTGCCTTATTATAATTAATAAAGAAATGTGAAAGCATTGATGATATTTTCATACCTAGTGAGTTCCCCACTTCAGCAGGTTAAGAAATTCTTGTTCCAATGCCCATAATCCTCTGGCATAAGCAGGAGGCCTCCACTCAGGAGATGATGGCAGCACAGACAACTAATAACTTACCTTGCTCTATACTGTTTGTTTTCTCATATAAAGAACAAGATGAATGTTGCCTGACCTCCCTTACTCCCTAGCTAATTTCAGGTCCTTTTAAGATAATAGATGGGGAAGCTTTTATAAAAGCATAAAGTGGGTTATGTAGGTGAGAATAAGGGTGAAAAAATGCTGACAGCCATGGCAACTTGGATGACTTTGGTTAATTTTAACGGCTTTGACTTTTAGCCTTCATCATTGTGAACTGTAGATAAATGCTAAGTATCTTTTATTATTACAGGACAGATACGTGGTTCTCTCATTTTCTCAGACAAGAATATAAAATCAACCAGATACTGCAAATTGGTCTTTTTTATACCTACATACTTTCTTTCTGTTTGTCCCAAAACCCAGAATGAATCCTATTGTATGAGAGAATGCTGACCTCAGTTCCTCCACGTGGCATGCTGTATGGTGGCCACAGGGTGGAGGTATGATTCCAACAGGAAAGCTGTTACATGAGTCACAGAGACCAAGGAAACCCAGATCACAAGCTCTTCTGTAGAAATTCTGGACCATTCAATTTTTCCATGATACGGGATAAGACTGGAGCAATCAAGAAGGGGAGGAGGCAAAGCTGAGGGGAAGATTGTGTAAGCTATCTTAGCCAGAGGAGTGTGTGTGTGTGTGTGTGTGTGTATGTGTGTGTCTGTGTGTTTTCCTTCTTTTAATGCTTACATTTTTATTGTTGTCATATTTTATCTAACACACAAAAAAATATAATGAATATAATGTAGACATGGTGCATCCCAGCATTTTACCCAATCCTGTACCCCTCCCCACTCCAAGTCTATTTCATGCATTTTCTCGTTGAATATTCACTGGGCAGATGCACATATTTCCTTTAAGAAAGGATCATTGTGTAGCACTGCTGTGAATCTGTTTTCTTGTGCTTTGACCTACATCCAGAAGTCTGAGAAGCTATACAATCTTTCCCAAATTTACTGTGAAACCTTTATAACCTTTGTAAATACACTGGTTTGTTGAATCATTTGCTCTATTATTTCACAATTAGTATCACTTGTATTGTATTTACGTACAGGGTCACCTAAGCTAAGGATATGAGTTTTGTTTTAAATAATCTTTGTATCATAAAGAAATTTACAATGGTGGTCTTCTCCTTTGCCCACCCAGTCCCCCTTTCTCATGCCACCCCTTTCTTTTTGAAGTGCCCAGACTTCCAGCTGGCTTCATGTCCTTCGACCTGAATTTACCTCACATTTCTTGTATTACAAAGTTGGCTAGAAATGCATCTTCTTAACTTTCCTTAACTGAAAACATGCTTATCTCATCTTTACTTTAGAAGAATATTTTTCCCTAAATGTAAAATTCTGAATTAGCAGCTTTTTTGCTCTTCACTTTCAAGTCTTTAAATATATTCTTCTGCTGCTTCTGGCCTCAAATTTTTCTCATGAGGTACTAGACATAATTTAATTTTTCCCTCTGGATGTAGCATTTGATAATTCAGCTATAATGTGTAGTATTTTGTGTAGTTTTGTTTACATTAATCACTTTCACTGGGCTTCGATAATATATAACAACTATGTCTTCTACCAAAAGTTCTTTGGGATCTTTTATATTTGAATGTTTTTTTTTCATTTTTGTGACCTTTTAAGAATATTTTAGGTCACATAACTGTACTTTCAATTAATTGATTTTTACTTTTCAATGATATTTAGTGAATTTTAATCATTTTCACTCTGCATGTTCTCTTCCTCCTACATTCAGAAAATGTTCTGATAAGAAGCTCAGCTATGAGGAAAAAAAAATAGCTCTGCAGAAACTACATCTGTATGCCTCAATTTTTCTAGCTGATCTCCATCAATTTGACAGGGTTAATACTTGTTCTTTCAATCAAACTACCTCAGTGTAAGCTGGATTCTCCACCAGTTCCACTGTTGTGCTAGCAATCTGCGGTGTCTATCTCTTACTTGCTATTTATTTTTTCACTTTTTGTTTCTATCTGCTCAGTTTGCCTCAAAACCAGAAGTACAACCATTGTGGATCATTTCTTTGGTCTTACAGAATGGCCTGTTAGTTCATTATCTACTAATCACCTTCTGTTCAATGCATATTTTCTATGCAACAGACACTATGACATGTGCTTTACTTCCATTGCTGACCATCAGTTTATCTACAGCACCTTCAAAATGAATTAGCCATTGTTTCAACTGTCCAGATAAGGAAACAAGGACATGGAACACTTGAATTTGTTTTCTGTTGACTAACTGGCTCCAAAAATGGCTTTTGAAGTTTTACAATGGCCCACTCAAAACCTCTTGCCTGTCTGTCCTTTGGCATTTTGCAAAGATATAATTCACTGTATTTCTCTTAAAGTTTGCCTGTAAGATATACTCAGAGCTCAGCTAACTCTTTTTCTACACTATAACTATTTAAGAAATATTGGTGGAGAATGGAATTTTTAAAATAGTAAAGTGGAAAAAATGTAGTGAAATATATTCTTTGTGGCCAAGGAGCTTATGTTTTCCTGGAACTCTTAGAGAATAGATTTTATCCTAAGGGACTTCACATTCTCCACCTCAAGCCATGCCCATGCTGGCTTAGAAGAATCTCCCCTAACACCACAGATGTTTTTCATCCTAACCCACCCCATGGAACAGTTTCCAAATAAGTAAATCATGATTTTTTTCAAACTCTTTTCCTGTACCGTTTTTTTTTTTTTAACATTGGAACAAAATTTTTCCTGTGCCCAAGTCTCCTAAGAATGTGTTAATAAGTAACAAATTCAAGCAGCATGAGGAACTGTAGGCAGGCAGCCAGATGGTAAGTACCTTCTAGCAAATGGAGCCCACCCAACAGGAGATGGTTCTGTGAGATGCCATGAGCTAATCACTGTCAAAGAGATTTTCTTGTTCACAAAGGACTAGTTAAGTGGTGTTAGCAGAATAATGTTGTCCCAGGACCAACATGAATAGCCAGAGATGAATTTGGCCTTTGGTTTAGAGGTCTTACAGCCTACTGATCAATTACATCTTCTAAAGAGATTTTCCAAAAAGATAAATTCGCAATTCATGGCACCACTGGTTAGAAAATGCCTATGGCACTACTTCCTAAAGGAAAGTTCCACTAAATCGCAGCTACTCCAATCAAGCAAGGAGCAGATTGAGAAAAATCAATAAATCACGAACTCCCCTATCAGGGCTGGCAGCCTTCCTGATAAAGTATCCATGCTAGGGGTGCTCACACATGCATGTGAAGACTGTCTAACCTGGAAACTATTGAAACATACTTGGTCTCACAGTTCCCAGTCTCCCACTTGCAGGCTCCCACTGTTTCTCAACCTAAGCACTATCATTGTGCTGGCAATGGTAACATAAAGGTATCCCTCATCTCCTCTATCCATAGAGTCTACCAGATGTCTCCAGGATTTAAACCCCTCTACTCTAATCTAAACCAGATAGTCCTCTTATAGGAAAGAAACAGTACCTGGAAATGAGTTGAGTTAAAAAAAAAAATACTCACCCAGAAAAAATGACTATCCTGTCCAGAGCAAGCCAGTTGGTTAATTAATATCACAGATTAGCATTAAGAAAAATAAAGAGACATTCAGGATTACATGAAACATCATAGGGGAACTAGAGTCAGAAAACATAGGTATACGCTTTCAAGGTAGAAGTGGAAGGAAGACACACCACTGTCCTCTGCTCCATCTGTTCTCTTTGATTGTGCTCTCCATATCACAAGTTCATGTCATAGTTCCTGGCAAACCAAATATCTGGTCCTCACTGTGACCACATTCCTTACTAAGAACCCCAGCTTTAATTCTCAGAGTCTGAGGTCTTAAGTAACACCTGGAGTCTGTCTATAGTTTTATGTACAGTTTCATCTAGATTGCGAACAAAAGAGAGAAAAAGAGGAAGTTGTGCCCTGCTTATGTTCATATTAGCTCTGCTGTGTCTATGCACCAACCCTAAATGATCATTCTGTGGAGGAAACCACATCAAAGACTCTAGGGATATTAAGAGTGTTTACAGCTTTACTACCACTCTCCCCCAGGTGCCTATGTCTACGCCTCACCGTCTTTCCATTCCCTCGACTCTACAGTTGGCTTTATGGCTGAATCTTTGCAAGATGCTATTGCATGCTACTTTATGTGGTACAGGATGAACTGAGCTTCCCATTGCTGTTCAGGATAAATGCTTTTCTTCTGTTAATACTTTTTCTGTTGATATATCCACTGTAACACATGCCTAGCCCTTAGTACTTGGGTGAGTTTTGAGATCTTCTTTTATAATATGCTAGAACATGGGGAAAAAAAACCCTTTGGGTAATGATGTGGAATGAAACAAGACAATCAAAAGAAGACAATTTCCACATGGTAAAATTTGTATGAAGTATCTAAAAGACTGAAATCAATAACAGTAAACAATAATTGATTTTTAGAATTAAGAGGAGTGGAGGGAGATAATTTATTAATCAACAGATGTAAGTATCAGTTGAACAAAATGAACATATTTTTGGAGACCTTCTATATAACATTGTATCTACGTAAGCAATACTACAAATATAGTTAAAGATGCATAAAGTAAATCTCATGGTGTTTTTGTCACAATAAAATAATTTTGTACAAAAAAAAGCATTTAAATAAAGTCTTTCTCTTGAATAAAAAAGGTTTAAGTTTTACACTAATCACCATGAGGTGAGTAGAGTATGAGGGTACGGAGTTGTCACTCTGAGAAAACTCTGTGTGAAGTATGACAATACCTAAGCAGTACTCCTGGGAACAGGAGAAAACACAGCAGACATGTTGTTAAGCATACTTTAAAAAAGAAGTATCTGAGAATCATAAACAAACTTTGGGCAGAGTGCAGGGAATCTTATGAAAGAAGGAAGATATAGTAAGACGTGGAGAGAAAAGGAGATCTTCAAGAGCAACAGAACCAGAATATCTGGGCATAGGGGTCTTTTCTGAGACTGATACTTTAAACAAGGACCATTCATGAAGATAACCTAGAACCCTAGATCAGATGTGGCCCATGACAGCTCAATCTCCAAGTGGATTCCCTAGTAAGGGGAACAGGGACTGTCTCTGACATGAACTCAGTGGCTCTTTGACTGTCTCCCTCTGATGGGGGAGCAGCCTTGCTAGGCCACAGAGGAGGACAATGCAGTCAGTTCTGATGAGACCGGATAAACTAGGGTCAGATGGAAGAGGAGGAGGACCTCCCCTATCTGAGGACTTGGAGAGAGGCATACAAAGAGATGAGGGAGGGTGGTGGGTTAGAAGGAATGGGGAGGAGGGAATGGGCTACAGCTGGGATACAAAGTGAATAAACTGTAATTAATATAAAAAATAAAAATTTAATTAAAAAGAAATATCTTCTTCAAACAAATACAAATAAAAAGCTTGGCACTGGCTTTGAACTTTGAGAATACAAATGAGTGATGATGAAAATGAAGTTCTACAAACTAATAAATGTCTTTAAAGGCTGTAATGAAGTGAGTTTTTTTTTCTAACCTTAGCTATCCTGAAACAAGATGAGCTCAAAAAGAAACTGCAGAAGAGTAATAGCAGTTCTTTCCCTTGTCAATTACTAAACAGCTCTTCATTAGCTCCTTGGTAAACCTGAAGAACCTCAAGTTTATATGGTGAGAATGCCCTCTATACATAGGACCAAGCAAAAAGCTTCCCTGTTAATGCTTTCTCCTTATTCTAGAGTGTGGTTTGGTTCTCCACAGTAAATTTTCTTTTGATTCTTGCTCAGTGTCCTACACAACAAAGTTTTCATTATTGTATATAAGAATGTAGCATGCTCAAAAGTAACTCCCCTGATATTTGCTGCCAGACTTACTGAGAAAGTTGTCATAAATATTCTTGATCCAACTATGTTAGGAAGACTCAATCCAACACTGACTATGCTCGAAAAAACAAACAAACAAACAAACAAAAAAACCTTTTAGGAATTCAAGCAATAAACATCAATTTGCAAAAAGCATTTTTTAGAATGATTGAAAGCAGCTTCCTTGTAATCATAAAACTTTAGCAATAAATAGCCCTTGGGACTCAGAAACCCAAGACAGACAATGGTTCAAACACTATATCATATTTGTTTTATCAAGTATCTTCTATAATAAATTCCGTGTTATCAATATGCAAGGGAAAAGGAGAATCAGATTTAGAAAATTAAATTCAAGTCTTCCAATTAAACTTCTGTTCTAGATAAGTAATTCTAGTGTTTTGTTTTTGTTCCCAGATATCTGTATAGTTTTGGGGATTTACAGATTTACAGTAAAAAAAAAAAAAAATCACTGCCATCTAATTGAAATTTTAGCTGGCATTCTATAGCCTAGCAACACTATTGAAAACTAAACAATGAACTCAACTAGGTAAACCAGCCTTCTAACTCTAAATTTCTACAACTCCAAATCCCAGAGTCAGTTTGTTTCCAGCTCTCATCTCTGTGAAGCTAAGATTCTGTTTGGTCCCCAAAGAGGCTGCCTCGAAGTACAGAAGGTATCCCATTTGGAGAAAAGCTGACAGTTTGAAAACGTTTCACATCCACCAATCTGAGGTCAGAGAGCTTCAGTTGCCATTTCTGATTTCCCTAGAGAAAGCAGAAAACCCCTTCCTATTGACAGGTGACCTGCAATGTAAAGGGCCTAAGGATGAAAGGATTATCTTTGATGCTAATTGGTTGAGGAATTAGGGGTTTTCTTTCATCCTCTGGATTGACACCAGTTTTCAGAAAACAAGTGATGCTGTAATCCTGGAGTCAAGATCACTTATATCACATTAAGAACATTGACATACTGGATTAGTGAGCAACTTCAGAGGTCTTTTCAGGAAGCAGCGCTTATAGATATCCATACACACATACTGCAAAGTAGGAGAATGTATTCACTTCCAAAGATGGAGCTTTTGGGCTGCGAAGCTGTTATTGTATTAGGTGAGAGAAAAAGAGAGAGAGAAGGGGTGAGATGCTATGCTAGTAACAAGAAAATTAGAGGACTTGCTAGTGTAGGCTGAAAGACAGACCAGAACTTAGATAAGTGCAACTATAATGTGAAAAGGTGCTTTGATGAGGGTTAAGGTACAGTTCAGAGGAAAGCACAGAAAGCAAGCTGCTAACAGACAGTTAATCAGGAAAGGCTTAGTGGGCAAACAAAAATGTTTGAATTAAGTTTTGAAGTACATGAAGAAAATAAATGTTACAAGAAATAGTAATCCAGGTAGAGAAAAC
Organism: Meriones unguiculatus; assembly: GCF_030254825.1. Classification (NCBI taxonomy): domain Eukaryota; kingdom Metazoa; phylum Chordata; class Mammalia; order Rodentia; family Muridae; genus Meriones; species Meriones unguiculatus. Next base: position 24,938,907 of record NC_083358.1, on the reverse strand, counting down.
AACATGAACAAATACACAAAACATTGAAAATAGATCCTGTGTACAGGTGACCACCAGAATTCAGGGTATGAATCTCAAGTAGTGATTATTCAAGGAACAGGGAAAAGGTAAAACAATGTATGTGGGTAGGGAGTGAAAACACATAAGAATAATAAGTGATTATTATTATTATAAATGAAATAATAGCAATATAATAACTCTACTTGTTTGGTCAATATAAGTGAGGTAAATAGATATGTTGAAGCTTGCAAGAATGGAAGTAAATCGAGTAAACATTCAGAAAAAAAAGCCAAATGTCCATCATGTTTGTGTTGCTGGGTCAAAATAATTGAATGCTCTGTTTCAGTTATGCAGCTTCCGTTTGCATGCATTAAAATAGAACTTAAAGAGCACATTGTCACATCTTAGGATGTCTCTGTGACTGAGGGTATGAAAATATCTGTGTCTATCTTTTGAAAGCAAGCGCAAAAGCAGACAGAGCACATTGGAAAAGTGAGTACTGCATTGCTCAACAACTGTGTTAGACTTGTGTGAGAAGCATGAATGATATTTAATCCTTGCAATCTTGTGGCAGAGCAATTGCTGTTCCTTGTGTGACACACGTAATTAGAAAACTTTAAGTTCCTCAACTTCTGACATCTGATAAAAGGGCATAACCCGAATTTGACCCCAGTGACAGAAATGAGCCCACATATACCAAGTGTTCATTCTCTAGCAAAAACATCCAAAGAAAAGTAGCTCTTGTTTTAACAGAGGTGATGCCAATGCAAAGAAGAAAATTAATTTCATTCTGATTTCTGCAGATCTGTGCTGTATGTATCAAATCATGGGCCTCTTTGCAAAATTAAGGGCATTAGTTATCCTCCCATTCAGCCTCTGCGGCATTAGACTTGCATGCAGACATTCTTAGCTAAGATGACGATTATCAAGTTTTTACAAAATCATTCATCAAGAGGTGAGACCTAAGCCTGATTAGCGTTTCAATAAGAATGCTGGGACTAAATAGAGAATAAGCATATGATCACAGCAGTAATTAGGCACCTTCTAGACAGTCACGCTTTTCCTCAAACCAATTGAGTTTGAGCAAATGAGGAATGTTTTTTCCTTCTCTCTTTCTTTTCCCCCTGCTGTGAAATGAACTGCCTTAAATAACTGATGAAGTGACAGCAAGACCATTAAAAGCAACGTTTGCCCATTAAGTAAGACTTAACTAAGCAGAGCAGGGGCTAATCACTCTTATAATAAGTGATACACCCTGGCTAAACTCACCCTGCTTGCTAGGCATGGTCCATGAGGCCAGTAGAATACAAAAGCCACACACAGAGTGGCAAGAAATAGGCAAAGTCACACAGGAGTCAGAACTATGAACATGCAAATAAAAGGCATCAAATATTAATACTGAGCTTGTGGTTATTCTCTCAAGATTTACTTGGGAAAAAAATGAAGCTGGACTTACTTTTCTCCATAGATAAGCCATTTGGAGTTAATGATGAAAATTCTGGCTGGTTCAGTTATCAGCCTGAGTTTTTTCATAAAGGTGAAGAACAGAGGTACAGGGTCTGTTGCCTTATCTCTTCTAGTAGTGTATTATAGAGTATATACTCACATTTCAGTGGGTGTTTAATGAATGAATACTCAAGGGAAAAAGTAGACACAAATTTGTATAGGTTTGTGCCTGAAAGGAATATCTAGAAAGAAAACAGGATGAAAAAAAAAAATATATATATATGTATATGAGACAAGGACAATTTTGTCACCCTCCCCCCAAAAGATGTTGTTGTCCTAACTCCTAGTAACCATGAACATGGTCTTATTTGAACATAGGATCTTGGCAAATGGTCAAGTTATGAAAAACTATCAAATTTGTCAGCTACAGAATCTGATAAGACTGAAAGCAATAGGAAAGGAGGCACTGACCCCAGGAGGCAATTGGCTACCAAGAAAGACAAGGAAGAAGATTCTGGAAATGTCAGAGATATCCCCACACCCATAACTAGTAGACTGATATGAAGCTTAAGATGCCCATAGGATTTATCTTTGTGTAGTCTGGCATTGTAGTATGTCTATCCTGAACAATATGACTAAAGTCCACTTATAAGGAGTATGTACTATGTGTCTTTCTGGGTCTGTGCTACCTCAGTCAGGATGATCTTTTCTACTTTCATCAATTTGCCTGCAAATTTCATGACTTCCTTGTGACCCATGGCCTGCTAGCATCAACAGTACCCACTGGGACACCACTGCTAGGAAGCAGATCTTGATGAGAAGGTACTGATGCTGAAAGTAGAGGGTTGCATTACTAGCCCATCTGCTGATGATTTATAAATACAGGCTTAATAGGACACAAGTGCTTTGTGAACACCAGTCATATCCACACTGTGAAATATCTTTAGTAGAGCAATCAGGACAGTATCTCATGTTCTAGAGTACTTGGTGATCGACAAGGACTCTTCTAAACATTTGATCATTTTACACATCAGCTGACTGACAAAGGTGAGGCTCATTTTCTTTTCATTTAATCAATGGAGTGAAGACCAAGTCAGATACGGTCTTTAGTGTTCAGAAGCTAATAAGTACATAGGTGCTATTTGAGAATGGAGCTGATGCTGGAAATTGTTTCTCAGGAAATGAAAAGGGCTATTCACTCCCATGGAGACAAGTTTTCAGTCCCTCTGATGTGCAGGATGACAAAGCTGGTGATGGCAGTGACTTGCAGTTGATGTTCAGTACTGTGCAAAGTGCTCAGCACACTAATCTCATTAATGTAGACACAGTTTTATGGGTTTTTGAAACACATGTTATTCACTTCTTATAGATGAAGAATTTGAAGCATTACAAGTTTATAAAACCCATCCAAGACTATATCGCTGTGGTCCTGGTCAACCTATCTTAAAGGTTTTATATTTTTTTATTTTGGCAAACTGCCTAATTCGTACAGCCTCTTTAATAGCCATGTTATTTTCGTTTGCCCTCTGCCCTCTGAATCTCTTGCTTTACCCTATGTCTTTTCCCAGGTATGATGTGGAGTTTGACAGAGAGGGTAAGCTTAGGATGGCTAGACAATTAAGAGATGCTAGAATTGAGCTACCCACTGCTTATAAGAGAAGGAACCTTAGATATTGTCTTCCATGCTAGATTGTTCTTTCTCTTGAAAGAAATCAGTTTTGTGCAAACACCAGAAATCACTGTATTCAAGTGCACTGACAGATATAAAATCAGGTCACAAAATAAATGCCAGCCCATCTCTTCAGGGGGAATACATAATTGCTTACCACAATTCATGTTGAGGTGTATTCTAGCGTTCTGCAAAGTAATGTCTCCTGATAACTTCAGAAGCTTCACATGTTCTCCCAAAACTGAACCAAAAAGTGTTCAATTCCAAGATAACTCACAGGAACAATTCCACCCTTCATAGGGGATGAACTTAAAACATAACAAAGGACACTCAAATGCTTAAGTCACTGTTTTAATCAAGCTGTCCTTGACTCATTGTAAAACAACAGGAAAGAAAGTAATTTAAGATAGTAAGACACATAGCAGAACTAGGATTACTGGGCACATGAAGATGTTTTTAAAAAGAACACATTGAAGCAGAATATCAAAATATACCATGACCTTGGGCATCGGTCAATTGGGAGAAAATAGAGGCATCAAGGGGCCAGCAGATTTGCATCCTAAGGCCTGCTATGTGTGTTATCCCATGAGGGAGAAGTATGACACCTTGGTGAAGGCAGATCCCTCACTGAAGATCCACAAAGGTCTGTTTGGATGTGAAGTATCAGTTCAAGCCCTTCTTTGTGTCAGCAGCTTCAAGTACTAGGCAATGACTGGATATTTATTTCTGTTTCTCTTCACAATTGCTAAATTCAGTGAAACTAAATATAAGGATAGTACGCAGCTTGCATTTGAAATCTCTGTGAGGTTTCTCCTCTTTTCACATTGTCCGCATTTAATAATCTATTTACAGAGAATATATATATATATATATTTCCTAATAGAAAAATTCAACTTTAGCCAGGCATAGTGGCAGATGCCTGAAATCCCAGCACTCCAGGAAGCAGAGAAGGGTGATTCTCCGTGAATTTGAGGTCAGTCTGATCTATAAAGTGAGTCCAGGGCTACACAGAGAAACCCTGTCTCAAGAAAAAAACAATGTACCTTTCACCCTGTCCTTGGAAACCCGAATTCATATGCTCAACTGTCAACTGTACTTACTGATTTATGTCTTACTGACCCATTGAACTATTCCATCAAAAACAAAAACAAAACAAAAACAAAGCTAACTTGTCTCACATGGCATTTATTTTCCTGGAAAAGGAAACACTCACCATGAGGAAGCCTAATAAGTAACTCTCCCAATGGCTGCAAAGAACGACAGTTTTTTTGTTTGTTTGTTTGTTTTCATACTGTGCTACTTTCATTGTTTTGTAATAGGAAGCCAGTTAACCTACCATAACACCAACAGCACATTCATTGATTCTTTTGGGACCACTTATTATCATTCATAGATTTTTCATTGGAACACAAAGCCCCAGAGGCAACACCCCACCACCCACTGACATCTCCAAGTTTACAAATAAAAGCTCAGGCTCAAAAAAAGAGGCAAAACACTTGGCCAAAATAATCTGCCAGAAGAGCTTTATCCAGACAATACCCTCTCTATAAACCAACTTCCCTCTAGGATTAAAATGGCCTCCAGCCATTCCTGAACAGGAAGAAGAGCTGTCAGAGTTCAGAGCTGTAGAGATCTGTCTGACTCCAGGAGGTGTGTAAACAGATGTTGTCATTAATAATCCCAAATTGTTTTCTCAGTTATTACTATGTTGTTGGAAACTTGAATGGATGTTTTGAATGCAATATTTATTTGATCCTTATAACCCTCTTATAAGTTGGTATTATTTGAGTTCCCATTATATAAATGATAGTAGTTCCCAAGATATATCTCATGATGAATTCCAATAATTTTTTCATATGAGATCTTATGTGGCAGAGGAGATCTTAACAACAGAGTTAAATTAGAGATGGTGGTGAGGAAGGGACCATGATCCAAAGGAGGTAGGAGGCATCTGAGATGTCAAAAGACACCTAGCGTCTTCACATGAAATAAACCCCTCTCCATATGCCCATACAACCTAATTGTTCCCTGAGGAACCACTGTGAATTCTGATGTTTTAAACAGTAGGATAAAATTCTTACTGTAGTGAGCACAGCCTTTTGAAAGACAAGACAATGAAAACTCCATGGGGTGAAATTACTTGGCTGAAGTCACAGATTAATTGTCATAATGAAGACAACATGTTTCCACAACTCCATCTCTTATGCAGAGGTCTGCATTACTTTGGGGAAGGAGAAAACAAATACAATACCTTTCAAGAGTGCTCCTCAGCCCTGCAAATTGGTAAAGGCTATCACTGTTTTCCACTCGGTTCTCTTTATGCAAAGTCAAAGTGTGGCCCCCAGAGAGCTATTGTGCTAGTCAAAGTCAGAAAGTAAGAAACATGTGAAAAATTCTAGTGAAGGTCCACCAGCTCTTACCATGACTCACTGCTCTCCCCACGCACCGTGCTGCTTATGAAGTCTGTAGGACATTTTCATAGAGACTGTCCTTCTAAAAGTAAAATTATTTGCCCAACAATTTGCATCCAACAATTAGAGCTGCTGAGATTCATGGAGAAACCTGGCTTTTACTACCTACGTGTACTGAACTCCTACACAAAGTACAAATCCTAGATATGACCTAGATTCCAAACGTTGCTCCAGCTTGTAACTGCAAAATCCCATGAATGGAAACACCTGGGTGTCAGATGCTCTGCTCCTGTTCAAGGAGGTTTCCCATTGGCAAGCATTGGTCTAGGTATGTCAGAGATATGCTTCCTCAAATGATTACAAATTTCCAATGATTTAAGTATTGATTAGTACACAATAAGTAGCCTGGTAAGGAAAATATTGGATTGTAGGATTCATTACTCCAGATATAAGACCAGCAGTGTGTGGGGGGGGAATGGTCCAAGATTACCAGGACCTATTTTAGGGAGTATCAATCCTTTAAATAGTAATAGAGAAACAATGGATTGGTAGGTAGATACATATTTCCAGTAGTTCCTTTAAAGCTAATCAAATTGAGGAGAAATGGGGAAAGAGGCCATTTACTCCTTAAATTTTCCATTTGCTTAGTTCCAGTTCCTTTTCATTCTGGAAGATCTAATTATACTTATTCTTCTTACATGTAGCTAACCAGCAGGGTCTGCCTCAACTGAGCTCTAACAGATCACAAACGGAGCTTTTGTTCTGATCTTACTGCTTAGGTTAATGCATCCTGACTTCTCAGCTGAAACCCGGTGAAGCTGCTGTTCCTCTGTCTGCATGGGGAGAAAATGCCCCCCAGGAAGAAAGTGAAACCCAGCACTGTTTACAAATCTTGAGTCGAATTCTCATCCTGTTCAGCAGGATGAGAATCTGACCCCTTATTGAAGTTAGAAAGCTGAAAATGACATCAAAGCTCTCTCATGAATGCAGGGGAGATAATGACTTAAGTGGCTTTAATCTAACATGCTCCTAACAATGGAAACCCATATCTTCTCTTTCTACAAAGGAGAAAATAGGCAACACTCACATTGATAGTTAACAGTCAGGCCATCTCATTCTAACCCTCCCTTCTATGGGTCCCACATCTCTAGGGTTTCACTTAGAAATTTCCCTTGCATCAGGGAAATAAGATGCATAGGAGAGTTTACAGAGAGGTGGTGCTGAAAACGGAGGCGGAAGTGTACAGGAGATACTTGAATGCCTGGGAAAGACAATCTAGTATCCCCTGCACAGGCTTAAAAGGCAAGGAAGTTCTCTTGTGCTTTATGTCTTTACAGAGAGGTAATACTTCACCTCTGCAGGTACACATACAGCTGTCTCCCAGGGGTGCTATAAGAAAAGAGTGAGGTGAAGAGGTAGGGCTTAAACATTCTACAGAGACAAAATACATGTCTGTGGCTCCCATCCATGCTACACCTACATTCCAGGGTCTGGATTTTCTTGGAATCAGTAGGATTGAGCAAGAAGAATTTGGATATTATAGCAATAAAAGACAGAAATGAGTCTCCAGATGTGAAGCTTCTGGGGCATGTCACAAACTGATCTTACACTTGGCTTCATATCTGCAGGGTGAATATACGTTTTCTCATTTTACTACCTGAAGGATTTGAAATCCTCAACCCACTGTCTGTATCTTTTCAGGCAGAATCAACATAGCCCAGCTCTCTGAATAGGTAATAAAATTTACAGTAAGTTATGTAAATGGTGCATTACACACCTTAAAATCACAGATTAAGATAATATTCAAGTGTCACAGAATTTGCCATTTGAAAGTTAAGTCTTTGTTAGTAATAACAAAACAATGCACACCTCTTTCACTATCAAATTCTAGAATGTGACACACTCCCTCAAAATCCATGCCACATAGCCACTAGCTGTTAAGGTTTCTAGAACATATGTTGTTAATCAGCATCTCTCTAGTCTTCAAGGACTGACATCTTCTCTAAAGTCCACAGTTACAGCACTTGTATGGAAGGGGTTTAGAAGGAGTGCTCAGTGGTTGAAAGAAATCCCTGTTCCAGAAGCCCAAGTTCGAATCTCAATATTCATGTTAGATGGATCACAACCACCTGTAGTGTAACCTGCAGGGGGAGATCTGACACCATCTTCTGGCCTCTGTAGGCACCTGCACATGAAAAACATAAATAAAAATAATAATAAAAATCTTTAAAGCACTTGTATATCTTTCTGGATTGCCCAAAATGACACTAGAAGTCTCTCTAGCCTTCCCAACTATATGAACTATATGGTTTGCTCTTTTTTTTTTCTCACAGCCTTAATCACAAGCTTGGAAACTACCTACATAAGGAGTAATAGGCCCATGCCATTTCTTCCAAAGACCAGCATGTTTGTCATCTGTCTGCATTCCTGAATGGGCAAGCCTCCACAAGCTGTCATGTTCCGTGATTATTTTCCCCTAACATGTGTTGTTAATTTTTCATCTTAATGAACTGTCCAGTTGAGTTTAACAACCAGAATAGTGATAGGTTACACAATAAAAATGGCTTATGCTTGGCTATTGTTAGAATTCTCCCTGTAACACCGGCACATAATTGAAATAAAATATCTCAATGGCTACAAACACCATTTGTCAAGAATAAAGTGGTGTAAGTGCTATTTCAAAAATTCATGCTAACAGGCTTTATAAACATGGATTATAGAAGCATTCTTTCTATTGATACCTACTCAAGCCATTAAGTGCATGGCTATTATTCTCTGTTTGCTCAAGTGAAACCACTTTGGGTACCATACTACATGTCAGCCCCAATTTCCCACAGTATTACAGATGTAATCTTTCCTGCTCCAGGATAGGTCAGGAAAGCCCAAAGGCCAGTGCTAATGCACAGATGCACACATAGGGAAAGCATCATGCAGCCTTTGGCATCTTGGGAGTGGAGTGTTCCAGGACTGCATACCACTCACATCTGACTGATCATCCAGGAGAAACTCAGAGACATCCAAAGATTCTGCTCACCCCAGAAATACAGATGAATCCAAGCTCCAGGTCTCTATTTTAGTGAAACAATGCATCTCATTCCTATGGACTCAGACAGGAAACATTCCAACTTTGTATATTTTTTTCTATCATTCACTCTAGAAGTATTTAGAAAGCTAACTGGTATGGATCACATTGCTCTTGCCCCTCAAAATATAGACAAGGTCCTACTTCCAGAGTTTGAGGGTTGCTGACATCATAGATAACTTGGGCAACACAAAAATTAACTGTGAAAGGAAAAGTCCTGATATTCGTCAATGATGATAGTCTTTAAATGACTAGGTGGAATGATGCAATATAAAAATATGGCAAAATGAATAGAAGCTGTGGCTTTTGAGCTGTAAATTCAGAAAAAATCCCTCAAGTAACAGCATCTAAGCCAATCCCAAAATAATTAGAAGGTACCAGGAAGGCAGGCAGTCTTTCAAGGCTGACGATATGGTGACAGTATAGACTCTGAGACAAGAAGAGGGTATGCTGTGTAATGCTAAGGGACGGAGCAAAGAGTAATCATATAAATAGAGAAATGGCTTCATTCTGATTCAGCTGTCTTCCACTAAGCGGTTTTTGCACTGTGACCATAAGAATGGCAAGGAAATTTCCACTTCAACTATCTCAACCCTTATTACATATTTCTGGAAATCAAGTTGATACCTGTTTTTCCTCCATCATATCTTTTCAATTTCTGACCCTGTCCATGATTCCCATTGGCACGACAGTCTCACATCTCTAAACTCTTCTGAATAATTATCCCATACATTTTCTTTTCCAGTCCATGTCCCCCTTAACCCAGACCCCATATTTCACCTTTACATAGGGCTAAATGAAGTCTAGCACAAGGTCATGGCAACACCACTACTAATCTCTTGGAAGAAGTACTTATTCTATGATACAATGAGCAGAACCCAGGCAATAGAAGGTTTCCTTTGACCTTCCTTCAAGGACAGGGGCAAAATGCTTGACAAAAAAACATAAAGTACAGAAGCAGGATTAAACTGCGTCCAGAGCAGAAGCCAGTTAAATTCTGTGTGACCAGAGGTCCCAGTCACAGTGGTATTTTTCTTCTTAGCACTGTGCTAAGGATGTGATAATTAAGTCTCCAATGAAAAAAGTACAGGAGCAAGTGAATCCTGTAGATTCATTCAGTGACACAGAAGCTTGTTGCAATAGTCAACAGAGTTTGTCACAGATTGGATAGAGATGAAGTTTAACATCCTGACACTTCTTAGGGATTTTTCTTGGTCGCAACACCATGAAAGCAAAAACATTGGAAGCGGAGGCATTCTTAAAGAGAGGCAGGGTGTGAGGTAGTCTAAAAATTGCTCTGATCACCCTGCATGGTTCTCTGGGCTAGGGATAGATGATACATCAAACTCATCCCTATTGCGGAAAAGGTGGCCAAACCTTTACTTCAGCCCTCCTAATGTGTGTTAAGCAAGGAGATGGAAATTCCATTGTCCCAAATGAGATAGAACCTACAGTTGATGCAAGCTTTGAAGTGCCTAAGCTTAAGAAGTTTCTCGGCCAAGAACAATGACCATAGATCCTGTAGTAAAGAAGACACTGGGTAATATAGTGATAGAGATGAATCTTAAATATTACTTAAACTACCAAGGGAGTATTAAGGCAAGTACTGTAACCTTTCACTGTATGATTTAGGGTAAATAAGCTTTATTACTGGGGCATGATCTGGATAGAATTTGGGGATAACACCCATTTTTCTCTTGTGCTTTTCCTTCCCAGTCACCATTTGGTGATCAGCCTTGTTACAGAACGCATCTCCACGACGTTGCTCTGCTTCTCAACAGGCACAAAGCAATGAAGGCAGCCAGGGACTTTGAGTCTAATGGCCAAGATAAACTACCTTCCATTTGAATAACTTATCTCAAGGCATTTGTTCCAGCAATAAAAAGGAACATACCTGATACTTAGCTTAAAGGAAACCCTACTCATTTGATAGCTTCAGTTTCTCAAAGATCTTGGTGCTGACAAAATAATCAAAGGAAAATGCAAAAATTTCTTCCTGAATTTGGCTTAGCTGTTCCTTGGTTTTGGAGAAATACCAATGCTGTTTTGTGAGTGGGATGTATATATACTAGATTTTTGCCTTTTGTTTTATATTATATATTGCATTGGACTGTGTACAAGCATAGCTCTGTTTTTAGGTTCTGATTAACCCCTCTCGGCTTCAGTTTGCTCTTCCATGTAATGGGATGAATTCAAATGAATAGTGTCAATTCAAGCGATTAGAGTAGAAAGTTTATAGGAAATGTAATGTAAACTTTTAAGGGCCATGCAGTTAGTGTGAAGCATAAAACCTGTCCCTTTCCAAAATCGGTTTGAAACCATTCTCCAACAGATTAATGTGCCCAAACCACAGGAGCAGAAAGTCTGGTGGTTAGGGGCCATGTCTCATTCCTGCTTAAACCATCCACCCAGCAAGCATGTACACATAACCCATACTTCAACAGATGTAATGATATTAAGCACCCAAAAGTTTTTCTCCCAAACCTTGCAGACTTGAAGATAAATAAATGGCTGTGGATTAACAGAGCTGCCGCAGCACTTACTTCTCTTGGCACAGTAAGCAGAGTGCTGAGACCCACAATCCATGTACAGAGCCACGAAAAGGATCTCATTGCTTTTTAAGTCAGATGGAAAAATAAAAAATTTAAATAATTTATTGCCATATAACAATACACACAGGTTTTATTTGTCAGTTTTTAGGTAACTGACTTAGTCTAGCTAGTACTGCCCATACATGGATGGGTTGGAGCGAGGGCTATCCACTGCCAAACAGGAAACCTACCTATGTCCATATCCTCAGCAAAGGGTGATTGTCCTTATTTGGCATTTGGCAACCACCCTCTTCCAGTTGTTCTTCACTGTGTGGACCATATACCGCGTCTGTGCGAGGGTCCAGCACTGGGTGGAGCTTTATTCTTATCTCCGCTGGCACCTTGTATCACACTTTCTGGAACTAAGAAATCTAACCAGCAGAGAGAAAATTTCCAAGGTAGCTTGATATTGATTTATCTGTGTCCTTCAGCCAAAGTATGTGGTGTCTTTAGCAAAAGGCTATCACCAGTACTTACTTACAATATCAGCTAAGAGCAAAGAAAATAAACAGAAAAATTAACTTTTAAAGTAGAAATTTATGCTCATTTTTTATTCCAAAATTATTGTAAAACACAATTGCATTATTTTAGTACATAAAATGGGCAATGACTGAAAGAGTTTACGGAACTTACAGTGAGATCCTGAGGGACCAAGATCTCTGTGAACTGGGGTAACAAGTGCTCAGCTATCTTACAGGATCTGAACTCCTGAGAGAAGGGAAGATTTTTATGCTCAAATCTAGAAAAAAGGGTTCAGATGAGGCCATGCGTGTGGGAGCATCAGGTTCAAAACGTCATAGAGTTTCAAGTAGGATGGGTGGGGTCTTCTGGAGATGAGAAAGAGTGTGCATAGGGCTCATATCAATCCAATATGCCTGGCAAGGATCTGGGAAGTGTATCTTGTGAAAGAGTCCAGGCTCTGGAAGCTTAGGCCTCACCCAAAAGCTTCTAGACACAATGTGTACCACCAAAACCACATTGCAGCTCAGTGGCAGTGCACCAAGGCTAAAAAACATAGACTTCTCCACACTGACCCAGAGCACCAGCCATCCTGGCCAGGCTGGTATCAGCACAGGGTTGCTTGATGCATCAGTTTGAAGGCTGGTGTAGGGCAAGTGGTCCAGCCTCAAGCCTTGCAGAGAGTGAAACCACACAAGCCACAAGCTTTTGTCTTCCATTGCTCAAGAATAATGTGCAGGATTGAAGCCAATGCATACCAATCTTCTCAATATTCTTCAATCTTTTTGGGAAAATAGTAGTGTTAGGGATTGAACCCAGGGCCTTGTGTATGCTAGAAAAGCAATCTACTACCAACGTACATGCCTGAATTCATTTATTTAGTGTAAATTAGGAAATGTTGATAGTGGTGTCAAGAGATCTAGCGTGGTATCTGCAATGAGTAGGATTACGTTGCTGGGGAAATCTGGCAGACATTCATCAGAGAAGTACTTACTCACTAGCCTTTACACGTAGGTGACCGATATTTTTTTTTTTAAATGCCTTTTATATAAAATAAAAAGTATAGGAACTGTAACTATGGCAACCTAACAGCAATTGGCATGGTGCTTAGATACTAAAATTTAGAGCCTCTCAGAAGGATGAACTCACTGGCTCCTTCAAAATTTCTCTAAAGCTTCCAAATGGAGGCATCTGCCAGTTGTCTTGCCATAACCTTCTGAATCCTCCAAAGACACAAAGAATTGGTGGTACCTTTAATATGGCTTGTTACCTTTCTTTCTATGTCCTTTTTTTCTCTCATAGCCTTGATCTCTGGGCTCTCCAAAAGGCAAAGAGTAATCTGGGTTAGTAGCCTCTAGAGGTAAAGATAATTTTGTGTTTTAGCAATCGTGTGGTACCATGGAAAGCCAATGAGCAACAGCTTGATTTCCATCTGAAACTATCTGGGGACAGCTAAAATGCCTTATAAGGCCCACCCTAAAGAAAGGGCAAGACACAGAAGTAGGCTAACAGGCATCTTAAGTTTATGAGTTCCTTGACAATAGGAAGTACCATGAGCTTATTGGTAGGCATTTTATGTAAACTTAATTTCAGTAAGCAGGCACACCTGTGTGTTGAGTGTTTAAAAGTGAGTTAACGACTGTCCCTTGAAATCCCACCCCACTGTGATCAGATTCAATTGCTTTTTCAACTGAGATATTTCTCTTTGTCTTACTTTCATCTCCTGAGAGGACCGAACTTGAAAAAACAAACAAACAAATAAAACAAACAAAAAAAAATGTCTTGGCAAAGATCATGAGTGTGTAGTCTGAAGGCTTTTGGACTTGTAGCTGAGTCAAAGAATGAATGAAGACCCGAGAACAATACTTTTATATCTAGACCACAGGGCTTCAAAACCCAATACATTCGCTTTTTAGGTTACCTCCTGCCTGCCCCAGTACAACGTTCTCATCTTTCATGCACAGTACACTTCGCTATGTAATACATAGAGGAAGTACACAGATAACTTGAGCAATACTGAAATGCTTTGATCGTTCAAAGCAAGGAATCCTACACCAGACTTTGAGATGCTGTGTTGACTCTGACAAGCAGAACAGAAGAGATAATGCCATCTAAATGGCTGGTTGTCGGAAATGAAGAGATTAGATGTCAATTGGCATCTTGCTTCACTGGACCACTGAGCACACAAGGCAAGCACAAAGAGCATGCTCTCCTGGCCTGAACAGTGACAATTAAGTCAGGGTCAAAATCTTCCCAAAACATTAAGTTAACCAAAGATGGTACCTGCCGTCCATCTGTTTTCTCAGGGTGGATCAACTACTTCTGGAAGATCAAATAATATACTTTTAGTTGCAAAAGTATCAAAGCTATTTTTCTACATATGAGCATGGGAACAGAAAACCTACTCGGGTTTCTGATTTAGTGACATACAAGATAATACCTGAGTTGGGCTGACAACTCATAAAAGTATTAGAATAAAACCAAATGACTTTCAAACATCAGAGACTCTAGGGTAAAAGGTTCATGAGGATTTCTTGTAGTATTTTTTAAAATTCTTCCTTAGGTTTCAAATGTTTTAATAGTAAACCAATGTGTTTTAACCTAAACAGGCACAAGTAAGAGAAGATAGGATTGTTTTTGTTTTTATTGTGTTGTAGAACATAGTGCAAAAAAGTGCAGTTGTGTGTCACCTTGAACATAAATGGCCATTTAAATGTATGTTCCTGTAACTGCTTAGAAATTCTATGGATAGTAATGTACCAAACCAAACATAATAGTTGCCTACGAGGACGGAAATTAAGGCACAGACACACACAAAAAAAATGTATAAGATTTTTTTTTTGAGCACTAAATTTCCATTTTAGTTTAAAATCACCTTTATTCAGTCATCTTATTTGCTTGCACAGGAACAATTTATACAATATTTTAGTCCTGACCAAAAGTGGCCGAACTTCTGTAGCGAACCCTCCTTTGTCTCCTTTTGGTCAATCCCACCTGTGCTCAAATCTAAATCCAGTGGCTGCCTCTCTCAAGGGAGCCTCTTCTGATTTTGTCTAGCCGAGTTAGCCCTTCTCTGTGTATGGTATTAATAGATGTGACTGTGTCCAGGTTGTCTATCTGCCAGCCTCACATCAGGGCACAGCTCTGCCAGGCAGAGCTCTTTAATGGTACGAGTTTAGCTTCATTGTCATATTCATTCGTGAATATTTGATTTTTACTGCAGCTTCACAACCTAACCCGAGATATAAAATAAGTCTCATATGCGAAAGAAGGTTGCAAAGAATGACTGCCCAGAAGCCTGTTGGTGCTGGAACCCATGATGTAATTTTTAAATTTCTTACAGAGTTTTGAAACATGACCATACCAAAATAATTGCAAGAAATATCCTCTAACTTTCTTCCATGCAAGTTGATTGAAAATAACAGTTACAGTTACGTACAAAAGAGGCAAATTGATGGCTAGGAGACACTGGAGGCAAAGAACCATCCTAGCCATTTTCAACCCTGTGGCCCTCTGCATGTTCTTCAGCTCCTGTGAACCTCAGTATCCTCATTTACCAGAGCAGCTAACACAACCTTCAAAGTTTCAGGCAACATAAACAAGATAATAACTGCTGATCGTGTAAGACAGAGCCTGACATAATGATGTTCAATAAACATCAGGCAGTTATTATTAAAAACGGCCCTTTTGTGTGTTGTGAGTTAAATAAAGCAAGACAAAGCATCTATACTTTGGTGTAAGCATATCCTTTAGAGCAGAATTCTTTGAGGGGTAAGAAGCTCACTTCGCCTGGCCTGTAGAGCACCATGCAATCATTCCTTGAATCAGGAATAGCTGTCGCCTTACACATTTCCAAGAGAAGAGCCGCAGTATATAGTCAACAAGTGAATGGAGTGTCTGTTTATGATTTTGGTGACACTGGCTTCAGACAGATACTTGGCCTCCTTCTCCACGGTGGCCTACATCCCGAAATAGGAAATGTGCATTCTCAGACAGCCCCAGCAGGTGCAGAGGACACAGCAGCAGGCTGCCAGCATTTAGAGCTGTCAGCGACAATTCAGAGCCTGGTGGATTTGGCAGCACAGGTGAGCTGCCCTCCAAGCAGCTTTCTAGAATTGACTTCTATGCAAATGAGAAATAATGGCTGACCTATGACCTGAAGCCCCTGCTGATTGTTACTCAGCAGGGTGTGAGTGTGCTTGCAGGCCTCTTCGGCAGAGGACACTTCCCTTTCACATCTCTAAGACATTCATTTGCAGGCCCCGGTGACCTATTAAATACCCAGCAGGGCTGCAGGGCTGACATATACCCTATAGCCACCTGGGGAATTCCTCTGGTGAAGTGAGAATAGTATCTAAGCTACAGATAGGCTAGGAGTTGAAGGAAAGCTCCAGAGATTTTCCAGAAGTTAGCCTAAGATCTCTTCCAATGAACCTGGCCTTGTCTCTACCTTGTACTGAAATTCTCTCCTCTGTTCCCTTGCCACTCAGATTTGAGTACATCAGAGCGATCTACTTGGCTGCAAGCATCATTTAAATAGGGAACATGTCTTTTTCACCTCTACTTGTGTTTGTGGCAAATCACAGGGACCCAATCAAGAAACTCGAAAATCCATATGTATTAGGAGTCAGTGTAAAGCAAATGGATGGGTTTGTAGATTCATCGGAGCCACCAAAGTTGCGTACTATGTCTTGAGTGAAGCTTGTGGTTTATATTGCTTTGTTGTTTCTAGAAGACAATCATTAACAAGCTGTTTTCTCCCCTGAGACATGAAAGCCCTTTCCTTAAAATCAGAACACTGTCCTAAAGAGTTCAAGCATCTATTCTACCAGTGCCACTGTCTCTTGTGGTGGTAGAAGATGTTATTTTTACTTTAAATAGGGATTTGTGGGCAGCAGGCTCCATGGTCTCAATCATTTTTTGGGAAGCATAAGAATATTTTGCTCCCTTGCCTTGGATAAAAGTCATGCAAAATTCCCAAAGAAAGGAGTGGTTTTAATTTCTAGGTGGAAAAGAAAATCTAACAGATTTCCTAAAAGTGCTTTTTATTTAACTTTTGACTCTGTTTCATTGGAACCTCACTCTATGTGTCCCCACTATTGAGAAAAATAGAAAATGTCACTAGCACATCCTACTGAAGAATTCAGAGGGCTGATGAAAATGAAGAGGGCTATCCATCTTGGCAGAAACGAGATGATTAGCATTCACAGGCACAACCACAGGGGGATGCATGTCACCTGCTGAACCAGACATCAGAGCAAAGGAGTGCAGAATAATCAAACACAGGAGCAGCCCATCCCAGCCTTGCAGTTTCCTAATTGGGCTACAGCTTTGCAGGGAGGTGAGGCTTTGCTTCCACTGCTGATGGCTTTCATGCATTGTGGTTTTGTTTGTGTTTTTGTTTTCCTAGCAACTGTTAACCAGAGCATGGAGGGGGGGGCAGTTTGAAGACTTCTCAAATGGAAATTCTCTCCCCAAACAGACTCTCATTAATATATGAGACTCATAGATCTGGGAAATCTCCAAAGATTTACATGTTGCATACACAGTGGCTAGATGACTGTCTTTTTAACAGTACTTTCTGAAGGCTGAAGAAGCAACCCTATGTAGAAGAAATGCTTTTGCCCAGAATTTAGCAGATTCGTCCAGAGGAAAGATGGAAGAGGAGACTGGTAAAAAAAAGCACAATTATAGACATTCCACTGCTACAAATTAAAACGATATGTATTGCTGCATACTGCCACACACAACTTATGTTCTCTAAGGTCCAGTTTTCTCAGGCAAAATTTCTGAATAATAGTAGCTGCAGCACAAAGCAAGGAGGAGTGATACCTTCAAAGACAGCATGCTTCTGACTCAGTGCAAAACCACAATGCCAGACAGCTGATCTTAGTAATCTTTCTGTGTGTGTCTACTTGAGTTCATTTTCTTCATGCTCTGCTAAAAATACATTGAAGGTGTGTTTATTTTATCTGTCTAATAAGTATTTATTTATTTTATCTGTCTATAATTATTGCATGCATACTCTGGGTAAGACCCAGTGCTTGAAATTGGGAACATGATAGTCCTGAAAAGAACCCTGACCCCTAAAACATGGAGCTGGAGAAGTAGCCAATTAAGTATATGCCTGTGTTTCAAATATTAAATGTCACTCACAGGATCTGTGTTTGAATTCTAGTTTTCCAGAAAATGATGCTATTTTAGGAAGTGATTATGTTTTCAGAACCTGTGGCCCAGCTGGCAGAAGTCAGCTGCTTGGACATGCCTTGAAAAACATGTCTGCCTCTAGTTTGATCCAGAGCTCATGCTTATGGTCTGGCCAGTGTGATGAGCTCTGTTATAATCTGTGCTGTGATGGACCTCTTCCACACCCTGCCTCTCCCACTACAGTTCCCTGCAACAGTGAGCTGGGATAAATCTCTTCTCCTGTGAGTTGTTGCTATTTGATCACAGTGATGAGAAAAGTGGCTAATGTGCTGACAATTATGACCTGATGTGAAAATTACTGTGGATGGTATAATCCACGGCCACTGAAGCATTATCTAGGAGACAACCATGACTTGATCTTGGGGAATAAAACCCTAAAGCAATCAAGCAAACAAATCTTTTTAGAAATAACGAGCTCCAAGCTAAGCTTTAAAAAGAAGAGAGATGCTATTGTCTGGAGTAAATGAGCATGTATCCTAATGGATCGTTCCTGGGGGAACATATAGCAGAGGGTGGATGTGCAGAAAGAGCAGCTGAGATGTGATTCTGGTCAGTGAAAGGGTGCCTTACTTATTAAAGAATTCTAGAAGTCTCTTAAGAAACTCATAATTAATTCATATCTCTGTCTTTAAAAGAAATGAAGAAGAAGAGTAATATAATACATGGACATAGAAATGTTTCTCATGGTGTGTATAAAAGTTGAAACACTGTGGAACTGATGAGGAAAGGTAGCCATGCAGTCCAAAAGACTAGTAGTATTAGAGAAGAATTTCCCTTGCATCGGATAATGTCAGTTGGAATAGATGAACCAAAATAATTGAAGAATAATTGAAAGTAGCGTTTATAGGAATTTACCAGACTCAGTTACTGTGAGGGATACAGGACTGACAGACACAAGGGATCACTCCTGTGTTTCTAGTCTGGCTAAACAGTTGAACTTCCGCTGAACTTTGGGATATAGGACACAGTGAAGGTTTAGAAGAAAACACATGGAAGGCATTTGTCCTGTACATATGTACCACCTGGAATTATATACAACACACAATTGTACACAGACATTTGGATAGATTGATCTAGAAGCCCATACAGTAGCAAGTCATGGCAAAGAATTACTGTTAAATTTTATATCTTGAAGCCAGGTCTGTCAGTGCACACCTTCAATCCCAGTACACACAAGAGAGAGGGAGATGGATCTCTGTGAGTTTAAGGCCAACCTGGTCCGCATTGTGAGTTTCAAGCCAGTCAGGCTGCACAGTGAGACTATCTCTGACACAAAACTTTCTAACTGGGGATACAAATGACTTGTGGGAATGGTGCCAGCCACCATTAAATAGACAGAATGAAGGTAAATGGATTTGGAAATTTCTAAAATGTAAAACTGTCAGTGACTAAGGATCCACTATATTGTCTCAAGGAAGAGCTCAGAAACTTAAAGCTATTCAGTCAGCGACCAGAAGAGCTGGGCCATAGCATTAAAATCCAACCTCTGGGCTCATTATGGAGGCTCCCAGCCTCCTAGAAATTTTGATTTTTTGTAGAATTCAACACATCTTGTTTTAAAAATTTCTTTCAAGAGGAAGAAAAATGATAAAAATGAACTGTAGGGCTCACCTAAATCAGTCTGTGAAGACATATGCTGTGTCAAAGAATTATCATGGTAAATGTCTTTACTTTCTTCCATATCAGATTTAGTAAAAAAATATTGTCTTCCCCAGAATGACATCTAACAGGTACACAATAAAGAGAAACCAATTAAAACAACAGTGAATAATCACTTTCTTAAAACCAAGAAGACATGGACTTCTTTCCCTCCAAATTTCTACTTTGAATTTCCAGACTGAGCCACACATGAGGGCTGAAATGGTAGGCATAACTCTCATATCCACAAACATAGTAGCATATGAATCCTTTAGGAAAACTGGTCTGTCTTACCTTCTTCACCCATTGGATACTTGCTGCCAATTCCTATAACATACTCCACCCATCTGATTGGTCATTCAACAAATAACAACAGAAATGAATGTCTTCACGGGTCCACAAAGCCAAAAGCACAGTGATTTCTGGGAAAAGAAAAAGAAAAAAGGAAGAAGCATTATTAGTAATATAGATGTGGTGGAAATTAGTAAAATGGCCATTACTTTATTTTGGGAATAGACAGTTGTTTAAGATAGACTATTCTTTTTGAAGACAGTAGCCTAGTCATACAAAGAAAGGATAAATGAGCTATTACAATTATATGAAAAACAGGAGAACTTGTGGATTTAGAATTACCAGGTTAATGTGATCCACCATATTAATGTTTAATAAATTGATATCAAAGGTGAATCTGGGGAGCTATCCAACCACTTGTGTTGTGAATATCACATCCACTTGCTCTAGAAATAACATAATCCTTATAGGGTAGATGGAAAACTTTCCGAGAGAACTTTCTAGCAATGTGTACTTTGATTCAAAGCCATGCATTCCCTTCTAAAGTGAGAAGGAGCTCTTCAGAGCTGACAGGTCCTCATGGGATGATCCACTCAAGGACAACAAAGAACAGTAGTGGTGGAGATAGCTGTTGTTCATATGCAACAAGAGCACAAGGCTGAACATGCTTGCCAATCTTCAACAGGCTTACACCCCCCCTTCACAACAACAATCTAGACTTTCCGTGTCTGGATTCACTTTGTATCTACCCAAGTGTCTCACACATTCACTATCCCAGAGCAGCTGTTCATATATTAGTTGAATGAATGATGAAAAGTATTTGGGGTGTCTAAACAGCTTTGAAAGCCAAGGCACTGAACTAAGGAAGGTGCTGACTGGCAAAGCGTCCCTAAGACTGCAACCTACAGATGTTCTTGCCTGTCCTTCATCTCTAGAATATCCACTTTCTATAACCAGCTTGGCTTGTATGGGGTCATTAATCAGAATCCTCATTGACTGTTTATTGTACTGCTTATTTCAAATTTACTTTTCCATGTTCTATATGATAGCTCTATATGATACAAGACCTAAAAACAAAATAAGACAGACAAAACAAAGAAAAATCCGCACTGAGAGAATTTGGATGAATTTTAAATCTAAAATATGCTCCTAGAAACTTACTTGAGAGATGGTAGCAACAATAATATTGTCTTGTGTGAAATACTCAAGATGTCAAGGACTATGCATCTCTGGTCTTATCCTGGACACACAAAAAAGCAGTAACACAACATGGAGCTGATAAGGCAACCATGAGACACATTTTAGCCAGGGAGCAAAACTGTTACCACCAAAAAAACCACATATTTAGATAGCAGGACCTTGATATCAGCCATCCCTGGGTAACCACTAAACGGACAGCAAATGAACCTCAGAATAGGGTCTTTGCTGAAATAGATCTAAAAAATAGAGCCTTCTCCCTAAGGCCATTTTTTCTTGAGCCTTCGTAACTACTGGTTTGTCTCTGAAGTTTAGACTTGCCTGGGACCCATCATTCCTTTCTTCTTCTTGGTATGAGAATGTCTATCTACCCTATGCCTCCCACAATTACAACAAGGAAACATACAATTTATTTGGATGCACAAATTACAGCTACAGGGGAATTGGCTTCAAGATGACCTATAATTTGATTCTTCTGGGTTTGATATAGATGAAATTTCAACGAGAGGTGGATCTTCCTATGTCTATTGTCCCAGATGCTGATGTATGTATGTAATATTATTTATCTAGTTGCATGACCAGAGAGATTCTCAGTAAAGCAGTGTCTACATGTGTTCATACAACTCAGCACTGTGCAAGGTTAATTATGCATTGTTATCAACCAATACCTTTCTGAATGTGATGTTAATAAGCAGTATATTATTAAAATGTTATGAACAGGGCTGGAGAGATTGCTCAGTGGTTAAGAGCTCTCCTAAAGGACCGGGGTTCAATTCCCAGCACCCACATTGCAGCTCACAACTGTAATGCCAATTCCAAGGGACCTGGCACCTTTACACTAATGTACATAAGATAAATTTTAAACTAAAAATGTTATAAACAGTATAAAAATAATTTTCCCAAATCATATGTGATATATTCTCTTCTATCTGAGATACCACAGTTGGAATTCTTTGTCCAACTCAGTGGACTATTGCAGAGGGCCAGAATCTATAAGACAAATGCCTAAGCTCTTATTCCTTCTTTCTTCCTTTCTAGGCTAATAATGTAAACAGTACATTCTGAGGCTGGCACTATCTGTAAAACTTTAATTACTTAATCTATGGAAACCATCTCAGAGCCTTCACGTTGCCTTGCTTCTTCACCTCCTTGAAAGCTGTTTCATATAAAATGTCTTTCATCCAAAGATCACAAAGTTATGGAAGAAACAACAAAAACAAAAGGATGACATTATCTAATTATTTAGAATTTTGTTAATTGCAGAACTTTGTGAATGGGGATCTATGAGCCCGGTGGAAAGGGCTTTCTTCCAACGACATAATATCCCTTAGATACAAAAGTATAAATATAAACACTCTACATTGTTATTTGAATTTTGAGCAAGGTTTCTGAGTCTGAGAGGGCTGGGAGGGTTTATTCTACACCTTTCCCTTCATTACAAACCTTTATGTTAAAAGGTTCATATTTTCTCATTTTGCACACACTCCATGACTCCCTGATCTGCAATCATGTGTTGTCTTCTGTTCTCCTGAAACCAGCCTTGCCTCATCCACATCCTACCTACTCTAAGATGTTCCTCTTTCATGTTGCAAGTCTAGGAGTCATCAGATCCACCTTCCTGTGCAGTCACCCTGTGCTCTACCATCCCCTTTCATCGCTGTGCATGGCCACACCGAGGACTAAAGCTCTTATGAGCACAGCCATTAAATTATATATATTATTTCAAAGAGACAGAGAAATCAGGTACAAGAACACCTGAACACTACAGGTATTAATAATAATGGGAAAATACTATGTACACATACTAAAATCAAGACTTCTATGCCAAATATAGATATGCAGGCTCGCAAGTGTAACACTCAGATAGTGAGTTTGACACAAACCTTGGCCTCGATATAAAATCCTAACTTAAAATCAAAACAAACAAACAAAATAAAACAGTGACTGGCTGGCTGGCTGGCTGGATGGATGGATGGATGGATGGTGGATGACTGAATAATAACAGCTTGAGAAGAATACAAATGTAAAGATTTGGTTTATACGTGGTCATGTCCTGATTTCCAGCTCTCTAAAAATAATGCCTTGTTTTGTAGATTACCATGTGTGGATTCTCTTCTCAGACTTTATGTTTACTGTTTAAAATGTGTGTGTGTGTGTGTGTGTGTGTGTGTGTGTGTGTGTGTGAGGCATGAGGCAGTGCCTGCAGAGACCGGTACAGGGTTTCACACCCCTTACAAACTGGAGTTTGGGAGGCCTCCAATCATCTGCAAGGGCAGTAAGGACCCCTAAGTGCCGAACCATTCACAGTGGAGGTCCCCTTCTAGAACGTAAGCTCAACCAGAATGGGTATATTTTAAAAGCATCTTCAACTGGAACCAACCACGCTGTGTTGATAGAAGGGTGAATGAAAGTGTAGAATATATTAAATGTGGCAGAGTAGCCCCTTTACACTTACTCCATCAACACACACTTCAGTGTCTTAAAACCTGTGTTTGTGTGTACTGTGAGCACAGAAGTCCTGCAGCTAGAATATGGGCTGAAAGGAAGCATTATGGATGAGGGGAGAAAGATAGACAGGGGAGATGATAGTGCAACCCCATTTTACAGATACAGAAACTGAGGCCTTATAGTGAATGCTCAAGTGCATGCAGCAAAGAAACAGCAGGACTAGAGTAGGTTGCCAACAGTCCACTCCTTCTCAGAAACCCTAAGAGCCCCAACATCTGAGCCACTTGTCAGAACAAATAGTGCCTGTTCCTGCTGTGTGTTCAAAGATACTTGCTACATTTGGCATAAGGCTTGCAAGCAAAGAACTAAGGATGGTCAAGAACAGACTCGATCAAAACAAATGATGACTAAGCATTCCCATGTCATCAGTGCGAAAGCGAGTTAAAATGCAGGTTCGTGGAGGGGCTGTTAGGACTGCATTCTACTACGCTCTAGAAGCAATGGCTAGACACACGTGGCTGATCCTGCTCTGTGTTTTTCTTGCTCAGCAAGCAGCAGAAGGGACTCGGAAAGTGTAGCACGCTCTGGGCATCTACAGATGGGAACTTACAGCTTTTTGGAGTGTTACATGTTCTCAACATTGTCAAAGTGATGATTAAGCACCATTAATAATCACCCCTGGGTGTTTTTTTTTTCTTGTTATTGCCAAAGTCCCCAAACCATATGTTGAAACATATTTTATAAGATAAGCCTGTCGATTATGAATATTTAAAAAGAAAGGGAGAGGCACTGTGAGAAAACCTCACTTAGAGCCCAGGTTTTGCCTCTGCTAAACTAGATTGAGTTTGGATAAGCAATAACTATCTGAGGCCTTTTTCTGTATATAAAATGTAGATAGTAACGTTTTTGGAGGGTTATTATAAAGGATAGTAGTGAGGATAAATGTAAAATCTCAATTAAAAATCATGAGCTGTGATTATTAAAAGATAGACACATACTGTGATTTTACAATTGTTATGATTGTTTTATATTTCACTCTATGTTTGCTTCGCATAAAGCTCATCAGTAGATGCATCAGTATTTATATCATACATACATTTGCAATCATACAAAATGTAACTAACATTTTAACAGCCATCAATGAGCATCACCATTGACATTTTTTTAATATGAGGAAACCAAGTCTCAAAGAGTTTTAAAGATGCCATGATGCTCATTGACTTGGCTTAGACCTCTGCTCCAACTGGGAATTTAGGGTCTTCCAGCAACGGATGGTTCATGGCCCATGTGAAGTCTCCCAGGCTGGTTACTCACTGATAGAACATGGGTTGATGCCCAAGAACTAACTGTAATTACAAGAAAGCACCCACAAAAAGTTTCTGGGCTCCAAATAGATTTGACACAGCAGCCTTTTAAATGAAACTCTTAACACGATTATCTTTATGTCCCTTTAGTCATTTTCCTAAGTAAGCCATGCCTTTAGAAGCACCTAATACAAAGTGACAACATTTGCTGTTTTCTAAAGGGCCGATGGACGGGCGTAGAAGCGAGTCCATTGTCACCATGGTAATTACTGCACAATACCTGATGGCCAATGGACAGTCAGGAGGCTCAGGCAGCAGCTGAATCCGGCATTGTCCTGGCCCGATAAAAAGATTAGAAGCCCTGAAAAGCCGTGGAGCAGGATCTCACAGCTCTTTCGCTGGGCCCTGAAAGGCCCATTGTGTGGCTACCATAAATTCTGGGTTCCCCGGGCACTTGACAACTGAAGCCAGGGATAATAGAATTCTTGTGTCCAACAAAACACTCCTTGTCCAATGGCAGTCTTATCAGACGCATTTACAAATGTCTTTCGTTGTAACCAAACAATTCCCTATTAGAAGGGCTATTGGGAGCAGAACTAAATAAATATTCACAGCCTTTGTAATAGCTTTGAAAAATGAATAAACAAACACTATTCTAGCATATGAGGTAGCCTCCTGCCCCTGTATGGGCTATTACAATTTCTTGTCCAAATTCTAGCTTCACGTTCTCTCTTTAGCTTATTAACAATAACATTAACAATCCCATGATCTGGCATCATTCTCCAAGCAATGTAGATTCCTGATATTGTTGCTTTAGACAAGGTGTGGTTTGTTGCATGCATTTATTTTTGATCAATGATTTCAAGAAGGCAAGAAAAAACATAGCTTATTCCATCCCAACCTCACAAAAAAGAAAAGATGCAGACTTCAGAGAAGTTCAGCAATAACAAACTTGGGTTCCCTGACTCCAAAGGCCCTGCCTTTTTCACTCCATAATGATAAGTTTTGGGTTGCGTTTGGGAGGAGGAAAAGAAGGAGGAGGAAGAATTATTACCAACATTCACAGGAAATAAGTATACTCAGTTTAAGGATAATTTAGGGGAGGGTCATAGGGGGAGAAGAGGGAGGAAGGCTTGGATTGGGAGGAGACAAGGGAGTGGGCCACAGCCAGGATACAAAGTGAATAAACTGTAATAAATAATAGTAATTAAAAAATATCACCAAAAAAGAATAATCACCATAAAGCCGTACACAGAGACTGACTCTATTCCTGTAGTTATACACCTGAGAACACAATATAATGATATTAAAATCCTTTGCATAAGACATATTTTATTTCCCAAAATGCTAGTAATTTTTCAGAAGCAAAAAGCTAACAAGTAGTATAAACAAGCTTAGAGAAAGTGTTTAAGACACTCAGACAGTTTATTAATAAGATTTAATGGAGAATTAGTGATGTGAGAAAGGCAAACACATATACTTGATCATAGGTCTTCTGCAACACCTCTTACCTTTTTGTATAGCTTGTTTTACTTTATTTTGCTAATTTGTGTTCCTGTCATAAATGAAATGACTTGAAAATATAAACATAGCAAAACAGACACTTCCTTCTTAACAGAAGCCACCAACTAGAAATGCAGTTCACGTACATATACATGTCTATACATAAACACACGTGGCAAGTGCACACACACACACACACACACACACACACACACACACACACCAATGCTCTATCTAAACTTACACATCTATGTGAATCTGAAAATGTTAAAATACTAAGTGATTCCTGTTAGGTCCCTACCTGCTTCAGGGCTTGGCTGGCATACACTGTCCTACCTAGGGGCCGGGCTTCCCCTCTCCCAAGAGGCCCTTCACTGTAGAATCCAGACATTTTGGTTCCTCCTCCGCCCCTTTTGCCCTTGCTCTGTCCTCTCTCTTCCTTCCCCATCCTTCTTTTTTCAGCCCCTTCTCTCTCCTCTGCTCTGCTCTATTTCTCTTTCTAGGTCTCTCGTCTCTTCTTTCTCTTTGTGTATTCGTCTCCCCTCTGTCACCCGCCTCTCCATCCTGCACTGCTCCCAGTAAACTTACATTTATATAATACAGCTTCATCTCTCCATTACCTCATTCTGTTGTGTTTCTATCTATTTCTTTTTTGACAGTTATTTATTTTATGCACATGTGTGTCTGTTTGTCTCTATGTGGATCCAAATGTGTGCAGGTGCTTGAAGAGGTAAGAAGAGGGCATCAGTTCCCCTGGAACTAGAATTACACATGGTTGTGAGATACATAATGCATTGGACACCAACCTGGCATCCTCTACAAGAGCAGCAAGCTCGTTTAGCTCCTGCGCCACCTCTGCAACATCCATTTAGTGGTTGAGAGGTGTTCACAATCATTACCACAACCTAATCACCTCTAAGTCTGTCTCAACTCACCTTCCCACAGTATCTTTTGGATGAGGAAGCCCTGATGCTCACTGACTCGGCAGCTGTCTGCCTCTGTACCTTTCTGAACATGCTGTTCCTTCATGTTAACTCTTTAGCCACTGCTGGTGGAACGTCAGTAGACCTTTGACCAACTTCCTCGTGTAAACACAGAGAGCTTCAGAATCCTCTTAGCATTCCTTATTGGAGTGCCTTGCTATAACCTATGGCTTTTGTGTTTTCTCATAGGCACTAACTCTTTGTTAATGTGGTTATCTGCCCTTTACCTATTTGTACAAACAGAAGCTGTGAGTTACCTGAAGACTGCAATTCATCTTGTACTCATTTTTATCCTCTTGGGTCAGTAGTCAAGCCCTGCCTTCTTCAGGGCTCACTTACTGCTCACTTACTGTGTGTGTGTGTGTGTGTGTGTGTGTGTGTGTGTATGTGTGTGTGTGTGTAGAGAGAGAGCACAAATGTGTATTTATATATGTATACATATGTGTGACTAAAAATATTACCCATTTGTGTATTTCATGGCAGAGATAATTTGAGCTTAGTTTTCAAGGATTGTAATGATGCTCAAAATACTCAGCCTTGATAATAAGCATGTCATCATTTGTTGTTGTTTTTTTTTCTAAAATAATTGAATCCAGAGGCAGAGGTTATCATTTATCAAAAGTCATAACTATTATAGTAAAAATGGCTAAAACAACAGGTATGCTCTGGTTGGCATTAAATGCTTGTGCTTTTGCCAATACTGAGTTTGAAAAAGTATTCCAATTGCTCCACTTGCCAAGTGAGGCATCTCAGCATCTGTGGGAATTAAATACATGATTATAGTCATGAATAGGCGGCATAAACTCCCTCAGGAATTTTAGTTATGAGTTATTTAAACTCAGCTTGCTCCAAACAAGCAGTGACAATTGATAACAATTGAGTGTTTTTAATTTACTGAAATTGGACTAAGTACTTAACTGCATATATACCATTATACATATGCATGTATATATGGGCAGATTATAATATATATTATTTTGTAAAATTCTTGTAGTCAAGTTCTATGCTTCTTCTACTTCATAGCTAGGAAATGAGGTACAATAAGGATGTATGAAGTTCCTATCAATTCGGGTGTCCCAAAACGATGAGGCTAAGACTCAGACACAGATTGTTTCAATCTACAGTGATTCATTTAACTGCTCAAGTCAACTGCATTCTTTAGAAATAAATTAGGGCAGAGATTTGGGGAAGTAGTCCACTGATGTCACTAAAAAATGCATAAAGACTATATCAGTTCACCAGACTTCTATAACATACAGGAAAAGTGCCTTGTCACAGGGAAACCCACACATACAGTGAAGAACCAATGTTTAACTACCCTTAAGACCAGAGACAGTGTCTCTGACATCTGATCAGATACAGGCAGTCTCCACAGAGTCAAGACACCAAATTATCTGCCAACTTTTAGATAAGTCACATGTCATCGTTCACAGTCAGAGAGGCATTGTAAAACAAACACACATTCACACTGCAGTGTTTGAGCCCGAACAATCACAACCGGTTACTACTATATCATGAGAAGAGAGGGAGCTTGTAGCATCCTTAGCAATGTGCCTGACTTAAAATACATTGGTAGAGATTTCCCTTAGGAGATATGATGCTCAGAAAGAAATACAACAAAGATTCTCAAAATTAAGTGGGAATATCCTTTCACACTGAGAAACTAAACACAGACTGGTGAGAAGTTGCTCAGCAAGTAAAAACTGCTAAGCCTCATGATCTCAGGTAATTTCCCAGAATCCCAAAAGTTGTCCCCCAGCTATCCCTTCTCCTCCAATAAAAAGAAATGAAATGTGGCAAAATCAAAACCCTGTTTTACTAGTAGACTCAAATAAAATGCTCTGAGTGTAAAAGCTTTGAGAACTCTAATTGTCTATACATTCACACGGGTGCAAAATCTTGTTGGTTTTCTTGTCCATTGCCTATCAGGTGGATAAAGGCCCAAGCTACATAATCACAAACAGCATGTAAATAGGTAAGATGGTAAAGGGACAGAGAGTTCCTGACACCATATTCTCACTGAGGCACCTGTACATTTGAAGGGCTTTGGTGAGTGAAGTCTTGTAATTTTCTTCAGGGACAAACAGGAATTTGGTCATTGAAGGATGATATGAGTCACAGAAGGAATCCAGTGGGGTCTCAGGGTCTCCACTTTTCCTCATTAAGTACACTAGATCTATTCAGGATGGGGAGGGAGTGAGCAGTGCTGTAGAAATGTTTCAGTTGTGGTCTGCTGACCTATGTTGGTGGAATAGCATTCTTCATTGGTATGAATTTGCAGTTCTTGAAGGTGTCTGGGGAAGTCACTCGACAAGATCAAGAATCTGTTCTTAAAGGAAGCTTTATCTAGACTGATTGCCCCAGCATTTACCTTCAAGGTACTTGCAGATTTGCAAAGACATCTTCAAGGATTTGCCTGGCATTTTCTTCTTTTATAACTATTGTTTGGTTAAAAGAGGGTCATGCATGAAGAAGGGGGAGGGAGGATGGAACTGGGAGGGGAGGAGGGAAGGCCTTATGGGGGGATACAAAGTGAATAAACTGTAATTAATAAAAATAAATAACATTTTAAAAAAGTGACGCCTACTTTCAAGAATACTGTTAAGAACTAAGAATGAGGAAAGAAAAACAAAACTAAAACCAAAACGATATGCTCTTCAGTCATGTAGAGCTGTGTCATGACATAGGACAGGGCTCCAATTACTCTCTCTGCAGGAATGGCAGAAAAGAATTCCTGCTCATATATGAAGTAGCTTTGTTCAAGTCAGAGGCTGGATTCTTCTTAAATTCCTTCTGCCATAGCACTCACTCAGTGATTTATCTTACATCTTCAGCCAAGAGAATCCGGCTGGATCTAAGTCAGTTTTTCTTAATGTGTTCTCCTCCTTGATGCTTGTAACGATCTGAGGTGGATGCTGATATATAGATTGATGGATAATTTACATGTAAATTTGTACATACACAGCAGATATGCTACTCACAATTTAATTGCTGGTATTTGGAAACACTTAAGCCAGTTTCCCTTATCCAGTAAATTATCAAGTTAATTTGACACTGGATACGATGGAAAATATGATGGAAAGTAAGTATCTCTCTTATTCAATCACCATCAGTGCCCCTGGCTAAAAGCAACCCGCTTTCACCACCAGTATCAGTGGTCTCACAAGTTGTGCCTCTCTAGTGTTCCACATGAGTCAGAGGTGGGGCTTCTTGAGACAACCCCAATATAATAAGGAAGATGACCCATAAGGGCTATTGAGTACGGAAATCACTGTGAGGGTAAGGTGGTAGAGAGTTATGTTTCAGCTCCCAGGAGGCATACAGTATGTTCAGCTTTTCAGTCTTCAGAGCTGCAGGCAAAAGGTTGGCCTCAGAGAAAGTATACACAGCCTCATCATTCAAACAAAATATATTTGTTTCCAGTAAAAATAAATCAAGGAAGGGACCAAGTTATGGTAATAGTGACCAGCTGTCTATAAATAGTAGACAATTGGAGATCTCAACGAGAGATGCAAACACGTTCTCATTTGGTACTTTTTGGTTAACCAGACCTGAGATTTGGGACTCCATCTCATATGATACCAGCCAAATGGTCATCATAAACCTCAGAGAGGTACACTGAGGCAAAGGAGATGAGGTCTACAAATTACATTATTTGTTTGTAGGACAAAGTTATTGCTTACTAAATATTAATTGTTATTATCATAAATTATTGTTCTGCTACAAAGACTATATAAATGAACTGATGTAAAACCTTATTGTACTGGGGCAAAACAAAGAACAATTATTGTTGGTATTAAATAGCATGTAACCAAGACATACTGAACTATCTTTATTATTCTTTGTATGATGATCTCTGCAAAAAGAATCCATTTGCAGTGATTCCTAAGACTTCTCTGTGGTCACAAAGAGAGAAGGCAGCCTGGGGGGCACAAAGTGAACTCAGCTATATTGCTTGTTAGTTATATCTAGTGTTTTGGTTACCTCGCTTTTACGACAAAAGTTACTGGTTTCTCATAAATGAGAACAATATTATTTTTCTTAAAATGTACTTAAGAAAAAGAATGAACAAAAAGACAGCATTGAGTACATAATATAAGAGGCAAAATGGTTGCAGGGTTGGGGAACTTTGGTCTATCTATCACTCACTAGTTATTTTGAGGGGTAGAGACTGGGGTATGGAAGGAGGGTACAGAAGAAGAGCCTGCAGCTCTCTGTGACCACAGTCTCTGCATCTAACACCTCCACACCTCCCTACTTTGGAATCATTAGCATCACAAGCCAGGTGAGATGTCTAAATGGATCACTGGGAAGAAGGGCAGTTTTCTTCCAAGGACAGAAAGAAAAAAGAATCATAGGCAGAGACAGTGTCAACGCTGACCTAGTGACAAGGAGAGAGCCCTGTGCAAGAACTGCAGAAAACTGGGTCTCCATAAATAAGAAACTAGGTTGGAAATTACAGAGTCTGGAATTCACCTTCTGCTTCCTTTTCCTTAAAATGCATTTTGCACATTTATACCTCCCCTGTTTTACTCCAGGGGAAATTTAAGGCTACCTAAAAAGACACATTCAGTACCAAAAATGGCTGTGTTTTATATAATACAATATTATGAAGAAGGGGAAATGACATCATTAAATCATTTGAACTAAAGTTTTAATGCAAAGACTGTTCTCAGCAAAAGTCATGCAGTTTCAAAAGCTATGTCACTCAGTGGGACAGAGATACACCACAAGGTCAAGTCTGATGACAGCCATCCATTCTAGGAACTGATGTCACTGTTTTATTTATTCCATTTCCTCTCAAGTAGATAGTCTTGAAAACAAGCATCATCCTCAGAGGCGGAATTATGGGGCCTCACAGATTATTGGCATGTGAGAACACAAAGTCAGTTTCAGGTGAGGGGAGATGAGAAGGATATTGAACACCCTTCCGCTGCCAGAAAGACAGAAGAGTCAAAGTCCAGCCTCAAATAGAGGCTGCAAGCTCACATGAGCCATGGGCCTGCATATACCACTCAGAATCTCAAAGCACCAGTGTCCTCTGTTTCTTATGTACTATTTTAAGTCTCCAATTTCATATGCCCTGCTTTTTGTGAAGTGCCATGCTTCAATAGAATGTCACAATGATTGTTCCTATTTGAAAACAGGGATATCTCAGATACACAGGGTGATTTAGTCCAGGAACATAGCCTATAGGAACTCACACCCAGGGAGTCTTTCTCCAGGGCTCATTATTATGCCAACTGGTATACCCTGCTCTCAGGGATACTCTTCCCAAGTGAGCCTCAGGTTACCTTCCACTTAGCCTGGGGCAGACTCTGAGAGGAACCCACTGAGTCCTAGGATTGCTGTGTTGTTTCACCATGCTTCCTTCATTCCTTTCACTCTGAATAGAGTGCTTTCCTTTCTTTCAGAAATCTTAGTTCATTAAGGCCCTGACTCAATATGACTTCCTGATAGTCTATCCTCAGTATTTATGTAGACCCTCCACAAACACACATACACACATGGCTCATAAAGACATCATCTTATGCCCTGGCCTGGTTAGTTGGGGAGGGGTTCCTTTCTCTCAGGAGAAAGGGAAAAGAGGAGAAGAAAAGAGGGAAGAGGATAAGAGGGTGGGACTGGAAGGAGAGGAGGGAAGGAGCTGCAATTGCAATAAGAGTGTAAAGTGAATAATAGATTAATTAATGAGAATGTTTTTTGAAGGCATTATCTATGTGGACCATTTGTTCTGCCCCTGAGATTTTTCTTGAGCATCTTCCATGTGGTCAGTTAACCAGAGAATCAAAGAAGAGCCTTCCTCAATCATGAAAACAGACAAGAATAAAGAGGTGGTCAACGGAGACTGATACTCCAACCAAGAACTAGACATGGAGATAACTTCCATGCATAACCTATGCATGGAGACCCCTGCACAGATGTAGCCCATGGCAGTTCAGTATCCAAGTGGGTTCCATTTTAATAGGAACAGGGACTGCCTCTGACATGAACCGATTGGCCTGCTCTTTAATTACCTCCCCCTGATGGGGAAGCAACATTACCAGGCCACAGAAGAAGATAATACAGCCACTCCTGATGAGGCTTAATTCACCAGGATAAGAAGGAAGGAAAAGAAGTCCTTCCCTATCAGTGGACTTGGGGAGGGGCATGCATGCAGAGGGCACAGGAAGGGAGGGATTGGGATGGGAGGAGGGTGGGAACCACAGGGGGGATACAATGTGAATAAAGTGTAATTAATAAATAATTAAAAATAATAATAATAAAAGTCCAAACTCAAAAAAAAAAAGAGGTGATCAACGATACAGAGAAGATTTTGAAAGCTTTCTGAAACAGTTTACCGTGACTTCTTCTCTAGGACCCATCTACACTAGGACACACATGCCAGCAAGCAGCTGCTATCAGTGACAATGATAAAATGAGAAGCAATGGCAACTGTTCTTAGCCAATAAGAAATTCTGTCCTTGAATAAACGCTTAGGAAACCTCTTTCCAACCATTTGCAATTGACCTCGCTCCTGTGGAATTATGAAGGGTAGAGACTCTGTCCTCTGCATTACTTATTGTCCCTGAAATGTATGCTGTATCACTTTCTGTAGGTGCTGTAAACCACAGAGAGACACCCAGACTTCAGTCTTGAGAGAAGTCATAAATCTCAGGAACTAAGAGACAAATGACAACTCAGTCATATAATCCAGTGGCTTTAAAATGGATCCTGGAATATCCCAAAAGCTAATGCAGGGGTAATACAGAAATATCCCAAAAGCTGATGCAGGGGCAATAGTGGGGTAGAGACAGACTGGGGTCTCGTTTCATTCTCCTGTTTAATCAATACAAGTAATCTCCATTACAGCTTTTAGATGTTAGCATTTGGGGTTAAGATCTTTATCTTTATTATCATAAACTTATTTGTTTTTCACTTTTAGCTACGCTTTCAGTTTTGTGTAACTCAGCATGCTTTGTCAGAGCTTGGCTTTCATTGGCGATCATGTCAATCTATAGTACATTGTGCTCAGGCTCCATGTTGCTTGCCTTTGTTTGCTGTGTTTTGATAATGTCTTTGGTTGAACAGTTGTTCATAATTGTTGTGCATAACAGAATCCTCTATATTGTTGTTGCAGGTGGGGGTGGGAGAATGGGCATACACATGCCATAGCATGTATGCTGTACATGGAGAACAGAGACCAACATTTGGGAGTCGGTTCTTTCCTTCCATCATATGGGTCCTGGGGATCAAACACAGACCATCAAGTTTGAAGTGAGCATTTTTGCTTGTTAAGACAACTCACTCACCCTGTACATTAGACTCTCATAAGGAGCATGTAAAAAGCACACATATCTGATTCACCTAGACTTTTGTTCTTTTTTTTTTCTTTTTTTTTTTTTGGTAGATGGTCTAGGATAAGATCTTCAACGTAAAAACAAGAGGGATACTAAAATAAGATGGCCTAAAGACAAGGCAAGGCAAAATGATGACACGATTGGATCTACGAGACTGTCTATTTTCAGTGACCTAAGAAGCTTCTCCAGCAACCTGCCAAATTATGATGTAAACTTAGTTAATAAGGGTTTCTCCACCCACCCTTAGAAGCCAGATTGTTACCACGTCCTTTCTTCAGATTCATAGTCTAAAACTCTGTCACCTCACGTTAAAGTACTAATTAATTAAAGTATTAATCTTTATAGATTTGACCTGGAAGTAAGCAAATGCATTTAATATAATTAGTGCTCTGCCTTCCTATGTGTTTGTGGGGAAGAGACTTTGAAAACAAGGTTGTCTTTTTAATAGTATAGTTCTGACTACATATGTCTGTCTGGAATCCAGCTTAAATGCTACTCACTTTCAGGAACAAGGGAAATGCTTCTGGCAACCATGGAAGCTTCTTGCATGCAAAGCCACATTATTTATTTGAAATACAAAATATGGAAAAAATAGCAAAAAATCCTGATATTGACTATTTATAGATTTTTTTCCTATGCATGTTTCAAGGACTTTTTTTTTCAGTTACAGAAATAAAACATCAAAGTTTTGGCAGTCTGACTCTGAATGAAGTAACTGATGTGATGTTAAGTACCTCATAAATAAAGTGATTCTTTAATAGTCTCATTCTATTCCTCCCAGATTACTAAAAAGGATTATATTTCTATCTCCACATAATGTCAGAAGTGTCTTGTTGTAATATAAAGTTCTGCCCACAGACTGCATGCAACAGCAAGCCCTTCCCACCTTAGCAATTCCATGAATTGAAAGCAAAATCAAAAAAGCAGAGTTACTTTGTTGTAATTCACTATGAAATAAAAACCTTTACTCAAGTGACATCAACGTAAACTTTTCCCTAAATTTTATAACAAAAGAAACAGATTATTTAGTCTCCATAAACAAAAATGTGGTGAGGTTTCCTTTCTTCTTCCTCAATGTTAAAGTTGTTATCTATCCTAGGAATTTGTAACATTATAAGCTACATGATCTCAACCTCAATGGGCAACGTGCCCTATTTCTTTTGCAAGGTGGATCTCTGAATTGGGCATATCCAGTGTGAACTCGGGTGCTGAGGACTAAACCCCTTCTACCACTTTTCTTCAACAGCCAGGAAAAAATGTTCCACCTACAGCTGCCAAAAGAAAGAGCCAACTTATTCCAAAATAGAAACTGGAGAATAGTTTATAACGCTAAATGCCTGAATCATCGAAGTGTCAAATTAAATATTGATAGCATCAATTTGAGTCTAAAATACTCCTTGGTGTTTGGAGAATCCAGGAAGGGAGGTCAGCAAGTACCAGACTGTTGATGAGAGCATGAGAAAAATGGTTCTAGAAGCTCCATCATTCCATCCAAGATACACATTCATCTATCTGACCACCTGAGGATATACTGAGGTTGAGGGACTAACTGATGGATAATACTGGATCCTTTTCTCTAATGAGATTGTAGTGTATCTAGTTTTAGCTGCTCTCACTGCAGCCAGGATAGCATCACCAAGTGAAACACTTGAGATATGTATGGTCTCCGAATAAACTAGGTAGTATACTGCCACCCAGCTAAGGAGCCTACAAACTAGGGTGACTCCAGTCCATGTCTTCTGACCACAGGCAAACTGTTTTTTGTTTTGTTTTTTAAAACAGAGAGGCCTCATTTTTCTCATCTTTCACAATTAGCAGTTGAGCACGATGAATGTCTTTGAAAACTTGAAGCTCTGTTACTCTATGGAGAAAGAGACTCGTTTTTGCCCAAGATATTCAGACGAAGCAAGAAGCCATTGAACATGGGAAGAACATGAGCCATATTCCCTACCCTGGAAAGCAAACAGCTGTGTAGCACCGTGGAGACCGGGAGTTAGTGACTACTCGCCTTTGGGAAAGTCCAATCCTGGCCTGAACCCTCTCCGTTCTCATAAATGTGCTGCTCTGGCAGGAGCTGGGATGGGGAGGGGAGGTGAAGAAGGAGAGGAAAGCAGATCAACTCAACTGAATAAGCCTCAGTTTCCTCATGTGCATCTTCTTCCTAACTTACAGAGTTGCCTAGAGCATTAAAGATGCAATAATAAATAATTAACATAAAACTGAAAACACAGGGTTCCATGCCAGACACGCAGTGACCTCTCAATAACCACTTGAGTCAAACAGAGATGCAAAGGTTATTATTTTTAGAGATACCTGCTGAAGCTGCTTGTTGCTCACTTGCCTTTTTCCAGTCTTGCTATAAGTCAGGCTTATAGAAATAAGCTTAGAAAATAAATGCTAACCCTGACACACTCATACTGATTAGGATCTTTGATTGGCAATTAGTTGCATACGATTAACTTAATATGGGAAAAATAATTTGGTTGTTGCTTCATCCAGTTTGTTTGGAGAGAGTCATTTTCACAGTGCATGTCAAAAACGGTGATGAGGGGTCCTGGGTGCTCAGATATGCTGGAAAAACCAACTTCACATTTTGTTTAGTGAGCTCAGCATAAACAAAAGCCAAACAGGTAAGTCACCACATAACTCAGTGGTGCTGAGAAAGGAACCAATGGAGCCACGAGCTGCCTGCTGTAAGTATCCCAACTGAAATTTTCATTCATTAAACAATCTAAAAGATCCTTTGCAGAACTCCCTGGTGCAAACAGACCTGAAACCAAGGTAGAAAGAAACTGTGAGAATCAGTTCTCAAGGCAAAGTGCTCTTTGTGGAAAATACAAGGATGGACTCAGAAAACAGTCTGCTAACTGTTCTGCACAGAGGCAGAGCCCTGTTTCCCTAAAGCAGATTCCCAACATAGCAATGTAAAATGCCAGGCTCATTTAGGAAGCTGAATCCCAGTTACCCCTCCCCCAGCCAGTGTGAGCACACATGTACTCTTCCATGCTCTCATCATACATATACACATATCCACCCACACATATTCAAGGTAGGTAAGAGCACACTAAAATGACAAAGCCCAATTTGAAGCACAAGTAAAAAAAAACATTAAGATCTATTTGATGTGATGAGCGAAGGCTTACATGGTGGCTCCCTGTAACTAGGTCAGACACCAATTGGTAGTCAAGACCACAGGCCCAGACAGATTTAATGAGGAGGCAACCAAAGACAGAAGGTAGAAACAGTGCCCCAAGCACGTGTCCCAGACTCTGCAATCTGGAAGCAGCACCCCTTCCAAACCATCTCTCTCACAGAGAGACCAGAAGAAACTTTCTGAAGTTCCTGAGACACAGATCCATGGTCCTGGCCAAGCCAGCCACAGCTCTGGCTGCAGTGCACAGTGGAATACAAACAAACTGAATCAAATGACAATCATAACCCAAGGAGAGAGGATAGAAACAGTGTGATGGTGCTGAGCCGGCAGCTGCAACGACACAAGCAGGACAAGGAGCAATGCCAAACGAAAGCCTGCAAAAGCTGGTCCCTTCTGCCAGGATCTGCAAGCCACTCTTCCATATCTGGCCTGCCTGTGCTGGGCAGGGTGACTGGCACCTGTGCATTGGCTGGCAGATGGAGGGGCCAGACCTGATAAATCCAGTGCCTACTCACTCTACCATCACAAGGTCACAAGCAGCAGTTGGCCACTTACAGTCATCCTAGAGGGTCGGAATCCGGCTACGGCGATGAGAGTTCCAAAGCCTTCCTTCTCAGGGATCTCACACGTGGAAACAGAGGGCCATGGGACTGCGAGAGGACTCAACCCAGCTTTGTTCTGCATAGCAGCCTCCCAGGATGGCTTGAGAGGCAGTCCCAGCCCCTGGCACTGCTAGCAGGCCTGTGAATGAACCACTGTGTGAGACACATACCCACTGCTAATGAGTCCCACACAGACACAAGCCAGAGAGGCCAGTGCGTAGCTGTTACAGAAGAGGAATATAAGATGTAAACACTAGCACAGTCGAGCGTAGAGCACACCTGGCAAACGGGACTCCTGTCCACAGAGGCTACAGGACCTCAGCAGTCAGATTGGAAATAACTGTATTCCTCCTGCTAAAGAATCCCCACATCCTTTCCTAGCTCAGTTATCAGGACAGTGGCTGTCAAAATTACAAACGAACAGAGCAGCTCCCATTAACCATTGCTCCCCTTTTATTACTCCTTTTATTACTCCGAAGAATGCTTTAACTGACAAATATCAGAAAGCTATATTCAGAATAACAAAGTACATAGCAATATAGCACTCAAACACAGAAGTGTTTGAAAGAAGTGGTAGGTTTGCTTTATAACTTTGAATATGTTTAAATTTATTCGACACAATTCTGCTGTAGACTGCAGGTCATTAAGAACTGGAGAGCAGAGATTGGCTTTGGAGTGAGTAAACTGCAGGTAATTGAATTCCTCTTTAGTTTACTCACTGGATATCCTCAGAAATGTCTCTACAGCCTTGTCTGGGAAACAGAGATTAACAGATTCTCTGTCACTTAGGCTGTCTTGTGAAGTTGACTGAGTTAACTACTGAGGTGTACTCAAGAAAAGCACCACGATGCCTACCACCTGCTTTGATCTCTGTCGCATCCTTAGGGTGGCTTCTGCCCAGCCAGCTGAGCTGATGAGCACACTCGGTTCTTTAGGTCTAACCAGTTATTGACATTTTAACAGCAGAGAGATATGCGTCGTAAAATGAGAGCGACTCCACAATGTTTCACTGGCTGAAAATTAAGAGGATTTAAAGAAAACAAGAAGTACAACTTCCCGTAATTCAACCAACTTCTCTTGCCTTCTCCCACAAGGATTCAGAAGGGAAAAGATGGAATATGTCTAAGAGCATGTGTATGTGTATCTATTAAATACATATTCCTACATTTTTCCGATACTGTTTATGCTGCTATCTGTACTTTGTAGCCCCCTCTTAAATTATGTACCCAGGCAAACTCATTCATCCTCCCCATCCCATCCCATCCTGGTGCTGAGTTTGACCTTCCTCTGCTGAGAGGTGCTTCCGTGACTTTGGTGTGCCGGTAGGTCACCAGGGCTTTTATTAAACCAATTCTACTGTAGGAAGCCAAAGGAGGGATCAGAGATCCTGCATAGCTTGGTAACTTCCCAGGAGACAGGAAGTAAGCCCTTGGTCCAGAGACAGCACTCTAAGAGAGTAAGGCCTTGCAGGAAGCTGATGCTGGGGTGCTGGGAGGAAGTTTCCACTGAAGTTTCATTTTGGTGTCTCTTTGATGTCAGGGCTGTTTCCTGACAAGGTGCAAACTCTTTCATTATTCATAAAACGGCTGTTGTTAAATCTAGGCTTAAGTACTTGGACCCCGAGGTGGGAACAGTTGCTGTTTTGTTTTGTTCTAAATCAAGCAAATAGAATAAAGCAAATATCCACTGATTACCTGGCAACTGCCCTTTGGGGAGTTCATTTAACTTTCTTTTTCCCTTCTTTCTCTGCCTGGCTGCAGAATCAGAAGTAGGAAAGCCACAGAGGAGGTGCTGTGCTTCATTTCACATTGTCAGATCAGGGACTAAATAGAGGGAAGGAGTGGCTGATGAGAGAAATAAAACACGCTCTATTCCATACACCTGAATTAAGTGCCTTTCCCTGGCCTCCTGGAAAACTCCAGGGAAGAAAAAGAAGAATTGAAGTGTAGATGAGGCTTCATCACTTGCTTGCTGCACAGTATCAGACAAGTAGACAACTGGATAAGCTTCTTTAAAAGCTAGTTGTTTGTTGTTTTTTGTTTGTTTGTTTTGTTTTCCCCAAGTCTGGAATATGACCCCAATAATGTCTACTTTATAAAATTTGAGTTATAGACTAGACAGTTGTGAGCTGCCATATGGATGCCATTAATTGAACTAGGTTCCTCTGGAAGAGAAGCCAATGCTATTAATTGCTGAATTATCTCCCCAGCCCCTACTTTATAAAATTATTGCTGGGAAATATCGCACACATAAGAGCATGACATTACTTCTCCCCAAGCTGTTCAAAAGGCACCCAAGAGCTGTCCTCCATACCCAGAGGAGCATCCCCAAAGTTGGGCCTCTTTCTCAGATTGTGATGTTTGTGTGGGAGAGAAACACAGAAGCAGAAAGATGAAAGAGGGTTATATGAGAAAAAGAAAGGATAACCAAGAAAAGCA
Organism: Meriones unguiculatus; assembly: GCF_030254825.1. NCBI lineage: Eukaryota > Metazoa > Chordata > Mammalia > Rodentia > Muridae > Meriones > Meriones unguiculatus. The sequence goes on along the minus strand of NC_083358.1, from coordinate 24,898,144 downwards.
AATGGAATGACTTTCACTGAAATAAAAAGTTTTAGTAATACTTCCTAACTGTTGTGCATAATGTGGCAAACATTGTCAGAACAGGGTAACCTTAGTTTCCCATCCTAAAGTAGAAAAGTGGTTGATTTTTTATTAGAATCTATTTACCTGAAAATATACGAAGGGAAGAAAGTATTCCTTAACACACCACATGAATACATTTATTGCCTCCCTCCTGAAATTCTACTCCCTCTAACAAATAGTTATTAGATCTGAGATCTGAACTGGCTGACTTCCCATACAAAAGAAAACAAACAAACAAAACCTGTGTGGCTGCTAATGTGTTTCCACACCTCATTTTGTAGTCATCATATCCATCCTGAACAGCTGGCCAGTGTAAAAGAGACACAAAAATAAGGACTGAAAGAAAGGACTGGCAGTATACTTTCCTTTAATTCTCACAACTCAGAAGGACAGAGCACTAGTCAATATTTTTCAATTCAAAATAAGACATAGAAACTCTGAAGGAACACTAGAAGAACCCACATGTGATAGTGGCTTTTTGAATGATCCTGTGCTAAATCTCTTTCCACGTGCCCTGTGGTGTGAGGGGCCTCTCCTCATCAAACCCTACTTATAAGACCATCTGTGTCTCTGTCCATGCAATCAAGTCCTCAGCCTCCACTCAAGCATTGTTGCAAACAGTCCTCTTCTTGATGCTTTTGCTCAAGGCTGTGGGCCACTGCAAAGACCCCTTCTTTCATTAGGGATTTCTCTGTCTAAACAGGATTTATGGTGATCCCTTGGCAAGGATCCGTGAATCACTGGCTTTCACAGGACAGCCAAAAGAGTGTTTCAGGAGAATCTACCTCTGACAGGCAATACAACCCTGAAGATTTATTCCCTTGGATGAAACAGGCATTGCCTGATGCTTCCAGGAGGCTGCAGCACTCTGCACAGGCAGTAAACACACAAGACAGTGTCAGGGCCACCAGACCTCTCCCAACTGGTGACCCTAGGGATTTGACCACCTTTTCTGAACAGCCATCTCAGCTATTAGACAGAAATGATGGTTTTCTATTGAGTCTGTCATGCATGCTAAATGGAACATACACACACACACACACACACACACACACATACACACAAAATCTTTATTTGGGGGCTGTGGTTTGATGCAGGGAATCAGTTAATTTTGACAAAGGATATACAGCCTGAAATTACAGCATTGACAGACAACCTAGACCATTGCCCTTCCAGGGGAGCAGAAGCTATGAATGCTTAGCCCCAGGCTGAAACAGATCCCTACATCTGTACCCCCTTAGAGTTTCTCAAGGAATAATAGCACCTGTCAAAGTGTAGTAACTACATTTCAGTATGAGAAGCATACATCATACCTCCCCGCCTGGGCACTTGTTAAACCTGGGTTTCATTTATAAGAAGTCAAGACGATTTTCTTTGATTGGTCTCCTACACACCTCTTTTCAAGTTTCTGCATCCTCCACTTAAAAAATATGACTTCCTTTGCTTTTTCTTCTCTGTTTCCCAAGTATGCTGATAAACCAGAAAGAAAGTCTTCTGTCACAAGGTCACTGAGAGACAACTCTGGTTAGTATAACCTCACAGCCCAGCCTGGGAAAATGGAGACTAGAAAAACAGGTAGAAGCTGGAATAACACCTCCCTCCCTCCAGCTCATTCTTGGGAACATAAAATTTCTAATCCCATGAACACTTGGAAAGAGAGTTCTGGTCTGAGAAGTAATGGGTACCTAAGGTAGTCTGATGTAGGACGTGCCTGACAGTAAATAGGGCTGAGATTTGCCTGGGCACACAGCCATATACACTTTCCATTGCATGGAGTTATTTTAAGGAAGGAGGAGGGAGAAATCTTGTTGGGTTTCATCCTTCTGCAAACACTTCAAGCAAAGGTCATGAAATCGTAAAGACACCAGCATATCTACCTTCTGCCTGCACCATTCCAACATATGAGCACCTGAAAATCACTTGATCTCCCTAAATGTCAGTTTTCTTATCTGAGGAAAAAAGTGATATGGGCATCTTTATAGACGATTATATATGGATAAAATGAGATAATCGAAAAGAGAGCATGGCTTGTAGAAACTCATAATGTGTGTAGCTGCCTTCCTTAACTCCACAAAAGGAAAATTTATTTATTGTAAGGTGCATGTAGCAGAAAAATGAAATTTTAGCTTAAAGAGAATGACTAAACCAATGGAAATGATACTTCCTTATCTAACTACAACAGTGACACTAATGAACAGCACAATGACAACTGAGAGAAGGGAAAAGTAAAAACAAAATTAGCAAGTGTTACATATCACACACACGATATCGTAACATATTGCTCAATGTCAAGACAATGACTTGAATTATGAGGTTTTGTAAAAAGATCCTTATGTGGATATACATCCAGAACAATGTGATTAAAGAAAGAAATCCTTTTAAATCAAATATTGAGTTATTACACATCTACAGAACTTGGAAACAAGAAATTTCACAAATGTTCAAGGGGGTCTGTAACACATTTTAGTGTTCTGCTCATCTACAAGTCACTGCAATGATTTTTTCTTGCCTGCTCCTCCTAATGATGAATCATATCCTCTTGGTGAACCACAGAGACATCTGTATGTTTTCTGTGTGACTAAAGCCCATACAGATGTGGAAACACAGATGCATAGTTTGCATAGATAGCCACTGTGTTATTCTGCTGTTTCTTGGGCTATGATCACTTTCCCTAGCTATGGCATTATTTCTTCATTCTGCTGGAGATTTTTATGTTCTGACAATACAGCAATGTCAAAGAATTCTCTCTGATGCTGAGGACAAAACATAAATAAACATGATTGTGTTTGTTCACAAGACTTTACAGTTTCTTGTTTTCACATTGCTAATTCTCTGTAGAGGAAACAATTCACAGATACTAGTTAATAAATGTGCATGAAGTGATTGGGCTCAAAACCTCTCACATTGCTTTTGAGGTGTGATACATATGTTCTCAGAGGCAACAAGCATATTTCCTATACCACTGATGACAGCATCAAAAATGATCCTTAGTGGCAGACCACTTCCACTATAGACTAGACATTCTTTTGCTTTAAAACATAACAAAACTCCCCTCCCCCCATGCTATGATACTGAGTCTTCTTGAGACCTTTCTAGAAAAGTTATAGCATGACATGGACTCCGACCTACTTAATAAAGGCTCATAATCTAAAAAAGATTTTGTCGCTTACTCTTTTTTCAAGCAGTGCTTGACAATCAACTTCACACTGAAATGTATGAGGCAGGGGGAAAATAAAGATCTCTGGTATAGGCTCTTGGGAACAGCATCCTAGATTGATTCTAGATCTTCCATCCACAAGCAGGAGAGGAAAAAACAAACACACATAAAACAGGAGCAGGGTTGGAAGCAGAACTAATGCTACATAGAAAACTTGAAGCAGAGGCTAATCTACAGCCCAGGGCTGCTGGCTGCCTGATGCCTGAGGTTAAACAAGGTATAACCCAGCCGCTTTAGTCTACCAGCCTAACAACAATGTCAAAATTCATTTCCACTTGGATGTGAGAGGTGGCATGATCCCTGCCTAATTTGTATGTGTGGATTCCCACACTAAGAGTGAGCCGCCTGAGTCATGGCAAAAATTAGCAAAGTCAACTCATGAATTTTGACAGAACCTTTTACTTGAGGAGGTGCTGCAAAATCCTTTCAGGAAACAATTGGCAGTTCATAGCATATCAGGTGCTGGGACACACACACAAAATGCAGTAATAGATCTCTATCTGCCTCATATCTGGGATTCCTGACATATTGCAGGGAGAAGGAGATAGTTGCCAGTGCATAGTTAGTCAGGAAGTTTCTCCAGCACAATCATTTAACCAAAGAAAACCCACAAAGGCAGACAAAAGCTCATGTCTATGAAGAGATAAAATGTTAAGTATGCTGTTTTTTACAACATAATTTGCTTTGGATTTTTCTGAGCAGAAAAATCTTTGAAATTTCTCTCTCTCTCTCTCTCTCTCTCTCTCTCTCTCTCTCTCTCTCTGTGTGTGTGTGTGTGTGTGTGTGTGTGTGTGTCTTGAGCACACACATGATAAGCTTGACACTACTAAAGTAACTTTACTTCAGCTCCATGCCAAGATGTTTTTAACGAAGGTATTAACATATTTTATGCACAATTATCTTTTTATTTCTAACAATGAAATTTATCATTTACTTTGCCTGTACAGATCTGCATGTATGTGCCTTCATAAGTATATGCCTGAGCATTTTGTTTCCTAATCAGCATTCCATAGTGAATCTTCTAGACATTTTATTGCATTTTTTCCCTTTAACTCCATTAGCGTGGTTAGAAAATGAAACATGTTTCACAGTCTCGTGCTTCTATACCTTCCTTGATGCAACTGAGTCCTGAGCCCTACAAAGTCACAGACAATAAGCTTAATTCCTTGAGGCAAGCAGATGTGTTTATGTTGATGTCTCTTTATAGCCTAATCTCTGGAAGGCCTTGAAACAGTCATCTTCCTTGTTTATTGGTAGATCACATATGGATTCTTAACACCCACCCATTTCTTTCCCCTGTTTCTGTTTCTTTGTGAGGAATTAGTGGACTGGGTCCCTGGAAACCTATCTTTCCTTGGTTTAAATTCCTCATCTTACAGAATTTTTAGGTTTTATTTATTCACATTGTTCTTATTACACACTAATGCTTACTCGGTGTCAAAATTTTAGAAAATAATATGAATAAACGAGAAAACAAACATTTTTTTCCACTGTTTTCTTCTGCTATTTTTTTTAACACAATTGATGTTTTTCTTATTCTATTGCACCTGACTGAATATGCACCCTGGGCATTTTCATGCATCTTTGGGAACCCCGCTTCTAATGGTTGTGTAATTGCCTGCCAAGGTGAACAAAAAACTATAGAACCGTCCAACACTATTGGACTATGGGTAGTTTTTAAATTTTGCTATTAAAAGTAACAAAGCAGCAAATGTTTGTATATTAATCTCTGTCCTTACTCCTGCACATTCTTTAGCACAGATGCTAAGAAGAGAAATTGCTGAGTCAAAAGAGGTAGGATTTTAAAATTGCATACACAATAAAGAATATTTCCCAGAAATGATATTTTAATTATTGTACCTCCAGAAGTATAATGAGATGTACTTTGCAATCTCTTTCTCATCATAGTAGTAAAAAGAGAAAAAGAAGATGAAGAGGAGGAGGAGGAGAAAAGAGAGGATGAAGAAGAGGAGGAAGGAGGAGGAGGAAAAGGAGGAACAGGAAGGGAAGAAGAAAGAAGAGAAAGTGAGAAAGCAAGAAAGAAAGAGAGAGAGAGAGAGAAAGAGAGAGAGAAAGAAAGTTCATCATTTTAATCAATTTGAAGGAAGTAGGGAAGACATGAGGGGTGGAGAGATGTGAGAAGTGTGGGGGTATTGTACTTACAATCTGATTTTTAATTAATGTAATTCAGCATGTGAAATAAAAGAGGATAAATCACTGGTCAAATACTCATTCTTTGATTAGTATCATGACAGGATATTATATATGTGTGTATGTAGAATATGTTAGTATTTTAATATTTTAATACTTGAACTACATGTTTCAGAGATTGGTACGAAAAGTTAAAAGGTGTCCCCAGCCCAGGCAGTCAGTGCAATCAAAATAAAATGCTGACTTACATGAGTAACTAAATGGCAACTGACACCAACATCTATTTAATAGTGTCCATCAAAATGCTGACTTAGGAGAGAGAGCAACAGAACCAAAATATCTGAGCAAAGAGATATTTTCTGATACTGATACTCCAAAACAAAGACCACACATGGACATAACCTGGAACTCCTGCATAGATGTTGTCCATGGCAGGCTCAGTCTCCAAGTGGGTACCCTAGTAATGGGAACAGGGGCTGTCTCTGACATGACCTCAGTGGCTGGTTCTTTGACCACCTCCTGATGATGGGTCAGGGGGGCACAGCCTTACCAGGTCACAGAGGAAGAAGACAATGCAGACATTCCTGATGAGACCTGATAGGCTAGGGTCAGATGGAAGTGGGAGAGAACCTCTCCTATTAGTGGACCTGGGAAAGGTCATGGGGGGAGAAGAGAGAGGGAGGGCAGGATTGGGAGGGGCTAATTGAAGAAGCTATTTTCCCTTAATAAACCCAGTAGACAAGTATCTCCATCTTTGCTATCTAAACACGTTTTTCTTAGATTTGAGGAGGAACCAACTCATCAATGGAATGGGCACCAGAATGTGTGTCATGTCCCATCTCATCATTGTATCAGCCACTCCTACACTAACCAAGCTCAGCATGACATTCACTATGGTCAGCAAAATAGTGTATATCTATCCTTTGTCCTCACACTGACTACTAAAAAGGTATCAAGATTGCCTCTTACTGTTCCTTTTATCCACACTACCTAAATCGGAACTATCAGTGTAATGTCTTTGGAAAAGCATAGACTTTGTAGTAAACCAAACTTGTACTCAAGAGTAATCTCTGAAAGGTGGTTGCTCTGTAATTCAAGTAAGATATCACAGTGCCGTGTTGTCTTCATGAGTGCTTTCTGAGTTGCTCTTATGCTTTGAGAACTCTTATCTTTTCTATTCAAACTAGCCTTATTACTAAATCTTAGTTGATAAAAAAATACTCTGACAAGTGAATGACAAAGGGAGAATAAAATTGGAAAGACAACATTTCCCAAAAGCTCTCCTTACAAAGGCTCTAACTGCCAGGGATATCTGGAGACTGTATAACAACAGGAGAATTTACCAACGTTGTGTGCTATTATAATAAAGTCCCCAGAATCAAGTAGGAAATAGTCTTATCCATGGATACATAAATATTAAGTAAATAAACAGATAGACATAAATTAAGACAGTTCTGTGATCCAATTTTCAGAAAATTAACAGGACAAGAAGTCTAATCTATAACTGTTCTTAAGTTGAGCCAACTTTTGTTCCTCAGGAGGTATTTTGTAGTGTTTAGAAATGCTTTTGATTGTCACAACTAGTAGAACTGTCCTACTCAAAATGTCAACAATGTTGACCATGAATATGTATCACAGAGAACAGCATTTCTTCAATGAGAGAGGCTAATGAGGGCACTCACAGATTAAATTAAATTGAAAAGATCTACTTGGATATATAAAAAAAGGGAAACGTGTAGTATAACAACTGGAAAAGCACTCAGGGACAATGAAGGGTGATTACTGCATAAGTGAAGAAATCAGGTGTCCTTGAACATATAGAAGGCATCAAAGTGGTGGGCATGGTTAGCAGGTGATAGTGGCTTGAGGATGTTTGCCCAGTAGTGAGTCATTCACCTAAAGAACTGTCTCATACACACACACACACACACACACACACACACACACACACACACACACATATATATATATATATATATATATATATATATATATATATATATAATAGCTAGTTTTGGTTGTCAACTTTGCACACCTGGAAGGAGGGACTTTCAACTGAAGAATTACCTCTGTCAGACTGGCCTTTGAGTATGTCTGTAGGAATTGCCTTGCTTGCTAATTAATGTGGGAGGAATGAGCCCACTGTGGGTAGTACCCTCCCTAGGCAAAGAGCTCTGGGATATATGGAAAGGTAGCCAAGCATGAGCTGGGAAAGGAGCCCTGAAAAGCAGGATCCTACATGCTTTCTGCTTCAATTCTACAGTTCCTACTTTGTGCTTCTGTTTTGGCTTCTCTAAGTAATGAACTTTAACCTGCTTCCTTCTCAAGTTGCTTTTGGCCGTGGTTTATCATAGCAACAGAAAAGCAAACTAGAACAATAGTTTAAAATACTATTAAATGAAAAGCATGGTTAAAATTCTGCAAACTAAAAAGCTTTTTCTTCTCACCATGGCTAAGGGAATTAATTGATATATAGGTGCAGAATTGTAAAACCATCATTAATGGCTCAAACACTTCATCTCTGAAGTCAGAGAGGCAGAGAAGCACCATGCATTCCACCTTTACTAATCCAGCTTACTTCCTCTGTAAGTAAGCTGAGTGGCTGTAATTTCTGCATAGGGCTGTTGGGAGTAAACTGTCTCCTCTTTTACAGAAGATCCTTAGGCTCTATTCTTACTGATATCTATTCTGTTCTGCTTAGTTGTTGAAATTCATCATCTTTTAGACACAACTAATACTTCCCATTTGAAATGAGGAAAGCCAGGGTGAAAGGATGATAGTCATATCAATGGTTACATGTCGTACAATATTCTTTCAGGCTTTGCTGATTACTGGGTCCTTAAAACCATTTTCCATTTGTTGTCTTGTTTAATGTTCAAAATTGCCATGTGAAAGAAAGGTACCAACGTTACTCCTCTTCATGTATAAAAAGTGAGGTTATTGGATATTCTTTAACTCTCCTAAAAGCGACACAGCTGGTAAATGTCAAAACCAAGATTCAACTCCATTAGCTTCAGCTTAGAAACCTGTCATCTAGTTTAAGGCCCAATAGGTCTTGTCATGCCATTTTGTTGCTGCTTTTAGGAGAATAAGCCATTACCTTCTAAGTAGAGCCATTACCTGTTTTTAAGGCAGTATTTGCTTCTGACATTGATTCTAAAATTTCTTACATGGCTATAAAGTCGGGGAGAGTCTCTAACAGGAATTGTGGTAGGAAAGAAGGTGATGTCTCATCTTTGGCACACATTGATGAAGTAGACAACTGAGTAAAGGGAGACTTGCCAGTAGTTCTGAAGGCCTCAAAATTATACTTTAGACTAGTGGTTACAAAACATCAAAAATCTCCAGTTACCGGAGTGGATTTCCTTTTCATGATGCTAGAGACTGCGCCCCAAACTCCTATGTGCTAGAAAAGTTCTGCTCCACTGAGCTATACTCCTACTCCCTGAAGTAGCTTTCAGTAATGGCACCAATGGTTTCTGACTCCTCAAACCAGAAGGTGATTGCAAAAAGTGTCCCAAGACCTTGCTCCCAGGGGATATAGACACTGCTGGTGCAGGAAGCTCATTGTCAAATAACCACATCTAGGTCCATTTCTAGTGGTGCCGTGAAAGTAGAATCTATATCCACCTTTGTACTGTAGCTTACGGATGATGCATAATCCCTCAAAGGCTCGTGTGTGGAAGGTGTGGTCCTTGTTGGTAGATGCAGTTAGACAAAAACAATGAAACTGTAAGGTCTCTGTTTAGACAAGTTAATTCACTGGTGGATAGAAAATTGAATGGACTACTGGGAATTAGTAGATCTGGGGATACAAAACAAGTGACATTTTTTTAGAGACATATTGTTTCCTTCTTCCTCATTGTCTGTTTCCTGGCTGCCCTGAGATTACCGCTTTCCCCTGTCATAAACTTCTATTTTGATATTCCTGACTTTCCCACCATAAGCTGAAATGTTTTGTCATCATAAACCTTTCCTGCTGCAAATCATTGTCTTCCAGATACTTTGTTACAGAGCTGAGATGTTCTGATTAACATGCTCTGTATGAATGTGCAAGAGTCTAAAGAAAGCTATTTCCTATTCAATAAAGAATGAAACACCAGAGGGGGAAAAGCTTTCCGTAAGTGAAAAGGACCATGTCCAACACTTCTTACTTTAGAAACCCCATGCTCACCTGAAATCATTATATGAAGGTAGTTTTTCAAAGACCATTTCCAGTCACAGAAGGTAACTCTTCTAGAAAATTCCTTTGAAACAAGGCTCCTATATAAGGTTGAATTAGATGGTCCACAGGAACCTTGTATAAAAAAAGACAAGCCCCAATGCACAAAATACCATAGGCCTACAGCTCTCACTGTAAAAGCTTCAGTGTAGTCTGGAGATTGAACACCCAACGGCATTAAATATTCTTGGTCCATTGCAGAGAGGAAAAGAAGAAATGCACTAAAAATTTTCAAGGAAATTTTAAATTAAACCGATTTCAGGACTTTCAGAATGAATTTTATATGAGGTAAAAAATGATAGCATTTGAGATGAAAGAGAAGCTAGACCCACACACTCAGTAATCTTTTGATTTAGGAAAGGTTTCAGAGTTAGATGTGAATGGTAAATGTCCCAGAAGATGGGTACTGGGTAATCAGAGCTATTAATTTTGATCTTGGCAGAGGTATTGCTTCTTCTAGCAATGGCAGTAACAGAGCCCAAGTAATGTCAACATCTTAATCACTTTCCATTTCTTTCTGAATCCATGGAATTTAGTTTTATTCTTTTGCTTCCTCTTAGGAAAAATGAAGTGTCAGCAGCTTTGGAGGCTAGTCAAGCCGTTTTGTATAGTAAGTGTTTGCTGCAGTTTATAGGAATATGCAATTTAGTTAATGGGCTAGAGGGAATATATTCACTGGCTGTGTGTGAACCCTGGTTCAAACGATGAGAAGGTATGAGGCAGAAAATGCTAGATTCCAGTTCCAGTTGCTCACCTTGTGCTGCTGTGGTGAGCAAATTCTGCTGTTGTCACTTTAAGGAGCATTGCTAAGAATAATCTACATCTAAAAACCATGAATGACTAGACGCAAAGAGGGAGATGTGTGCAAATCAGTGAATTACATTAAATGAAATTATTGTAAATCACTTAGCATTGTATCAAAGCTGATGCCCAATATTGTGATTAAGAATATTTAATGTAATATGTTTTGTGAACAGTGCTTAATTGGGTCCTCCTGTCTAGAAAAAAAAAAGTATCATTTACCTGTAGCTGAATCCTTTACAAGGAGACATACATGTAGTCATTTTAAACATAGGAAAGATGTCTGTATATGATGCCTGTTCTCTGAAACTTTTCAGTTTAAAATAATAACCATCATTAAACAGCATGTTTAACATATAGGAGTTTAAAATAAACTCAGTTATTAAAATATTTTAATGAGAATAAACTGGCTTCTTACGTTAGTTGTATAAAGGAACTGTTACTATTTAAGGATTTGCTTTAAGAAAGAAACAGGTTCACTTTTATGTCTAATCAATAAAAAACACTTAATAACTTTCTCAGCTTTATTAAAATAAAATCTATAAGGCATTAAAATCCCTTGGATGGACTTTGCATACATATCTTCATGTATGTGTGTGTTTCCTAGAGTATACAAAGTCTGGGTAACAAATAAGATTAATGGCCTGTGTGCATTTAGATTCAAGAAAAACAGTCAAGAGCCCCCTAATACTGATCTTATTCTCTCTGTAGAGACTTAGAACTTTTCTTTTTTCCTATCAGATCAGTACTATATTAAATTCTGTCATTTTTTTCATTTAAAAAATATTCAACATTTCCATGTAGAGTTCAAAACATGGAAACTGCATATGCAAATTTTGTTTTGACTTATATTTTTGCCTCTATCTTCTTTGTCATGCTCATCCTGCATTGTTGGTGGTCTCATTCTAGTCCTCTCTTAATAAAATGGTAACTAATAATTAAAATGACAACTGATGCCATTCCATAGAGCTCAAAATCCTGGACTACAAACCACAGGTTCTTAGTTAAGAGGTACATTTCTATGACTTCAATGGGTCTTGTTTTCCTAAAGGTAAAAATAACTATTCAAGTAGGAGATGATAAAAATGCCAAGCCGATGACAGTAATTGTCCAGGCTGTTGTCTGAGACAGGTGACTTTCTTTTAAAGTAGGTAGGTCACATTTACTAAATAACTAAACTCAAAGTCATTACAAAAATAAGAGTTTGCTTGCAAAACAACAACAAAAGCAAAACAAAACAAAAGTATATGTCTCAACAGAGCAAATAATTTGAAGCCATCCTATGTTTGAATAATATGAAATGTCTTTTCAATGTTGTCTCCTCAAGTTCCAATAGCCCCTGTGAAAATGCTTTTGATGGTTTTTAAACCATCAAAGAATGGGAAAGTGACTAATTATGCAAGAATTACTCTCATGACTTCTCCCATTCTCATGAGGCATGCTGTGTTTAAAAAAATAATAAAAGATTTGTAACTGTTAGCTATCAGCACTTCATGTAACTTTTGATTCAAGTAACAAATAGCATTTCAGCACTATGTGTTCATTATGCTACGAAATTGCCAAGGAAAGAAGCCAATTCTAATGAATTGTAACCATAGTTTCTTTGGGTATTACATATTAGAAGTGGGTAGCACTTTAAATTATGGTACACAAAACAGCATATAATTAATTCTGAATAAAAGATAATGTATTCTTGCTAAATACGAGTTATTTTAAAAATCTCTTAATGAAGAACTAAGCATATGCTGTGTTGCACTGCGAAAATGTTTAGCATATGCCGTTACAGCCAACATTTCACATTTATTATTATATTTATTTTGAATAATAATATATTATTTTAAGTGAACACAGGGGAAAAACTTAATCGCTAACATTCTGAATGTGGAAAATATATGCAAATTACAGGAAACTTTTTGGCTCCCCATAAGTTGTCACTAAATAACTTTTTGATGACATGGTGCGATTGCAATTTGCAATTGAATGAGAAAAATGGAAAAGTCTGTTACTTTTAAATCACAGGACATATGCACAACGAATTTTAAAATTCAGATATGGAGATAAACATTTCTATTCTGAAACCTGACAGGTTCTGAGTTTTCATGGAAAAGCAAAGCTTAAACCTAGATGGTGAGTTTCACAGGATTGACAGTGGGTTCATTACTCCCTTTATGATATTGTGTTTGTGGAAAAAAAATTCTATTTTGAAGGTTCTACCCTTGAAATCACAGAGCATACTCTACCTCCCAATTGATCAGAAGCCTCATTCCTTATTCTGTCTTACTCATTACTAATAATGATAAGGTAAGATTTGGTTTGGCCAAACTTTTACTTTTTAGCTTTACTTTTCACATATGTATCTTGACAGCATCTCATGTACCTATAAGCCAACAAAGTGACTATGCTCCTTTTAGACCTTCCTTTGAGACGCTTAGCTTATTGTAATAAAGTTTTCTAAATTCATGTATGCTTTTGATTCTTGTTGCATTTTAATTTGGGGGGATAAAAAGGAGACAATGTTACAAATGCTTCAAATTAAAATCTTTCTATAATCCATGTTTCAGCTTCTTTTTCTAGTAGTCTGGTCACAAACCCACCCAAACCATCGAAATGATCTGATCTGAAACTAGCAAAGTTTCTGTTTCATTCTTTTCCGGTTACTCTAGGTTCGATTTGTTTTCAATTATATTTGCTACGTTAAGTACTGATATGCAACAATGAAAAAACAGAAAAGTTTGGAATTTTAAAGAAAAATTTAAAAATAAAAACTATAATCAGGCATATCAGTGCTGTAAATTTCTGCTGGCATTTGGCATAATTTTTTAAATCATCTATAGAGACAGTGTGAAAAATTGAGTAGGATTGAATAAATAATTCAATGGCCTACCCTATACCATTTAAGATTTTATTTAAGCATGTGTCCATTTATGTCTTTATTACACCCAGTGAATGAATCAGTGCTTATCATAACATATGTAATTTGCCTAACTGACCCTTCTGGTTGATTTCTAAGTTTTCTTTCCTTTTGGGGGCACATGTATATTTTGGCTACTGCTGGGGTTTTTTGTTTGTTTGGTTGGTTTGTTTGGTTAAATTATGACAAAATAGGGTAATCTTGGTAAAGGTAACCTGGCTGAGAAAATACTTTCCTCAGATTGGCCAGTAGGAAAATCTGTGGGACATTATCTCGTTTAAAGATTGATGAGAGAGGGCCCAACCCACTGGAGGAAGGGTTATCCCTGGGCACGTGGGTCTGGGCTGTATAGAAAAGCAGTCTGAGCATGGCCTGGAGAGAAAGCCAGTAAATAGACATCTGTTTCAGTTCCTGCATCCAGTTCCTGTCCTGAGATCCTGTCCTGGCCTCCCTCAGTAATGGAATGTGGAAGAATAAGAATCTTTTCATCCCCAAGCTACTTCGGTAATGGTCTTTACTATAGCAAACGAAATCAAGCTGGGACAGGCAATTTGTTTTAAAAAGTTTTATTATTATTAGTAGTAGTTGTTGTAGTGTGTGTGTGTGTGTGTGTGTGTGTGTGTGTGTGTGCACGCTGGCGCGGGCCCGTGTGTCTGAGCGTGTATCTGTGTGTTTGTATGCCCTGGCTCACATGTAAAAATTAGAGTAAAACATTGTGGAGTCAGTTATCTACCACCTCGATGTGAATTTGGGGAATGAAACTTAGGTGGTCAGCATGCACAGTTGGGGTGAAAATACCTATGCCCACCGAAGCATCTCACTTTCCCATTGCCAGCTTTACAAAATATTTCCAAAGCTATTTGCTTAGTCTTAATTTCAGAAGATTGTTGAAATTGGTTGCAATGAAATACCTGTAGAAATGTCATTATTTCATAATAATTTGGTAGCTTTTTATTACCTGGACATTCATCCTTAGCATTTTTGTGTATTATTTTGATGGTTTCATAGTCTAACAATGTCTCTGAGGTCCACATCACTTCAGATCATCTTTGTTACAACAGTAGAGAGAAAGAGATTTGTTTCTATATATCTCCTTAGCTTGTAGATTAGTCCTTGCTAGAGGAAAATCCTAGTCAATTAAGCACACTGAACTCAGTTCAAGTGCATAGTAGATGTTCAGGAAATGTGCACTAAATTGAGTAACAAATCTTGAAAGGTGTGTATCAAACTCCATCTTTTTCTTAACTATAGAAATGTGTTTCTTACTGAAGTTTCTAAGATTTATCACTATTTATTTTCCTTTATTTATGTCTTGACATATTCCACAAGAATTTAGGGCAGAGGAATTGCTAGCTAAATCAATTCTGTCTGCTACTGCTGAGACTCATTTACATAAGAGGAAAAGAAAACCTACTCTTTAGATACATATTTAACTGTTTTTGCAATGATGCAGAGGTAAGTCAAACCATAGCATCTCCTATGAGAAATCTTTCTATGTTCCTTTAGCTAAAAGGAGCCATACATCTTGCATTTTGCTTGATGAGTCTATTTGTTTCCTTCATAACAAATGTCACCATCTAAGATAGTCCTGCATGACTAATCCCATGATACTTTTCACACAATGCAGTGGTCATAGATGTGATCAGTACAGTACGGTCCACTGACTTACCCCCGCCCCATGGTCTACGGCAGCCCATCAGAAATAGAAAGTACTGTAGGTCACACTTTCAAAAGAGGTCATTATCTAAAAATATGTATAAGCAGATGTCCCAAAAGAGAAAATGCCTTGCTAAGGTTTGAGTTAAAAATAACAGAATATAAATAAGAATCTAAAATCCCAGACTCCTAAACCAATGTTCTTCCCATAGCTTCCAAGCAGTGACCCCTTCTGAGCCTCTGAACCCAGAAATAAATTAACCTGGGCCAAACTGAGAGGAACCTATTTCATACACTCTAAGTGGCACTATTCAACCCTTATCAAATATAATATTTTGTGCTGGTATACCATTTTCATCGAAAACTGAACAAGATTGAGAACCCATTATCTGCCATTAATTATTGTTCAGGAAACTTCAGAGCATGAATGAGTCTAAAAACATGCCACAGATAAGTGACATGGGCAGACCAAAAGCCAGGTGTCTATCTACTCAATTTAGAAATGTATTTTCTGTGTTCTCTTGTAACTCAGCTTAATTTTTCCCCATACTCCTGCATAGATTCAATAACCATGATTCTACACTGGTTATGCTGAGTCTTCCCTTTCATTTGAGAAACATTCCCTATGAGAGTAGCCAATAATAAATAAATAAATAAATAAAAAGAAAATAAAAGAAAAAGAACATTGTGTTCAAGGTATTTATATGGGAATGTGATTTGATTTTTGTCAAAAAGTCACAAAGCATCCAATATTCTTTTTTAATGTTTATCTTTTCTTTTTTGAAAAATTCAAGGAAAGACTGCACAATCAAAACCCACCTGGACCCTGTACCTGCTTATTATTTTTGTCTGAGACCCAGAGATTCTTCACTGCATGGAAACCTACTCCCTTGTATACGCAAACAGAAACGCCTTGTCTATAATTACAAGGAAGAGTAATGGGGTGCAGGAAGTCAAAGCTGCTGGGGATTTAACATCAGCAGACTCTGCACAGTGTGTAGCTCTCTTGGGCATTTCTATTTCTGCTCCCACCTCTACTCTGCCAGTGGTCCATTTCATCTTCTCTCCTGAGAGGAGGCTATAAGGGGGTAAAGAATCATAGAAAATGAAGACCAGAGAGGCTGGGACTGCAGAAGGTCTTTTAAACCTCCATAAAAGACATAAACATATGTTTTTTTGAGATGGGCATAGACTGCTATGCTTGGTCTCTGTGTGAATTCAATAAATACATATGCAGTTTTCTGATTATTCTTGGATTCTCACTGGTAGTGTTGGTTCTTCATAAAGATCTTTGGGGGAAGTTCCCCTGGCATCATTTGTTAAGCAACCAAATGTTCACCTGAAGAGGAATTCATGTTCACTTGGTGGTAGCTCTCTTGCTATTGCTATTTCTTTGGTTGCTCTGGTTACGAGCAAACAATGTTCTATACCATAAATAAAGGTGCATTTTCAAGCAGAGGTCTTCAGTCCGTCTCTCAACTTCATTTTTACATCCCTTCCCCTCACACTGACTTCTACAAAATATCCATTTGCTGAAGTCTCAGCTCATTGCTGCTATTTATGAAGGCTACTTCAATTCCTTTTTAGAGCAGAAAAAAAAACTGTAAATAAAAAGACAAGCACTTAGACCTCCCTGGTTGGACTTTTCTCATGGCCAGCTGCTGGAAATCCAAAACCATTTCTCTTGGGAGGCCTGCACAGATTTAGTTAAAGCCAAACAGCAAGTCTTTCCTCAGACATTCATAGTTTGAAAGCCTGTGCGCTGAATACACACCTGGAAGATACACTTAATAGATGAAAAATTATGATTTCAATTATTTAACATTCAGTAAGGTCTCTATGTGGCTTCAAATATGTATATTACTGCACACATCAGAATAAAAGTTCCATGTGAAGGGTATTGCACTTCAAAGTATTAGCACTTGGACGCTGGAGGCTATGTTGATTTCTGAAGTATGTGCACTTAGGACCCAAAATTTTGGCTATTGCATATTAGATATGTTGATAGATAAATAGATGACCAATAAAGTAACTGTTACATACATGTGTGTTCTCACAACCCTATGTTCATATGTCTGTATCTAACTTGCCAACACACTGACTTAGCAACTCCCAGGTAAACCTTATCAAAAATCTATGAAGCAGCAAACTAATATTTCCTGCTTACTTTCCCATAGGTCTCAGCTCATTGCTGCCATTTGTGAAAGCTACTTTCCCATCCTATACTGTGTCCAGGTCTTCCTCATGCTTCTCTCCTTCATTTTGCCTCTTTAAGGCTCAGAGTGATATCACAGTGAGGTTGAAGACAGAATTGCACATAGCTGGTTATATACAGAGATGCCTCCTCCAAGAGGAAAAAGCCAATCAGAATTGGAGAACAGTGTGGTTTGCATTCCTTTCTACCTATAAATTTTGATATTCTGATTTCACCAGCTGAAACAAAATTAGGATTAGAAAAAAAGTCATGAACTGTGTAGAATGATTAAATGTTTTATGCTGAGATTTGAGCTTAGGATATTGTATATGTTAGCCAATATACAATGAACAATATACTACTGATCTGTTTCCAACAGGAGGCATGACCCAGCTTATATATTAACTTTCATAGGCTACAAATCCCAATAATAAAATCAAGTACCAAGTTACATATTGTAAAGAGCATCCATTCTCTTTCTACCTTAAGAGAATTTACTTTAGGTAATTGGGATGGTTCTGATCCCAAGAGATGAAAAGTGCTTTGAGCAGAACTGAGCCCTCACTGAGACAGTGAACATCCTCCTGTGGACTACAGCTTCATGCCTTGTGTCCATGGTCCTCTTTATCATGCCTGTCTGCCTCCTCTTCAGCTCTCAGACCTGTCCAGCAAATCTCATGCTGGGGTATGAATTCTCCTACCTAGTCCCTATGTTGAAACATGATCTGCAATGCAGCAGAAGACCTTCAGGGAGGTGAGGAGTTATAAAGGTTCTGGTCTCTGATTAGTGTACTGAGAAAAGAAACCCGAGGGACTGTGTGTCCACCATGTGAAGCATAATCTTGAATAACTGTGCTTCGGTGGACACCAAATGCTCACCACCTTGCTATTGGATGTTCCAGTCACAAGAGCTGTGGTCATTTAAAATATCTGATATAAATAACCCACTCTGAGCATTTTTATTTTATAAAAGCATCACATGGGCTTAGACATACAGTTGCTTAAACATATATGTATATATATGTACACATATATGTACACACACTATGGTGTGTACTGTACTAGAACTCTTACTAATACACTGTGTGTGCATGTGCCTGTATGTGTGTGTGTGTACGTGTGTGTGTGTGTGTGTGTGTGTGTGTGTGTGTGTGTGTGGCAGGATGTATTTCCAACTGGAGAAAATAAAAAGAGGCTCTCCAGTCTCCTGACAGCATCCAGGAACATATTTTAACTTCCCTGAATGACAGCTGTTTCCTTACCTGTATTCAAAGGTCAAATTTCAGCTAGTTCAATAACTAGAATGCAATGCTTCCAGCTTGCAATATCTTTTTGACAAGCTCTGGGCAAAAAAGTAATCCATGGTGGTCTATTATTATGTTTCAATAAAGGCATTATTGAAGGAGACTGTGTGAATAATATCTTTATAAAACTTCTTCTGGTTACAATATTTTTCTGGTTGGTTTACACGCACACACACAGAGAGGTGCACACACAACCACGCACATTGAAACACAGATGGACACACACGCATACAAATGCATGTGCCCAGACCCTCTCTCAACTACGAGAAAAACATAAGCATTATTTTGTACTGCAGAGATAATAATAAAATGGGATATTGATTGTAAACATTAATGATTTGGGCTTCATATGGACCTGCACTCTTACCTGTGTGATCTGGTAGCCTGAGATTCCTAAAATGGGTGATGCAGATGAATATGATTATGTAAATGAGAGTTGCCCTGCTCTCTTAGCAATGATCTTCATGATTAATTCTCTTACTATAGGCAGTGATTATCAACCTCACAAGGTCGATGCTTTTGAACAACTGGAGTATTTTGGGGAGAGGGATATCCTATGCAGTGCTCATTTAGCAGAACCCACGGCTTCTACCCACTAGATGCCAGCCAGTATCCTCTCCCAGGTTTTGACAAAATATATATTTTTTTTCAGGTCTTTCTAAATAACCTCTAGTGAAAAAAATAGTCCCACTATGCTACCCGTTCAATTACTTTGAGTGCTATTTGCTTTTTGTTGTTCTGAAATCTAAAATATAATATGCTTAGAGAAAACCATAGCTCCAGAATTGATTTGTTTATTTTACTAAGAACACATATCATGCAATTGGCGCTGTGAAAAAGCACAGGGTAAGATCATCAACCCCTCATCATGAGGAAGCCTCCGACAGTCATGACTGAAGACTTTCAGGAAAAAAAAAAAAAAAAAAAAAAAAAGACATACTTTTTTTTTTTTTAAAATTACAAGAAATTCAGAATATGTGTTTGGAAGCTAGTTCCCTGTGTAATTTAATCCAGGTAACATAATTCTGCAAGAATAATAATCTAACCAATGCAGGAGCATTCACACACGTGTGAGAGGGGGAGAGATGGAGATGGTTAGAGAGAGAGAGAGAGAGAGGGAGAGAGAGAATCATGCAAACTCAGACCAGAACTGAACGCATTAGTCCAGGGATGCACTCTAGAGAAGGGGCTCTAGAAAGCAATTACAAAGACTAGTGTTTAGCTTAAGCCCCCGTGGTTGAACTCTGGCAATTTTATAAAAAGGAGAGCTACCACAAAGCCATAGAGAAACAAAATTGTCCTCACCATGATGAAGATAATTTTGCAACCAAAGAAAGACCTATGTACAGCCTGCACTATGCTCTTTTGACTTAGATGTCCTGAACTGTAAGCCCAAATTATCCATGATTTCTTTTAAATAAAGCAGTCTGACTTGTATTTTTGTTATAGAAATGAAAATCTGCTAGTACAGATTGCATAGAATGCCTACACTTTGGAGGCATTCTAGTTTTCTTTCTGCTCTAATACACCATTCTAACCACAATCAGCTTAGGGGAATAAAGGATTTATTTCAGCTTTGGGGTTAGTTTACAGTTGGAAGATGTTAGGGATACAGATACTAAAGTAGATACTTGAAGCATTACCCATGGAGGGAATGCTGTTTCCTGGGTTGGCCCCATTCTCATGCTTAGATTAATATCTTATGCAGCCCAGGACACCTGCCCAGGAGATGGTGCCATCCCCAGTAGACCGGGCCCTTATACATAAATTAACAATTAAGATAGCTCCCAGACATGCCCACAGTCAATTCTGATATAAGAAATCTCTCCACTGAGATTCCCTGGTGACTTTAGGCTGTGTCAAGGTGACAGTTAAAAATAGCTAGTGAGTGGGATTTAAAAAAAAAATGACAACAGTTGCTTTTCCTTCTTGTTAAACAACTGAGATTAATTTCTCAAATTAAAGTCGCGTATAGGTCACCCCCCTACATAAACTAGAAAGGATGAGCAATGAGGCTAGGTGGAGCAATGGTAGGAGGAAAGGACACTGCCAGGGTGGCATCTTGAGAGACCACAACTAGTGTAGAGTTTAGTAATAAATAGCCTGTAGCTACCGCCACCACATCCCTCCTCCTTGTCCTTAAATCTGCTGCATACAGGGACATAAAAGAGCAACACAAAAACGTCTTCAGATGTCTCTATAAAATAAGGCAAGTATGTAGTCATAAAAAATAATAACAAAAGAACAGAATATAAAACCAAAGAAAAGAAAGTAAGTGTTGAGTCACCTGGAAAGAATGATTCCCTTCGGGTGTCTTACACTTGTGAGTTAGGCCTTTGTCAATACCTTCTCATTTGTCTGTGTTTATGAAGAGTCAGAGTTCTAGCAATTTCTACCATATTTCTTATTAGGTCTGGAATATAGTAGGTATTTATCCCATGAACATTTACTGAGAAAAGTTGTGTAACAAAAGTTGTAACTCACTAGGACTTAAACTGATATTGCAGCCATGGATGGTGGGACAAACTGGGATTCCAGGACTCAAGACTGGATAACACTGAGGGACTCATAAAGGAAAGGCTAGACTGCTAAATGGCTGAAGTTTTACCTTTGCCTCTCCCAGGATTATGCTATGAGACTGAAGGTTGATTGTTTCTCTAAACAATAATTTCTAAATCTACATAAAAATGAAATGGTTCACAAAATCATTATTATATCTTTGATATATTAGTATTCAATATATTGGACAGAAAATGCAAAAATGTCTTATTGCCATCTATTTTCTTATCATATACTTATTCATTCATACTTTCAATCAACCAAGAACACAGTCTATGTTTTTCCTAAAAGTTGACACCATAGATTTTGAGTATGTATACCAATTCAGATTTCATATAATATAAAATACTGAGGCTTAACACTCAGAAATCTGCATTATAATGAATTTTACAGAGGAATTAAAACACAGGGAACATTTGAGGAAGCCAAATATTAATTAATACATCCACTCATCTGTGTACCCACCCAACAATTTAGAGCATCTGTGTGGTTAGTGAGATTTGTTTTCTGTCCAAACTCTACTGTTCACTGTAAGGCTGAATACATAGCTCATAACACAAAGAAAATATCCACAAAGATGAAACTCAAACAAGGCAATCTCAATTCTTTGGAGTTTACTGATAGAGAATCAAAGATAGTTTTTCTTGCTTTCATAAACCTTCAGCATAAAAGGTGTGTTCTAAGACTTCCAACGGCCATTGTGTGATTATTCTTGTGACTTAAGGAAGCCCTCCCATGAACAATAATGTGTGCAGTGAACATGTGACAGGAAGCTGAAGTAAGCAGATGTCTCTATGCGCACATGATGGAGAGGTACAAATACAGAGGTTTGGGAAAACAGAGTTCAAAATAACTATCCAGGTTTAAGTCCTGTATGCTACCTGATGCTGGACTAAATTTGAACTACTCAATCACTCTTTTGATGTACAATTATGTAGCACCTTATTACCACTACTATCTGCCTTGAACTAAACATGGAAAAAGGGGTAATGGGGTCTGATGTGACACTGCACTCACATGGAGGAGCGGAGAATAGAATTGCAGGTCATAGACAAGGAAAGCAGCAGGAAGGACTCTAAGAAGGAAAATGTTTGAACGGAGATGTGATAAGGGCACCAGTAAAGTATATAAACTCTGAGAGAAGCATCAGAAGCAAAAAATAATAGTAACTGATAATGGGCTCAAAATGAGGTTTCAAAGACAGAATTTTATCTTATGTGTTTTTTTTTCTTTCGAGTAGATAAATGGGTGGATGATATTAATGTCATTAGAATATGGGACACAGGAAATGATCATATTTAAAGGTTGCAAGTAAGAACATTAGCTAGTGTAAGCATGACTGACAATGCTAAAAATTAGAGAGTCATCACTGGAAACAGAGAACTATGAGATGACAGGACTCCTGGAGAAAACACTAATGAAAAGGCATTAAGAAACTCTACTTACTGCCTGGTTACAAAATTAACTCAAAAAAAAATCAGTAGCCCTCCTGTATACAAAAGACAAATGGGCCAAGAAAGAAATTAGGGAAATAACACCCTTCACAATAGCCACAAAGGATATAAAGTGCCTTGGTGTGAACCTAACCAAGCAAGTCAAAGACTTATATGAAAAAAATTTCCAGTCTCTGAAGAAAGAATTAGAAGAAGATATCAGAAGATGGAAAGATCTCCCATGCTCATGGCTTGGCAGGATTAATATAGTAAAAATGGCCATCTTACCAAAAGCAATCTACACATTCAGTGCAATTCCCATCAAATTACCAACATGATTCTTTACAGACAAGAGACAACTTCCTGAACAGAACACCAACAGCACAGGTTCTAAGAGCAACAATCAATAAATAGGACCTCATGAAACTAAAAGTTTCTGTAAAGCAAAAGACACTGTCATCAGAACAAAACGACTGCCTACAGATTGGGAAAGGATATTCACCAACCCTATATCTGACAGAAGACTAATATCCAGTATATATAAAAAACTCAAGAAGTTAAACAGCAACAAATCAAGTAATCCAGTTAAAAAGTGGGGTACAGAGCTAAACAGAATTCTCTGCAGAAGAATACTGAATGGCAGATAAACACTTAAAGAAATGCTCAACCTCATTAGCCATCAGGAAAATGCAAATCAAATTGACCCTAAGATTTCACCTTACACCCATCAAAATGGCTAAGATCAAAAACTCAAGTGACAACACATGCTGGAGTTGTGGAGAAAGGGGAACCCTCCTCCACTGCTGGTGGGAATGTAAACTTGTACAACCACTCTGGAAGGCAATCTGGCGCTTCCTCAGACAACTAGGAATAGTGCTTCCTCAAGATCCAGCTATACCACTCCTAGGCATATACCCAAAAAAGGCTCAAGTACACAATAAGGACATTTGCTCAACCACATTTGTAGCAGCCTTATTTGTAATAGCCAGAAGCTGGAAACAGCCCAGATGCCCCTCAGTAGAGGAATAGATGCAGAAATTGTGGTACATCTATGCAATGGAATATTACTCAGCAATAAAAAACAAGGAAATCATGAAATTTGCAGGTAAATGGTAGGATCTTGAAAAGATCATCCTGATTGAGCTATCCCAGAAGGAGAAAGATGCACATGGTATATACTCACTCATATAGACCATAATATAGGATAATCGTACTAAAATCTGTACACCTAAAGAAACTAATCAAGAGTGAGGACTCTTGCTAAAATGCTCACTTCCTATCCAGAAAGGCAAAGACAATGGACATCAAAAGAAGGAGAAAAGAGGGAACAAGTCAGGAGCCTGACACAGAGGACCTCTGAAAGTCTCTGCCCTGCAGACTGTCAAAGCAGATACTGAGACTTATGAGCAACCTTTGGGCAGAGTGCAGGGAATGTTAGGAAAGAAGTGGGAAACAATAAGATCTGGAGAGGACAGAAACTCCACAAGGAGAGCAAAAGAACCAAAAAATCTGCACACAGGGGTCTTTCCTGAGACTGATACTCCAACCAAGGACTATGCATGGAGATAACCTAAGACCCCTGCACAGATGTAGTCCATGGCAGGTCAGTATCCAAATGGGTTCCATTGTAATAGGGACAGGGACTGTCTCTGACATGAACTGATTGGCCTGCTCTTTAATTACCACCCCCTGAGGGGGAAGCAACATTACCAGGCCACAGTAGATGACAATGCAGCCATTCTTGATGAGACCCAATTGACTAGGTTCAGAAGGAAGGAAAAGAAGACCTCCCCTATCAGTGGACTTGGGGAGGGGCATGCATGCAGAGGGTGGAGGAAGGGAAGGATACAAAGTGAGTAAAGTGTAATTAATAAAGAAAAAATAGTAAAAAAAAAAACAGTAAAAAGCATATATCAGAAAAAAAAAGAAACTCTACTTATGTAACAGAGTGCAGGGAGTAACATAATAATAGAGAGGATAAGTGCATAAGTGCTAAGGTTTAAATAATTGCTGCCCAAAAGTCCAAGTATAAAAGCTTAATAATTGCCATATATATGCTTTTTTGAAACTATGGACCCTGAAGAAGAGAGAGCTACTATAGGTCCTTAGATTATTGGGGAAATGCCCTAAAAAATTTGCAGCTGGTCCATTCTTTCTCTCTCTTTCTCCTTCTTTCTCTCTCTCACCTTCTTGAATAGACAGGTCAGCAGTCACTTTTACATGATGTGCTAAGCTTTCTGGAGACCCGAAATATGGATTCATCTGATTAGGATTTTACCATGTATACTTTAAGCTAAAAGAAACCTCTATTTTATAAGCAGCCAGTATCAGGCATTTCATTGCAATAATTTCATACAGTCTGATTAACACACTGAGGAAATGTTTATCATCCCTAGAAAGGGAAGGAAAAAATTAAGAGTTAATTTAGAGAGTCAAAAAGCAGCCAGAGGTATGCCCTACCAAAATACCATTTATCTGTATTGCCCAAGATTGATAGAGGATTGCTATTTTTAATGCCCTCTAAGAAAAGCAATTCCATGCACTTCCACTGAGAGTTAACATCTCTTATTAAGGGAGCAGTTCTGTGTGTGTGTGTGTGTGTGTGTGAGAGAGAGAGAGAGAGAGAGAGAGAGAGAGAGAGAGAGAGAGAGATTAAAATTTGTTAACATACCTCCTCAAAGCAATCTCTCTAAAGTTTGTGGGGTATTTCAGGTATTGCCTCAAAACTGATATTCATTCAAAGGGACTATATTCTCTCTCTCTCTCTCTCTATATATATATATATATATAGAGAGAGAGAGAGATAAATATATCTATATATATATATCTGATATATATCTATATATCTATATATCTATATATCTATATTGCGTTCCAAACATTATTTACACAAACCTCTTTCCCATCCCACCCACTTAGACTCTCAAAACTCAAAGAAATGTCTGTCTCTCCTGACATATGAGTCTAAGGTGGACCTTCCATTCCATAATGAAAGAAGAAGAGAAGCTTGACCCTGACATGTCTGTGATGTGGTGCTGTTGTCCTGTCTACCTCTGGGCTTCTCTTCCTGGAGTTGGGTCACAACACCAAGACACTATAGGAGATATAATTCATGAAAAATGTCTGCCATGATACTAATACCTTGCCATCCCTTTCTGTTCTCATTTTTACTTTTGTCCCCCTCACTTTTATTTTTCTTCCTTTTTCTCCAACTTCTCCCTTCTCCACTCATTTTCTGGTGTGCCTCAGTGATAGTAAGGAGCGTTGCTGCTGCCTTCCGCTCTGTTGTATGGCTCACAGAGATGGTAGCTCTCATTTGCAAATGCCAGGCACTTTGTGACACATCCTCATCCTCTTGCTGTGTTTTACTCACCATGCTTATCTCTACTGGATATTGTTTCAGTCACATGTCTGTGCCTGTTGTTGTCATCTGCTCCCTCAAATAAAGCATGAGATCTTAATTTCACTCATGGCCTTAGGTAAAATCTTTATACCCCGACTCTGGGCTGAGCCACTTGGTCAACATGATATAAAGAAACATGAGGCAATCAAGCCACGAACACAGTCACACTAGGATTTGTGTTGAGACTCATGCTATTGAGATATTCCCTCTTCCAAGTCAACCACTTGATTTAAATAATCATGAGTCCATGTGCATGAAAATTTAAGACTCCAGTTAAGTTCCACACATGTTCTCCGTTGCCAGTCAACACTAAATTGATTCCCATGCCTGAGATATTTTATAAGTAGATTCTTAAGTCCAAATCTAGCTACCTCGTCAACAGGACCAAATAGAGTAGATTATATCTCCTTTGAATCTATGTCTCAGTTGACAGAACCCCAAATAAAGAGTGGTGGTTATTCACACTATTCAAGAACCATAGCACTACTCACTACTAGTTCTCATGTTCCACACAGCATTGCTCTCCGATCTTCACAAGAATCTGATTTCCTAAACAAACTTGACATTGGAAGTAGCTTGGTTTACTGAGTTATTTCATCTTCCTGTCTCCAGGTCAGCTTTGAAAACTGATAAGGATTCATTTATGTCACAAACAGTAAACAAATAAACTACAGTTTATGAAAAGCGTATAAGAATACGTGGTCAATTTATGAAGAGTTGTTGCATTAATGATAGTACTTTGACTTAACCACTGCTGTCATTTTCTGTCTCTGTGTTCTTGGATGGCTATAGTAGTATAGAAGCAATTCTGGTCAGAAGAACAAAATAACTAAGCATAAATTCAAGTTCTGACTCAGACTCACTTATAATAATGATGAGCACACTAGAAAAAAGCTCATTTAAGATTATGAGGCTTTTATTTCGTTATCTGAAAGATATGGGTGGGTGTGCTGGGATGCTTTGACTGTGAAATCAGACAAGATGACAAGGTGTTCAACAGAGCATCTCTTTTACCAATAGTATTTTTAAAATGTTGTACAAATTATTCCTTGAAGAGCTGAGTTTGGCACCCATGAACATGGCTTCCACAAAATGCATGTAGCTAGAGAGCATTTAAAATGTGCATAGTTCAACCTGAAATGAGTTACAAACTCCAATCTCATGCCTTATGACTGAGATGCAGCAGAAAAATAACCCTGTGGTCAACATTAAATACTTGATTTATATTTTGTTATGTGCTGTGTTGTAACATTTTATCTATAGCATAGGTAAAATCTTGTAAAAATTAGCACAATTATTCCTTTCACTTTTTAAAAATCTGGTTGCTGGAAAATTTTAAATTATATGATTTCCATTAATGCTAAGGCATTAATATAGCATAATATAATATAAGCATTATAGTTCTGTTGGCAGCACCGGGATGAAGATTTCTCTTGTGTTTTCGATTACAATTATATGAAAGCTCAAAAACAAAGGATTTGGTAGAGAAAATTGAGTTCTTAACATCCTCGCATTATGCAAATGAGACTCATGCTGAGAAGGAAGAACTATAAATGTCAATGTATTTCTGAAGTAAAGCCTTAAAGGGTCACAGGTGACGAGAAGCTTCTCCTAAATTTCAGTGACAATGTGGTGTGGAAGGAGCAGTAACCTGGTGAACTTGAGTGAAGTTGGTGGGGAGGAACAAATGTGCTGCCCTCCCAGACCTTTCTGCCCGTCCCGCACTGCCACTCACAAACCACGTGTCTCAGCATAAAGACAGAAGTTTTGTATCTCCAGTTCTCCATAGAATACACATACTAAATATGCAGGATTACAGCTACAATTTGTCATGTACTGTTTGAATCTGAAATGCTTCCAAAGCCCATGTGTTGAAGGCTGGATCCCTAGTGTATCACTGTTTTAAGAGCATTTGGGGATATGAATGGATCATGGGGGCTCTGATATTATCAATGGCTTATTCCATCAATTGTTTCACAATCAGATGGCTATAGGCAGGTGATGGAAACTCACAGGTTGAGGCCTAGCTGAAGAAAGTGATTCCTAGGAGTCTATACTTTATTCCTTATTCTCAACCCTTAATGCTTCACAGCCACAGTGAGATGAGCACTTCTGTTCACCATGACCTCCTCCCGTTGTTCAGTTTCACCACCAGCCTAGTAACCATGTGACTACAAACTGAAATCTTCAAAACCATGAGCCCAAATAAACCTCCCTCTTGAATAGGCATTCCTCAAATACTTTTATAGCTGTAGAAAGCCAAGACAAGTACTCACTGCATACTTCTCTTCTGGTAGGTGCTGCCATCACTCTAATCATACAGATGAGGAAACTGTCAAAAAGCTGCAGCCTGCACTCAGAGCCTCATGGATAAAGATTAGAGTGATGGAACTGAATACAATTCATTTAAAGTTCCTTGTCATTTGAACCTTTGATCATTTCCTTACACTGTAAGGAAACTGAGGGAGATGAAGGAACATAAAGCTAAGATCAAAGAAGGATGTGTGCTTGTGTTATTGTCATTGTCTCAATGGAATATAATCCTTAGATGATTCTCCCCCACAAGCCCAAATGAAAAGTCACAAAATATAAGGACGGACATAAGCCAACTTCGTAAACTCTGATATGTTAATAGAGACCTGGATAGGGACCAGGAAATCAAAGAACAGACCTTTACAGCTCATTAAGAATTCTTCCTTACTGCTACCTGCCACGGCCCCTGCATGTTCGCTACAAGACCTGTGCTGGGTTGTCCTGGGTTTCCTTTCCAAGCCACTTAAGATTTCTAGATTTCTAAACGAGGATTGATCATCTTACCCCATGTCTGCTCTCTTGATTATCTTTTAGGTGTATAGATTTCATTATGTTTATCATATCTTATAGGTCTATATAAGTGAGTATATCCCATGTTTGTCATTCTCCTTCTGGGATATTTCACTCAGAATGATCTTTTCTAGATCCCACCATTTGCCTGCAAATTTCATGATTTCCTCCTTTTTGATTGCTGAGTAGTATTCCATTGTGTAAAAATACCACAATTTCTGTACCCATTCCACTGTTGATGGACATCTGGGTTGTTTCCAGGTTCTGGCTATTACAAATAGAGCTGCTATAAACATGGTTGAGCAAGTGTCCTTTTTGTGTACTTGAACAAACTTTGGGTATATACCTAGCAGTGGTATAGCTGGGTCTGGAGGAAGCACTATTCCTATTTGTCTTAGAATGCGCCAGATAGCTTTCCAGAGTGGTTGTACCAGTTTACATTCCCACCAGCAGTGGAGGAGGGTTCCCCTTTCTCCACAACCTCTCCAGCATGTGTTATTGCTTGAGTTTTTCATCTTGGCCATTCTGATGGGTGTAAGGTGATATCTCAGGGTCGTTTTGATTTGCATTTCCCTGATGGGATGTGCATTGAACGTATGACAGGAGTCTACTGAGTGCATCTGAAAGACTAACTAGCAGTGTTTTCAAAGCAAAGACTCATGACCAAACCTTTGGCAGAGTACAGGGAATCATAAGAAAGAAGGGGAGTTAGTCTGATGGGGAAAGGATAGGAGCTCCACAAGGACCAAATATATCTGGGCACAGGGTCTTTTCTGAGACTGACATTCAACCAAGGACCATGTATGGATATAACACTCAGAGTAGCCTGTGGTAGCTCAGTAACCAATTGGTTTCCCAAAGTGAGGGGAACAGGGACTATTTCTAACAGGAGCTCAATGACTGGCTCTTTGGTCTCCCCACCCCCGAAGGGAGGAGCAGTCCTCTTAGGCCACAGAGGAGGGCTTTGCAGCCAGTCCTGAAGATACCTGATAAAACAGGATCAGATGAATGGGGAGGAGGTCCCCCCTATCAGTGGACTTGGAAAGGGGCACGGTGGAGATGAGGGAGGGAGGGAGGGACTGGGAGGGAATGAGGGATCGGGACACGGCTGGGATACAGAGTTAATAAAATGTAACTGATAAAAAAAATAAAAAATTAAAAGATTTCTAGATTTGCCATTACAGCCCCAGAATCCAATCACTTTTTTTCCTTTCTTTTCTTTCTTTTTTTTTTTTTTTATGAAGTAAAGGATAAATGCCTTAAGAATTTTGATATTTTGTAAAGGTTGGTGGGTTTTATTTTGTTTGCTCTTCTACAGAGGCTAGCAGGCACTGGGGATTAAGAGATAGAACTAAATACAGAAAGGGAGATTTAAGGAAATCTCTCAGCCGAGATGAGCCTGCAGTCAGAAATAGTCCCTAGGAGTGTCATAGAGGATATAATGGGGACCAGCAGACTTGAAGATCTCCATCTGTACACCCTACAATGCAAAGGCCCCTCACAGGGCAACAGTCAAATCTCTGTAGCAACCAACACTGGCACCTCGGTAGACATAACTATTTTGACAAATGAATTTTTGTTCGATTTCATGCAGAAATTAAACTTGGATTAGCACATTTCCTCACATTTGAGGTCATGTGACTGGCATCATCGATTTTTCTTGGCAGTAAAGTCGGCTGAGCCTTGAAAGAAGTGCTAATACTGGTGGCTCCACTGTTCCTCAAATTGGTGGGCTCCAAATCCAAATCAGCCCTACACAAGAAGGCATGTGCCATGGGGTGCAATCAGTGTCAATTTCTCATAAGGAAACTAACTTCTGGAAAAGCAATGTGATTTAAATGTAAAACCGAGAAAACTGGTGCCTGGATAGTATGGGTATTTTCAGCAACAAGCCAGCACCAGTGTTTTCCCAAGATTAATATTAATCCCATGTATTTATTCAGTTCCCATTCTTCCCGTAAATCTTTTGCTTTCTTTGTTTCAAACACTGTTCACTTAACTGAGCTTGGAACGACATTTTGGAGGATGCATGCAGGGCCTAGAATTAAATTTTTGAGTGTCCAATGGCCAACCATTTGTTCAGTTTTTGTTCTCAAAATAAACAATATGATGCCTAGATGCTGAAAGAGAAACAGAGTCTCTGGTCAAACAGCACACAGGCACATCTATCTATGTATACAGCTTAACCAGAGTTTAGCTGTTATTTTCAATATAGTTTGCAAGCTAGCCTTCTACAGAAGAAATGTGAATCCAGGCAAGGTATGTTAGTTCTTGGACACAGTGAGTTAGTTGAAAATGAAGGGCTCAGTAAAGCGATGCATCCAGTGGTATACAAATGGAAAAGATCCAAGAGTCTAAGATTATGGTAGATCAAAGCACAGACATCTGGTGACCTTTGTTTATTTGTGCAAATCTCTGCCATGTGTTGGCAATTACATTTGTTTTGGAGTGATTTCTTGGAATGTGAATGTGAGTTTTGATGCCTCTTAATGTACTCCTGAAATCCATTTTACGTTATTTATTTGAATGCATTAATGAGTTTTGTCTCGTTAATGAGTTTTGCACCACAACACGCCCCCTCCTCCCCCGGATGTGACTTCCTCTCTATCTTTTACATGCATCCCATCACAGAAAATAGATAGCAGCCACTGATGGATCAAAACTAAGGCCATGTGTCTTCCTTCAGCAACCCGTAGAAGCACGCTATAAACTCTGAGTTTGAAATGCATGCTGTGATGTGATACTCTCCATGGCATCCTCCTTTCATTACGATAGGGCTGGACAGAAGCCCAAACTTCAGGAGGGAATATGAATCCTGGAAACACAACTTCTTACTGTCTAACACTTCTTTTTGAAATATTTAGGTTGTGTGAACACATCACAGAAAACATAACACTCTGTGTCATCTTTAAATCACCCTGGGTGGGGATCGTGCCAAGAATCCATCAATTCTGGATGCAGTAGGAATAGCACAGGAAATGTTTTCCAGATCATTTCAGTCCTGAATTCAAATCCTCTGAAACTGTCTGCATGCCTTCTCTGCCTCTTATTATAAGACTAACAAGAAGGGAGAGAGAGAGAGAGAGAGAGAGAGAGAGAGAGAGAGAGAGAGAGAGAGAGAGAGAAACTACAGAAAGTCCAGTTTCAGACATTCAGTCAAGGACTTCATAAGGATCCATGAGCAATCAGTAATAAGTCTCACGGATTAAGTAGTGGAAGCATCTTACATCTCTTGGTTATAACAGAACAGTACACAACACAGAAACTTGAAGCTCAAATTTAAGTATCTCCTCTTTTGAACTACCTAAGACTAAGAAAAGTTATTTGGCCATCCTTAGTCTTACTTTCCACCTTTTATAAATGGAGATAATTACAGTTTCCACTTCATCAAGGTTTTTCTAAAGATGGATAGAGATAATTCATGGAAAATGCTGAGCACAGTATGTTCATTTTAGCTGTTGCAATAATGGCTCAGTCTAGAGCCCACATCTGCACCGTGATCCTTTTCCTCCTCATGCAGATTTTACTCCTTGGAGTTTTGCTTCTTCCTTATTGTTATTATTATTATTATTATTAGTCTATTCTGGTCCTGAAATCTTTTAACAAAAACAATGAACAGTCCCCTGCTTCATGTCCTAAAAACAACAACAACAAACAAAATTGAAAACAAACAAACAAACAAAATTTCCCAGGACTTAAGGAGTAATGCCCAAAGCTTTGAAGTTTGTATCCAAATAAAGGCTTCCATAAAGGATTCTAAATGTGGGCGCCATTACTTCGTGGGGACATCTACTCTGCTCAGACAATTCCTGTGTGTTCACATTGTGCTGTAAGGGTCAGCAAGTCTTATAGCAAATGGTTTCTGAATAAATACTGGAGTGTCCGTCTATTTTAGAGCTGGAAAGTCCCTAAAATACCACTTTACAGATGAGAAAACTGAGGTCAATTGTCTTTCCATGGTCACACAGCTATTTATCAGCAAACGCTTTGCTGCATTGCTGGCCTGCCTGGAGGGATAGAGCCTCAGAGCAACCTATTAAGAAAAATATTTGTCAGCAATTGGCCACAAACTTGCTGACAAATGATCTCTGTCCATTTGTGAGAAATGGAACAGAAGGTGTGCACCAAGTAAGAACAGGAAATGAGGCTTGTTTGGTTGTAGGTACCAGTTACATTTCAGGCTTGCAGTGCAAGGAATGATAGAAAGGGGTGGGGGGTGATTGCAAGAAGGCTTCTGAAATGATTCCTTGTGATCTGATCTATTATTTACCTCAACCACACAGTCTCTCTATCTGGATTTGGTCCTGACTAATGCTCTCAAATATGCTGATGAGACTGACTGAAGTTGGAGATTCTCTGAGATGTTTGCAGTCAAAATAATGGTGAAGAAACACAAGAACCAACAGTGCATTACTTTGAGGGGAAGTGTGTCTGGTGCTAAGAGAGCTAAACTGTGATTTTTCTCTAAGATAATAACTCTTAGAGCCATGCTTCATTTATATAGTGCTGTTTAGCTATCTAAAAAATGATCAGGAAAATGAAAACTATCTTTTATACCACAGCTGTGTCTATGTATATATGGGAGAGTGAGGTGGTGCAAGACAAATCTCTGTTTATTCTCTATATATTTTAGGAGAAAACACTGTGAATTTGAACCATAGTCATAAACAGACCTTAATTTGTGTTTTGGTTTTGAAGCTTAAAACTAGTTCTGTCACTATATTCAAAGATGTCTCCTTTCAAGACCTTTAACTATCTAGGTTTTCATTACTTATTTTTATCTTATGTGCATAAATGTTTTGTCTTCATATGTATCTATGCACAGAGAAGCCAAAAGAGGGCATTAGATCCTCTGGAATTGAAGTAACAGATAGTTGTAAGCTGCTGTATGGGTTCTGGAAACTGAACTTCAATTTTCTGCAAAAGCAGAACATACTCTTGAAGGCTCTCCCATCTCTCCAGTATTAAACTATGTTGTTGTTGTTGTTGTTGTTGTTTTGTTAAATACATGGGATATATATAAACAAACTAGAAACTGCTGATATTTTCTAGCTTCCCAGGCAACCTCACTTAAATGTGGCTCGTCCTACTGCTCCATGGTCTAGATTGATGTTGGTGTTTACCAGACATAAAGTAATACATAGGGAATGAAATTCAAGGCTCCGAAAGCCCTAACCTGGGCAGCTTAGTATCAAATGCGTTAGGTTCAGATGAAGAATTATATTCATTTTCTTTTAAAATCCCCCATGTGGTTCAATCACTTATCCCATTATATGCACCGTGGAGGCTTCAGTTGCTAAAAAGGTGGCAGAGTTCAAAAGTGAATTAGAAAAATATCATACGGGAATAGTATGGAGCAAATTCCGGTAGGTAGGCAGTTTCACTGTTTGTCCTGCCACTCAGCTTCATGAACTGGAAACTGTCAGCTATTTAGGGCCAAAATAGATGTTGTCAAACTATCAAGAGGCATGCAGACTGCTCTGCCTGGAAGCTGAGGTCTGATTTGATTTACTTGTCCATTTTCATGATGGTTCACTTTGATATGTTCATTCCATGCCACAGAATCCCTATGTATTGTATCACAGGGTTTTTGCAGTCACTTACAAGGCTCAAATCTATGGACCATTTTGTTTACATAATTTCCCCATCCTATGCTAGAAACAATTTCCCATACAAAGGGCAGTCTGTTACACTGCTTTCTTCAGGGGCCCCTA
The DNA here is from genome assembly GCF_030254825.1 of Meriones unguiculatus. Classification (NCBI taxonomy): domain Eukaryota; kingdom Metazoa; phylum Chordata; class Mammalia; order Rodentia; family Muridae; genus Meriones; species Meriones unguiculatus. The sequence continues at coordinate 24,863,693 of NC_083358.1, read as the reverse complement.
GAAATAAAACATTTTCCACTGAGCTATATCAGGAGGTTCTGCTAAATTCTTAATATTTAGTGCTGCCTACCTCACCAATGCTTAACCAAAATCAAGCAAATGTTTAAGAAAGCTTCTTTCTGTTCTGCTCTATACATCCTGTCTAGCCTTCAAGCAGGACAAAAGCCAAATGCCTCACAAGAGTCTTGCAAGAAACGTGGAGAAATGGAGCATTTGGAGTTGCTCAATTGAAAGCAATTAAACCAAGCTCACAAACTTCAGGTAGTACAGTTCCTGAAGGAACGCTAGAGAAATAGGTTTGGGGAACCACCAGGAATCTCAGGAAAGTGGGGAATTGGACTATGGACCAGACATTGCCATAGAATCAAAAGGGTGGAGGCACCATGGCTACCCTCTCCACGAATGGAAGGTTACCACAACAGAAGCACGACCTCTGCTGGATCTTTATTATTATTTGGGAAATGATACTTCATCCTCAATATCAATAGCTGTCCTCTTACCCCTTAGCCCCCTTCATTCTCCCCCTCTTCCATTTCCTAGTCGTTTCCTTCTCTCTACCTTTCTTTCTCTGTACTTATACACATAAAATATATTGAACACAAATTTAAAACTCTGAGAACTTGGGGTTGAGTTGTTGCTTTGGCTTCCATGAAAACTAGTAGAAGCATATTCTGTTCCTTTAAGACTCTCAGCAGAAGGAAGTGTCTTTTATAGGAACTTTTACAGGAGTTTATTCTCCAAGCACTGAGAAGTGATTCTGTGACCAAATAGAAGATCAAGCAGACAAAGCAGTAAATGTGCACCATGAGTAATGAGTTCCAGACAGAAGGTATTCTTCTGGGACACTGGGTCGCTCAAATTGAAGTCTTGCATGATTTAACATGACTCCAGACATGCTTGCATCTGTGTATCTTAATTTTGTCCCTTTAGTCTGTTTTTGCCAAGAGATGTTGATAAACCAACATAAATCTGAAATTGAGGGAGGTGACAGATATTCTGCATAACAGAATAATGATTTGAGTTTTAAAATATTTGGTGTACCAATTCAATGGAGAACATGTAGCAATATGGAATGCAAAGGTTATTGGAATGATGTTTTGCTATTCGATATGAACGTTGCATAAAGGACTTTTATATGTCAATATAACTTCATATCAGAACCACCTTATAAGGTAGATCACTACATGGTAGGGAAACTGAAAAGTGAAACCATAAAAAAAGAAAATAGAAAGAAAGAAAGGAAGAAAGAAAGAAAGAAAGAAAGAAAGAAAGGAAGGAAGGAAGGAAGGAAGGAAGGAAGGAAGAAAGAGGGAGAGAGAGACTTGCACAACTGGTAGATCTCAGGGCCAGGATTTAAAGTCAGGCAGCCTGGTTTTAGAGTCTATACTATGCATGGGGTGCCTTAGCATGTCTTACATGCGCAGGGACAGGTGGGGAAATGTGACTTAACAGCAGCACATAAGGAAAAACAAATAAACAAACAAAGCGTGGAGCGTAAGTCCTCTGGGTGATGTGGCTGGCAATAAAAACTAATGTAATGTAGCCTCCGGCTGCAATAAAAGAAGTGTATAGAAGAAAGTTGATAATCTACAGTCTAGCTGCTTAGATCTCAGTCTACAATCCTTTTCTGTGAAGAGGTTTGGAGGGAAAAAATGAATGGGCTGTGTAATCTGAACATGTGGGGAACGGAAGAAGCCATCCTGGAACATAAATAACAAACAGTCATAGTGTGGCACAAGAATTACTATTATTCTACATGACACCAAGATCAAAAAGCATGAACTTCAATGAGTCTAAGTGTGGCTCAGCCTAAGGAAGCATTTCTAGCAGTGGCATATGTCAATGGTATTCTTAAGAGGTCAATAAGTTGTACATCAGGAGGGGACCACAACACCTCTAGGCTGTGATGGTAAAAACAGGACCACCTACCACAGTATTTTAATCTAGATAACCTCTAGGTCTCTAACACCCAGGAGCTGGATTAGATCATACCTTCTAAATGCCATCTTTGCTCACTGAGCTGGAAGTACCTTGTCATTCTCTCAGCCCAATATACTAATGTCTCCTTTTACATCACTGACTGCTATAACCTCAAGTTTCATAGAGAAGACTGAGTACTTTCTGCACTATAGATAATTTCAACTCATTGAGAAAACACTCTTGAGATCTTCCCACAACTGTATGTTAAACTCACAGACTTTGATGACAAAGTAATTCATCCCAAGGCAACTCCTTACAGAGGTAAATTAAAGCTACCATCATAGTTTGGATCTTGACTCCCCACAAAACACATGTGTGAAAGAATTTCCTTGATATGGTGCTATCGAGAAACAAAGGAAACTTCAATGGGTGGGACCTAAAGGGAGATCTTCAAATATGGGGTGTACCTTTGAAGGGAACTGTCTTTTCTTCTCCCTAATTTTTGCTTAATAATAAAGTAAGAGATTTGCCCCCATGATTAACATCTACCATCATGAGCTGCTTGTCATAGGTCAAGCCAAAAGAACCAGTCCATCACAGACTGATTTAAACTGGGAGCCCAAATAAGTTCTCTCCTCATAAAAAAAAAAAAATCATACACCATAATACAGTGTGTTAGTCATAGGAAGCTGAGTAACAGTCTCAGTTTATTTATCCTCAATAGAACCAAGGAAAGGAAAACCATGGGAAAATCACTACACAACCGGAAAGAGCTAAAAGCTGAGACCAAAATGCCAGAACCAAGTACAAAGCACTATCAAATAGCATAGCAAATTGACTATAGATCCCATGTAAGAGTCATGTAAAATCTCACGGTTTAACTGTCTAAGGATGTGACACGCTTCTTCTTTACACAGCCATGAATTAAACAATGTTTTAAAAACACAAGATCAAAAGTACATTTAATAAAATTATTTTGAAATTTAACACACACACAGTGTGTGAATGTGGGCTTGTCCAAATGCACTTGACTTTTGCTTGCAGATAGTGCAAAGAGATTGCATTGAAAGCAAAGACACCCCCTTCATTGTCAGTAGCAGATACTACTATCTGCTATAGGATTATAGATACTACTATAGGATTAGATACTACTATATATAGATACTACTATAGGATTTCTGAGAGTTCTCTTTGATAAAACCAAGTCCTCAACCCTCATTACAGGAAGGAACCCACATAGTCAGCCTCAGTGGTCACAGTGCAGCAAAAAGGATCGCCAAGCATGCCCTTTCGTCAAATTTCAGGAGGCAGTTGGGAAATGAGCATGGTAGAAAATCTCATCAGTTTGGTTAGACTGAATGATAGGAACATCCCAACATGGTAGCCAAGCTTTGGTGCCTGCATATGGATCCCAGCGTTGTTTTTCCCTGCTGTAGAAAACCAGACATTAATGTTTTCACTCTTTTTGATGCTGACCATACTCTCCCAGTGTGCTTATGGGTAGGAAATCTGAAATTGCATAAAATCCTTTTAGCATAACGCTACACTGGCTTAACGCTCAGTAAATTCTAGAGTGCCACAGTTATGGAAAAGCATTTTCTAATATCTGTAGGATTATCAGGAAAGATGGAAAAATATGCTGGGACACAAAGTTTAAGTTCGGGAAGGAAGTTGCTCAAGGAGGCATTTCAGCCACCCCTTCAATAGACAGAACAAAGCTAAGGAATCCCAGCTTCCTGAGGGGTGGTTAACAGGCTGCCATCCATTGAGGCATTTAAGATGCCTGTAGGATCATTGACAAGAAGAAACCCTGCTGAGAAGGGATTAAACCAGAAGCTCTTGGAAGTTCCTTTTATGGATAAGATTTGGGACTGTGCAGAGTGCTAAAGTCACTGCATGATTAACTCGTATTTTCTGCCATATACGTTGCCCCTGATTGCTAGGGAGGCCCAGGCGTGTGACACACATCTCACATAGTAGGAAACTGCTGAGCACTGGGACTCCAAGTAGGTTTGCGAACTCAACCTCAAGGGTCTTTAGTTTCCCTGAGAACTATCTCCCTCCCTCTCTGGTAAATAGTTGTTCATCCCTGCTCCCATAGAAGTTGTATAGAATGACAGAAAGATGCCATCAGCATGTGGCACATAGTAGGAACTCAATAAGTTGGCTTTATCTGTTACCTCAGCCACCAGCACATATTCTTGGTCACTGGCAGGAAAGGTCAGCAGAGAATACTGGCCTGGGGCAAGAACAGAGGCCTCTAGTAGGATGTGGATGGAAAACAGCAGGGCAGCATGGAGGGCCCAGGCTGGCTGAGATATGGGTATAAAAATGGTTGAGAAGCCAGTAAGGTTGCAAAGAGAGTGAAGCCCCTTGGACTTTTTAAGTAGAAATCAAGTCCCTGTGTTTTCGTCTGGGCCCATAAAAGACAGAATCATAAAAGACAGATATTCTTTGTGGGGCACAAACTCTGTCAGTCGCCTTCTCTTCAGGAGTTAAAATTGTCACTGGCAAAAGCCCTTGAAATCCTAAACTACATTTACCTGAAAAACAAACAGGAACAGTCTTGAAATTGAGACGATTTATCAAGAGACTAATTATCTTTTAAGCTAGTCTGGAATAGTAATGAGCCGTTTTTACACGAAAGCAGACCCCTGATGGATATCGCCGCATCACATGCTCCGGCAGCTTTCCCAGGAAGACCGTCCTTCAGGGTAACTTCCCACAGAAACCCATATGTGCAGTGAACAGTGGGAACAAAACCTGCACGGGTACAAAGGAGGCAGGCCCTTTCCAAAAGCCGTAACTACCTCCAAAATCTCCACGGCCTCCTGAATATTCTAAAAGGAAGAAGGATGGAGCGCTTAAATACATGAAATCATTCAAAAGAGGCAGGCGCTAACGAACACTCCATCACTTACTGAGAGATGCCCCAATCTAGAGCAAAGATTTACATCTAATCACTGAAAAGAGGAGCTGCTGGCTGTCATCGTTAGTCTATGAAACTGAGTCCCGGTTCTGAGTGTGAGCAAAGGGCCGTGTGTGCGCATGCGTGCCCGTGCGTGGCCGCGAGCACAGGTCACGCGTGCGGATGCCGGTGGGGCCCGCAGACAACTTTAGACAGCTCAGGTGTCATCTACCCGGTTTTGTGAGACAGGATCTCTCGCTGAACCCAGAGCTCACTAATAAGATAGGCTGGCTGACCAGTAAGCCCCAGGGATTTGCCCGTTTCTTCCTTCCTGGTACTGGGATTACAAGTCCATGCCACCGGCTTTTCAAATCTGTTCTAGTGATTGAACTCGGGTCCTTGTCTTTACTCAGCAAGCGCTTTAGTGACTGAAGTGTCTCCTCACCTCGAGCTCTATTTTTGCAGCCAATAGCTTCAGTGTTCATTGGGGCTCGCTAGGCATCGGGCTCAACTTGGTTTTCCCTTTGTAACAACCCCAGGACACAGAGCTGCTTTTCTAAAAGAGGCATCTGAGTCTTTGCCTGGTTTGTTTGTGAATTTTCAGCAGATATCCATCTACAAATGCAGGACACTTAAAGTTCTGAACAGATGTGACTGGGAGTAGGATCAGCCAAGCAGTGTGCTCTCCGTGAAAGACATACACGGTGACTTAAAAAAAAATCATTGAGTAACCAAAATAATAATACTTGAATGCAAGATTTTAAAGTTAAAATTAATTGGAAAGGGCCCAGAGAGATGGTGCAGTGGTTAGCAGCACTTGCTGCTCTTATGGAGAACCTGGGTTCAGTTTCCAGCACCCACATGGGCGCTCATAGCTCTCTGTAACTCCAATTCCAGATGATCCCATGGTTTCTTCTGTCTTCCATGTGCGCCAGGCACACACATGGTCTACATGCATACGTGCAGAGAAAGTATTAATAGACATAAAATAAATGAAAATATACTTTTAAAAGATTATTGGAAATAAATCCATAATGAATAAAAACCAACATTTTGAATAAGGGTAGGCTTAACACTGCAAATTCATGCCTAAGCTCAGCTTCCTCATCCTTATCCTAAGCATGCTACTGAACAAGGTTACCACCATGTTTAAAAAACCAGACCAAACTTCAGTGGTGATAAAAACCAGCCTAACTGTTCCACAATATGCCCATGGGTAAAATTTTTCCCAAAGACCGAGTTCCCAAGGTTTGATCGTCAGTTCTAGCTGCACTCAGTTTATTCATATATAGAAGGATAATCTAACATTGATAGCCAGGCCACTATTCAAATTCTCACTTCACTGGTAGACCCTAAGGAGGGCTGGAAACAGATCGCTAATACTACTCAGCTTTCTTTGACACATAGGTCAACATTATATTAAGGGTTACAATGGGCCGAAAGTCATTCCTTACAAAAGAACTGTACAGTGAGAGGTGAGTTTAATATGTAAAAGTCACTCCAGCAGAATGGACCAGATCAGGAAGTAGAGGATTTCATTCATTCTGCAATAGCAGGGAGAATCTGATAAGAAAGCAGTGTTCATTCACAAACACTCTTCAAGGAGTACACAATTACAGAAGACACAGAGTAATTCTCTGTTTGTTGCTCATGATTGCCAGTTGAGTCATTTGGAGAAACTACGGGCTCTGCACCCAAAATGTTCTACCTGGGGACCTTGGGAGATAGACAAAAATTAGAGAGCACTATAGACATTTGTGATTGGCATGCCATGAGAAACAACCCATCTGTCTCTCTCATTCTCTCTCTCTCTCTCTCTTTCTCTCTCTCTCTCTCTCTCTCTGTTTTCTTCCCTTTCTCCTTCTCTTTTGTCTCAGATTTCTTTCCTATCTAACATCCGAAGATGCCAGATTCTCTGCCTGAGCTGAAACCTTGAACTGACAGGCTAGGAGAACAACACTTTCTCTCCGAAAGTATTCCAGATCTCTCCTCCAGCCAAATCAAATGACAATGGAATTTTGTCTACAGTTCTAAGGTGCATTACTCACAAGCCCTTGGAATGTAAAATTGCCTTTTTTAAAAAGTTAAATCGACTATCTGATACTGAGCGAACACAGTCTACAAAACACTTTATCTCACTTTCCACTGAGTGACTTAATAGTCCCTCCCATAATCCAATTACATTGATTCCTTATCTATCAAATGTCCACAAATTCCAACACAGTTCAGAGTTGCAAAGAACGCTACTGCTGAACCAACAGGGAGGCAGCTCTATTCAGTTGTTTGTTTGTTTTTTTAATACAGAAATATCCACTTAAAACAGTACTTATTTTTAATAGAGCTTTCCTCTTAATTATGACATGGCATTAGTTCTTTCAGTTCTTCTGAACTTTCATAATGATGCCATCAAACAGTAACAGATATAAATTTCTATAAACTGAATTATGCAATTTAATCATAAAACATAATTTTCCTATCCCTGAAGAAAGAAAAAAACCTCCATGATTAAACTCCAGTGATCGAGGACTAAATTCAAATTAAATTTTAATCTGTGTTAAAGTTAGGTTTTAAACAGTAGCATCAGGAATGATTTAAGAGTAATAATAAAACATTTACTGCTATATTAAAAGTCCACACTCAAAGTATTTACCAAAAATTTAACTGTAGTTCTTTTTAATATTTTTGCAAATTGCAACTGTCTTGCAGATGTCTTTAAAACCTCTTGAAAGAAGAGGTAATGTTAATGCAGAAGTATCTGAAACACTCCCTTCCCCCACCTCCAATTCATTCCATGTCTTTCCCGGAATCAAAACGCTCTTCTTGACATTTTGTTTGCCAAACAAACAAAGACACTATCATCCATCCATCCGTCCGTCTATCCGTCAGTCCGTCCGTCGGTCCTTCCATCCATTTGGCAGATGGCTGCCTCAATGGGAGATAACCTTATTTAAATCTCTCCCTAGTCCCTACTCTGGCTTTGATTTAAGACAATCTCAAGTTCCAAAATTTCCCAACTTTCTAGCGAAGTCCAGAGTGAGAAGAACAGACTGCCGGTGACAGGTCCTGGCACTAGGAAGATGCTCATGCACACAATCCACCGGAGCAGGAGCCTGAGCCGCAGAGACAAATCTGTCCTCTCTGCAGAGGTGCAGACAAGGCTAGAAACAAAACTGCTTTTCATGGCGCCCTCAAAAGCAGAGGGGCCCCGAGTAAAAAGTTGGAGAAGGTCACCATTGCCCTCTAGTGGCCAAAAGTGTAATCTTCTGCAAAAGAGTCCATTTCCAGAAATGCACATGACTCTCAATGTCAGGGTAAAAAGCAGAAAGATGCTTAGTTATCCTCCTCCACTGTTTTCTTTAGACCTTCCTGCTCAGAAAGAAAACTGTAGGTGACCATAACAGTAATCCTGATGCACTAGATGGGGAAATCACAAAGTTTCCAGCTTTTTCCTACTTTTCTTCTTCTTTTTTTTTTCCTCCAAAAACAAACCTGTGGATTTTCTTCCTTTTTTTCCATTAAAAATTAACATTCAGTTTTATATAGGTTAGATTTCTTTATATATTTCTTGAGCACCAACTTTAAGTGGAAATGTTAATCGTTTCAAAATCAAAACAAAGGACAAGAGCTCTTGACAGATTTGCCAACTTCTGGTGATATGACGACCAACTTTGGTAAAGAAGAAATTCATTGAAAATATGTTTTGGTGCATTAAAATCACAGAGTAGTGAACAAATAAAGTGAATGTATATTTCTAAGGAAGTGCTTAGAAATTCATAGCAAATCTGTGGACTTGATTGTGCAAGAAAAATGTTCACTATCTTATCTCAATTCCACATTCCACGGGGTGTATTTTGTTATTAGTAACATGTGTGTGTGTGTGTGTGTGTGTGCCTATAGTCAAAGCAAAAAATAAAAGTCAATTTTGAAAATAAGCTCAAATAAACATAGCATACGTTTTGAACTTCCAACATAAAAGCATTGAAAACGAAGACTAAAATTCGTAAGTTTTTAGGTTGTTTAGGTGGTTCGGAAAAACATAGGTTTTCATATAATAGATCAAAGTTTAAGCCAACTGTCTGCTTTCTAAGTTAATGACATCCATAGGAAAGGTTTCAAGACACACAAAGCTCATGGGAGTGTAGTTTTTACCATTGTAAATCAAGCCATAAAGTCAATGTCATGGTGATTCCTATATGAGGATTTCCAAACCTGAATCCTGACAAAGCAGCCTTGTAATTCTATTCAAAACTGAAAGAAAAAAATATGAATTATGAAGACATGTGCATTAAATGGCCATGAAATTGATCCATATTTCCCCAAATGATGACATAACTTTCCCCCTCTGCACCCTCCTCTCACAGATGAGCATTCTGGAGCCACCACAGTAAATGGGAAGATATGAGTTCTGTGCCATAAAAAAGGAAAAAAAAAATAGAGCTGTAACTTTTTTCCAAATTAACAAAAGATTGCATCTTAATTGAAAATAGAATTTAAGTTTCTAGTAATTTGCTGTGGTGCACTGATAAGTGTTCTGAGCATAATGGAAGTTCTGGAGTGTTATCAAGATAGCCCAATGCTTCCACAAGAACTATTTTTAAATGCTTCTTCCCTCCTTCTACTCTTCCTCCTCCTTCTCCTTCTTTGCAATAAACCCACTTTGAACATATCTCCAAGTCCAACCTCACCAGATTATAATTTGTTCATTCTCCTACTCGGAGAGGTGGAGATGATTCTCCCTCTCTCTGCCTCTCTCCCTCTTTCTTACACACACACACACACACACACACACACACACACACCATATAACATCCTGACCAGTATATACAGAGTATATACAGTTTTTGAACTAATAATTAAAATAATTTCAGTAACTGTTGGTTATTAATAAAGGTAAAGTAGAGACACCAAGTACTTAAGATGCAATGGCCTGATCTCAGAGAGCAGGATGCAAAGCTCATTTCCACACAGCAAAGTTTCCTGTCCTTTGGATGCCTCTGCCTTCTCTCTACTGAGCACAGCTCACATTCCTTTGCACTAGGCAGGATACATGTTTTGCACAGCGGGTTCGAATTCCAGAGCCTAACTAGCCAACCCTAAAACTTCAGAGCCAGAGATTGTTTAAGAAACTTAACGTGCCTGTGGCTTCATGGTCCCTCTGGTATTAGCCACAGCTATGCTCCTTTGTTTTGCAACTTTTTTATCCCTTTGTTCTACTAGAAGAAGACCAACTTGCCAGGATTGAGCATCCCTTTCTAAGTTCGGGGGCTCCTGTCTCTGGTACATAGGAAAAAACAATTCCAACATTATTGAAATGAAGGTCAGTCCCTTCTCTGTTTCCTCTGCTGGCCTTAAAGGCGCTCTCTCACTCAGCTCAGCCTTGCTAATATGCTGATGCGGTGAGAAGGGATATCCTCGGTCCTGAGAACACGTCTGCATGCTGGTCCCCTGGAAAACCCAGACACACCACAAAACCCTTGATGTGAGCTGCCAGCCCTAGCGATAAGGAAATTGATCTCTCAGCTCGCCAGATTAATTATCACTGCTCTTTGTGATTAAGCAGAAAACTTACTGCTTCTTCGTACACAGATAAGAACGATCAGAATGAAATAGGAAAAGATTTGGGAGCCATCATAAAAGATTTCTTGAAGAAGAAAAGGAAGGGGAGACTTTAGACAAATCTCTACCCTCCCGCAGTACGAGGCTTTCATTAACAAACCCACTCCCAGCCCTCAGGGACGACCCTTCGTCGTGCAGAAATGGAACTGTTAAATAATTAGAAGATGCGATTTCTCCATAGCAGTGCGATAGCCCGTGAAATTCCTGCTGCATTATTAGCAAAAGCAACAGGGTTTTTTCGACCATCTAGAGAACCTTTCATTCGCGGAAGGTAGAGTGCGGAGCCCTGGAGAAATTCTGGCCTTGGCAAGAAAGAGGGAGCTGCAAGCTGGACCCGCGGTCTCCTGGGTCTCACTTTCTCCAGGGACTCTTAGCATCGCGGAGCGAAAAGACCCTGCCAAGGCGAGGCTGGGTTGGGGCGAGAGGGAAGGATGCTCCAGCCGCCACCCCTTTTCCGCTACTCCTGGCTGTTCCTACACAGTGGCTCGGAGGCCAACCGAAGGGAGGGAGGCCGGGCGTGCGGAGGAAGAAGAGCAGGCTTGGAGCGCTCCGGAATCAAGCGCAGGCTTTCGGGGAAGGTTTGATTCTCAAAGTTAACAGTGACCCTGGAAAGCTTCCTCTGGCGCAAGCCTGAGGCCAGCCCGTGTCTGAGCGGCTCGCAGACCATCCCCTGCACGTCTAGTTGCTTCGTAAGGGTGAAAGGAGCCCCGGAAGAGACGCTGGCTGGAATTTGGAAACCTAGTGCGCACCGCAGCCTCCGGCCTCGGAGCCGCAATCGACAGACCCCGACCCAAGCTATCAAAGTGCGGCCAGTCGCCGCTCCCCTCCTGGACGCCTGCTTTCTTCTGGGCTTTCCCCTCACTCTCTACGCGGGGACTGAGTCGTGGGGAGCAATCAGTGGAGGTACTGGAAGACCCCCCCTTGGAGCCCCGCAGAGAGCAATCTCGCCTGGGGACCAATCGCAGCCCCGGCAGGCGAGCACCGCACAGGGGTTGACTTTCCCTAGAGACGTGCCGGGAGCGGTCTGGTCTGCGCGTCCAGAGCTCAGCTCTGCAGTTCCTTGCCCCAACCCAAAGCAAACCCCCTGTGCGCCTTGGTGCGACCCCCCCCCCCGGGGGGCACATCAAAGAGCAAGGGTGCCTCTGGCGCACATCTGGTGCCTCAACCCCCTGCTTTGCCTGCGCCCACAGCTGGCTGCCTTCTCTTTTTCTCTGATTTTTAAAACAAATATTCTTTACCCCCCCCCCGCCCCAAACACACACACAAAAGCCCTCCCGCTTTACGTGATCTCCAGCAACCCCATCCTGCACCCCGTCCACAGACAGTCTCCTCCAGAAGCAATTCTTTCCCCTTTTCTGCCTACTCCGAGAAGCCCCATCTAGACTGGCAGAGCGCCTCACCTGGGGCCCTTGCGGGTGGACGCGACCTCCAAGCCGGCGGTCCCTGGCACTGGGCGAGCGCAGCGGTGTCAGCCCGGGCCCCGGTCCGAGTCCCATTCACAAGTCGGCGGCGGCTGAGAGCTGCCCCCGCGGCATCTGCTCCTCGGCCCGCGACGCTTCCCTCAGCTGGCGGCGGCCGCGGAATGAGCCGCGGAGCGCGCTAGTGGCAGGAATGAGAAACTGGGGGGGGGGGGGGAGGTGGCGGGCAGGCGGGCGGGTAGGGGGGAGGAGGAGGGAGGCCGCCGCTGGGAGGGAAGGGGGGCGGAGAGGAATCGGAGCTGCTAGACGCGGAGAATTGGGCCTGGAGGAGGCGACGGATGCCTACCCTGTCCGCGCCCCTCCCCCCCCCGGGGGCCCCGCGAGGTGCCAAAGCCAGGAATAGGTGGCCGCCCCTCCTGCCCCGGGTCGCAGAGCTTCGTCTCCTGTGGGGGGCTCAGACAGAGTCTGGAGCGACTGAAGTTGGGCTCCAGGGATGCACAGCCAATCAGGAAGGGCGACGGAGAGAAGCAGGAGAGGGCTTGGGAGCCCCCATTTTTCTCTTTTGCTGAAATCCGCTCCAGCTGGACAAGCTAGGGCCTCGACCGGCTGGCAGGCAGGAGGGTGGATTGGATGGGAGGCTTCGCCCAAGTACCGGGAATTGGGGAGCACATTTTGTTCTTTATCAGTGGGCACTTTACCCTCTGGGAATCCCTCCCCGTTGATCGCTCCTGCCCAGCACCCTCCCCAGCGAGCCTTCAGCACCCCAACACCTATTGCAAAATCCTCTCTTAAGGAGAGAGCGGTGAAGACACTAGAAAGGGGCGTTAAGACTTGGGAAGAACTCACTCATTTTCCCTAAATTTCTTCTACCCTACATGCAAAGCCTTCCTTAGGGTCAGCCACGCCTGGGGTGTTCCCTGATTTCTGCTCCAGCCGAGTAAAATCAACACCCCCATCTGGTAGTTTCACTTGTTGCCTACCGGAACGGACACCACAGTGCCTCCCGCCCAACCCCAAGGCCCCCAGAGAGAATGCCATTCGGCCAGACGATGGGCCTAACTGAAGAACTAGCTGCACCCTGACTCAGCTTCCTGTTTGTCTTCTCCCACAAGGACCCACGATTGCAAGGGATACCCCAACCTGCTACCCGTCCACTGTAAGGTGTCTGGGCAGAGGAAGCGTTGGCGCTTCGGGCGGGGGTGGAGCATGCCAGGGACTGGGCTGGTACCTGGTACCAGGTACTCTTGGTACCCGGTAGCAGTGTAGGGACCCGTACTGTGAGTGGGGGGACTAAGGATCCTTGCATCAATGGGGATCTCGTGCTAGGACAAACTACCAGTCTGGAAGGTGGAGGAAAGAGTTTCCAGTGGGTGAAGAATGAGGAGGGTCGCCGTGGCTTGGGATCGGCGACCTAAGTAAAAGAAGAATAAAAACACAAGGGGAAAACTGGGTGATGCAGCAAAAGCAAGAAAGACCGAGAGGGGAGTTTAATGGGAACAAGTCAAAAAGAGGCCGCTGAAGGAAGAGAACGCCAGGACCCAAAGCGCTTGGGAAGGGCCCTGGAGAACAGATGGTGGCTGAACCCCAGCACCAAAGCAGTTATCCACCCGCCCCGGGGACCTGGAACTCTCACGAATTCTTTGGTTCCCCTTGGGCTCCAGGCAATGTGATCAGAAACTAAGGCGCAGACACGACTGCAGGAATATCGGCCCTGTGTTTGCGTTTTACGCAGCATCTCCGGGTCCCTGTGACACTGGGTGCCGCCGCCCCCCCCCACGCCAGCTCCCAGTCACCATCCTGCTGGAAAAGGAAGAGCCTGTCATTCCTTGTGGACGTGGCCTTTAAACTGCCCACTCTTCTTCTGGGAAAAGGGGGCGCTAAGCTTTCAGCTACCCACTTTGCTTATCCCTCCACGCATCCCGCTTCCCTCACTCCCGACCATGCCCAAAGTGCCAGGCCTCCCACCGCCACAACACGCGCTGCCGCGCAGCAGCTGCTGAGCGCTGGGCTGTCAAGTACTTCTCTGGAGAGTGCGAGCTCTCTGCCTGCGGCTCCTGCAGCAGGACCTAAGCCCCATCCACCATTAGGCTAAGTTGTGCTTTCTTCTTGATCTCTTTGGCGCTGTCTTAGACCAGCAAACTTTGGGCACAGCTCAAGCCATCACCGGAAAACCCCACTGTAAAAAAACAAACAAACAAACAAACAAACATAGGGACTGCTACCTAACCATTCCCACCTACAGGTGAAGTTACTGCGAGGGAGGAGAGAAAAGTGTCCTACTAGCCCTAGTGTTTACTCCAGTGTGGCTGTAACTGGGCTACAAACCGTTGTCTGTATTTTCCAATCTTTTCCTAGTGGCATGAAGGGAGCAAAGAAAATCTACAGCTACCATCAATCTAAACACTTGCTAGAGAGAGGCTTAGACCTGTGACAATTAGAGCACCCATGAGGAATCAGTTTGGGGTGTGTCACCTGTGATGTGACTTTAGCTGGGAATTGCCCTCTGCTCTCTGTTTCAGAATTCGTCAAAGTAACAGCAGTTGTTCTTCAGAGGATCTGCTTCATGAGTAATAACATCATGGAATTTTAAAATTAAAGTTAAATTTTGCTTCTTAGGTTTTAATTGTGCACTTGAGTCAGAGCTGTGTAGTGGATAGCAGACGTGAACAGCCTTTGCACGATTCTATGCCAAGAATTCTATTCAAAATCAGAGAAAACATGCTGTAGGATGATTGGCATGTGAATGTTCATAGATGCATTAGCTACAATGTCATACATATGGGAAACAAAGCAAATAGGCTTGGAGAATTGGATTGGATTCATAAAAGATGATGTACCCATTCCATAGAATATTACTCAGTAAGGGAAAGAAAAAGGATACTGCTGCTGGTTACATCAAGGCAAATGCAATACCACAAACTGCATAATTTCATTAATATGTAATATCTAGAAAAGGCAAGGTTACAGATGCAGACAACAGATCAGTGGTTGCCTGAGATTGAGGTTACAAACAGGGTTTGGCTATTATGGAGTAGGGATGAAAGCAGTTTCTGTTCAGAAATGTGGAGAGTAAAACAACAAAGATGTCTGCACAAATTTGCTAAAAGCCCTCTGATGATATTTACCAGGCAAAACATATTTCTTTTAGAGCATTCTGTGACCTGCAACTAAACCTCATGAGGGGAACTTCTTGCAAGGCATTTGAAGAGAGAAAGAAAATATATATTTTTTCCTTATGGAAACATAGCCATAGGTTTATTTGGTAAGTTCTGTTTTAGCAGCTGCATTGGAGAGTCTTACACAGGTTAAAGTGTACTAGTTCTACTAGCCCTAGTATTTATCATTCTCCCACCTACCCACACACTCTAACTCTCATGCCTGATTATTTTTTAGGAACTCAAATCAGACATTCTAGCCCCTTGACTTGCTAGGCACACCTACACAGCTCAGAGTCTGCATTTCAGAGGGGATTTTTTTCTTCTTTTTTTATGACTATGTTAGGATCTGTCTTTGAAATCCATATTAAGCACTCTGGTAGAGTAATGTGTGATTTCCGTTCAGACTGTAAAAGGAAAAGAAGAAGAAGAAGGAAAAAGGCAACTCACCAACTTCCATCAGTACTACCAAGTTCTGGTGCTCATCTTCAGTGCTTTTGCTTTGTTTTCAATGGATGAAGCTAGGGTTCAAGGTTGCCTGTGCCTTCCAATCCAAACCAAGAGTAAGTCAAATCAGCCCCCTCTAGTCTCTGTCTCTATCTGTGGAGCAGAGCTGATAATTTCCTGTCTTTCCATCATCAAAGGACCAGAGCCCTTTGATGTGTCTCTCCTCTGACTCTGAAGATATCCAGGGCCTACACTGCTATTCTTTGTTTATAGTCAGAAGTTCCAGGCTCCCCAGATCTTCTAGAAACTTCTTGCCCCAGTAGGCCCCATGGTAATTAGACCTTGAAAGTAAGGAAAAATCCAAGCAGGGGTAAATGTCCTAAGATTTAGCTTCCAGACATGCATTCCCCAGGGAGAGATGACACGTGGAGAAAGATGGAATAAGAAAACCATTTTTGAGTCACCTCGAAAGAAAGAAGATAAAAGAAAGGAATGAAGGAAGGAAGGAAGAAAAAAGAAAGACAGATCATAAGAGTCATGTGTCTTTGATCTGTGTCAGAATCCCTGTGTCTGTCCCTGTTGTATCACATTCCTGGAAAGACTTAAGCAAACATCATCTCATTCCAGACCAAAGTAAGGATACCACCAAAGTCCATCCTGGTGAACTAGTGAGTTTATTGGGTTTACTTACAGGAGCAGAAATCACCCAAAAAGATCTCTATGACTGAAGGCCCAACCCAGCATGACTCATCAAAGAACTCCAAAGCACACTGCTTGTCACACAATTAGAAGCAAGCAGTGTGGCTTCTCTGAGAATTGCTCCTAACAGCTTTTATGGCTTATTATATAAACTTTGAAAAGGAGAAGCAAAGTGAATCCGATCTGTTTCAGGGGCTTCCTAAAGCTATTGAATTGTTTCTTTCCTGGCTTAATGAATTTCCTTGAAGGGTAAAATGCTTCACCCTAAACCTTTAAGAGCTTCTCCCAAAGACAGAATGTTTTCACAGAGGAAACTGCTACACACAATCACTAAATAGCTGTGTGATTTTGAACAGTTTGTTATCTATCCTCAAATGTAGTTTCTAGATTTGCAAAATGGGACTACTGCCTGAACTTCAATTGCTGTGGCGTTTTGGTGCCTAAAAGTTTGGAAGCAGTAAATGAGGTGCCTTAAGCAGAGACTAAACAGATAGTTATTGGTTATTATCAATTGTTAGATTTAATCACTGTACTATATTGATCTGATTAAAAGGAATCCATGTTGTGATTATGGATTATAATTGTGAGAATCAGCAATATAAATCACAGCCTAGAATATTATCACTGTTGAAAGCTGTATGAACCCTACAGTTTGCAATGGCATCAGGGGCAAAAGCGCTCTAGGTGCATTCCTATGTCTGACACAAATTCCTATAGTTACACTGGACAAGTGACCCTGTTCTCTAAGCCTCGGATACCATTAAGCTATGGCTGAAAGCTTATCCAAGTTGAGCTCCTGGGTCTCTGGGTAGGGGGTATGCTTCTTAGAGAGTTGAAGTTTTGGAGTTAAACAAGATTTGAACACAGGGGTCTTCCCAGAGACCCATACGCCAACCAAGTACCAGGCATGGAGATAACCTAGAACCCCTGTGCAGATGTAACCCATGGCAGTTTAGTGTCTAAGTGAGTTACATAGTAATGGGAAGGGGGACTGCCTCTGACATAATCTGATTGGCCTGCTCTTTGATCACCTCCCCCTGAGGGCAGAGCAGTCTTACCAGGCTACAGAAAATGATAATGCCGCCACTCCTGATGTGATCTGATAGACTAAAATCAGAAGGAAGGAGAGGAGGACCCCCCATCAGTGGACTTGGGGAGGGGCATGCATGAAGAAGGGGTAAGGAGGGTTGGACTGGGATGGGAGAGGGAGGGACTTATGGGAGGATACAAAGTGAATAAAGTGTAAATAATAATAATAAAAACCTGTTTTTCTCTTCATTAAGGGCAAAGCATCTCAGAGGTGCAATTCCTCTTTCTGTCACTAGGAGCAAGCAGCTCACCACCTCACACAAACCTCAGACTGCAGGGAGCTGTTCCTAGAAAATGCCTCTTTCTGTTGGTCTCCTTGTGAAGTTCCTGTCTCCTCCAGGTCTTTCTATCTCCCCCTTCTTTTATAAGATTTCCTGCACGCTGCCAAAGTTTGGCAATGAGTCTCAGCTTTTGCTTCGACACCCTGCTGAGTAGAGTCTTTCAGAGGTCCTCTGCAGTAGGTTCCTGTCCTGTTCCCTGTCTTCTCCCATTTTGAATATCCATCCTGTTTGCCATTCTGAATGTGGATTAACCATCTTAGCATCTTCCCTAAGGTCCTTCTTCTTTAGGGCTATGGATATTAGTATGTTCATCATATTATATGACTAATATCCACTTATAAGTGAGTATATACCATGTGTGTCTTTCTGCTTCAGGGTTACCTCACTCAGGATGATCTTTTCTAGTTCCATCATTTGCCGGCAAATTTCATGATTTCCTTGTATTTAATTGCTGAGTAGTATTCCATTATGTAAATGTACCATGGTTTATGTATCCATTGTTCAGTTGACTGCAGAGACTGATGAATCAAACAAAGATGATGCATGGAGAGGACCTAGACCCCCACTCAGATGTAGCTCACTGGCAGCTCAGTCTCCATGGGGGTCCCCTAGTAGGGAGAGCAGGGGTAGTCTCTGGAATGAATTTGGTTGCCTGCTCTTTGATCACTTCCCCCTGGTGGGATGGTATTACTAGGCCACAGAGAAAGAGGATCCAGATAGTCCTGATGAGACCTGATAGGCTAGGGTCAGATAGTCTAGGAAGGAGGACCTCACCTATCAGTGGACTTGGGTGTGTGTGTGGGAATGGGAGAGAGAATGAGACTGGGAGGAGATGCGGGAAGGGGCAACAGTCAGAACATAAAGTGAATAAATTGTAATAAATAATAATAATGAAATAATTTTAAGAAATTTTAAAAGAAAATAACTCCTTCAAAAATCTCCCTGTAATAATTTAATCTCTCCCTTCTCACTTTCTAAATGAAATGATGGTGCCCTTACAATAAGTATCTACAACCATTCCCAGCAGCTTAGTGTTTGTTACAGACAGAAGAAAACAAACCAGTGAGTATTTTTGAATGAGCAATATTCCTGAGTGGACTGAAACCAGGGCATTAGATAAATACAATCATGCTAATATTATCTCATAAATCATAAATACTCACCATACTCAGTGCCTTAAAATCACACTTACTTAGTCTCTTATTAGTGAGATGGTTGAGGTTGTTTGGCCTAGAATGAGTTGGCCTACAAAAATTCACTCTGTCCTGAATTTCTCTTCATCCTTCCCTGACTAGTGTGGTCATATTCCCATAGTGAAAGTAACTACACAGGATGTCATCATGTGGGAATACAGGCCTCTTGAATCTGAAGGTCCATGACTGGGAACTCTCTCTTCTGACTAACTCTGCTGGCCAAAGCATACCACAGGAGCAGGTGGATAGTTAGGGCACTGGAAAAACAGAATCTGGTTTTGTTTTTGTTGTTGTTGTTGTTGTTGTTGGTTTTGGTTTTTTGTTTGTTTGTTTTGTTTTGTTTTGTTTTGTATCCTGCAGTGGGAGAAACTTCGGTGCTGAGTAAGGAAATGTTTCCCCACAGGGAAGTGAGATGTGTTAGAACAGCTGATGCATTCTCTAAGAGATAGAAACAGGTTTCCATTCTCTCTCTCTCTCAGAGCCATCTTGGGTTTTCAGCTCCCACGGGTTCTGATAGACACAAATGATCAGGCAGCCATTCAGCCCCACTTCAAGTCATTGAAACTATGCCCTCACTTTTTTTTTTTTTATCATGGTTCATGATAGAAAGGGAGAGGAGAAGCTGAAATAATAATGTAGTAACAATACCCGCTAGGTTTTATTCAGCCTGCTTTATATTCCAGAAGCAGATATATATGTATATAACTAACAATGCTCAGAACATTCGTTCAAAGCCTGTATGACTGTCCCTATTTGACAGAGGAGAGAACTCTGAGATGGAATTTAATGCACTGGCCAGTTGACTACAATTGGTGAACAGGAGGGCTGGGACTCCAGTTTGCAGATGCTTGACTCTCAAGGTGTCTGTCACCTCTCAGTGGAGAAGACTGGGATGGACTTCAGTCTCGATATAATAAAGAAGTGGAAGAAGAAAAGGGAATGAACTTTGTTCCATACACCTAATGCGGAGACACCTATCAGATCCTGAGGCACACTGCCTCCTATATGAGCAAATTTAACTGATAAACAGGTGACAAATGTAGAGCAGGAAGGAAGAGCAGCAGAAATGGAAGAGAGGCAAGAAGATGACTCTGCATGTAAGAGAGTTTGCCACCAAGCCTGAGAACCCAAGTTGGGTGTCTCCACACTCATATGGATAGCTAGGGCCCCGACTTCTGCAGGCTTTCCTCTGACCTCCTGGCACACGCACACTAATGAGCATACACACACACACACACACACACACACACACACACTCACTCACACACTCACACTCTCTCACACACACATCAACACAATTTTAAAATTACTTAAAATTAAACAGGAAGTAGTAAGGAAGATCAAATACACATGGAGGTAAATGTAGAAATGATCCCATTTCCACGCAGAAATCTGTGGATTTGAGGGCATTTGAATTACCTGACTTCCACAAGGATGTTAAATGTAACACTCTCACACAGGTCTCCTTTTTTCTGCTAGGTACAAATGAGCAGCCCTTGTTTATCCTGCAGACACCCCCCCCCCCCCGACCTTGATCTCTGATGACCTATTTATCTCTTTGCTATTGTTTGAGAAAAAGTAATTCAATGTTAAGACCCTTGGCTCTATTGCTTATATTTTATCTATCTAGGATTTCTTATCTCTGTTAGTTTTTCTGTGCTTACTTTTTCACTTTGCCCACTTAATAGGGATTTCCCATTACCCTCATCTGCTTTGGCACCCACTAATCAGTCCAAAAACCACTGACCATCGTTTCCTACCCATTTTGGCAATATGGGTATGACCATATGACCATAATGCATATATCTACTAGAACTAGCACTGCGTTCTTTATTGACTTACCTGTGTCGGTTTTCTCACCCTGGTAAGATACAAGCTTCAGGAGGGCAAAATACATATTCTTCCTTGTTCACTCCTATGACTTGAGCATCTAACACAGTGCTGGGCATATGGTAGGCGCTCAGTAAATATTTGTAGAATGAATTCATGAATAGTAAATGCATGAATAATGCTATCGGAATGAATGAGTCCCCAAACCTAAAGCAGATGGATCATCTGTTTGAATCTAAGCATAGTGCTAGTGCCCCTTGTTTACAAAGTGAATTTTATGATGCCACTTATTCACATTACAAAAACAAAAACAAAAACAACGGAGTCGTCAATTTACCAAAGGTTTTATTCAGAAGCTCCTTAAAATAGCTACCTTCTTTAGTGCTTTTTAAAAAGTAATCCAATTTACAAAATGACGGGATACAGACAACTTTCCTAGAGTGTATGCATGTCCTAAAATGAAGTATACAGGCAGGTATGCATAATGACAATTCATCTGCTGCTTTTTGAGTCCACTTTGTTTGCTGTATAGACTGGGAAAGTGGTTTATTGAAACACCTCACAGAAGGCTATTTCCATGTTCATATGTGCATACATTTACATGCTTTTTAAAACTCATGAATGCTTTTTAAAACTCATGAATAGGAGTATTTAAATGTGTTTGCACTCCAGGAGAACCATTGGAAATGTATTCAAGTTTGAGACTGGCTTGCTTTGCAAATAGCCTACAATTTGGACAACAGGGTCCCATAGAGATCTGTGCTCCAATTTTCATGACCTTTCACTCAGTACTAGGAAAAAAAAATGCAGAAATCATCTTTAATCTTCCTTAATGTTCTAGGCTTAAGGGAGTTGAGATGCCCAGCATAACAGGTGAGCTTTTCCATATTTGATTTAGTTGCTGTACATTTTCCCTCTCCCAGCTCACTTGCTTCTCTCTGGCCCAAGGGCTAATATTGGTGATGTTTCTTTATTATACAAGAGGTACCAAAAACTGGAGTAGTTTTAGACTAGAGGTGGCTTGAGGGCTTTCTTCTTGGAAGCAATATTCTGGAACAGTCTGTCTATTCTGAATACTAGTCATCTAGTTCTGAGATATCAAACACATTTCAGTCCTCATTGCCTAGGCTTCAGGGCTTCTCATAGAACTAAATAGCACCCAAGAACACTAAGGCCCCAGGCATGCTCAGCAAGCACTTTACCAGTAAGTTAGGTCCCAGCCAAGAAAAATATTTTAGTACTAACTATTTAACGCATGAATATTTTCATACAAACTCTTTCTATTATCTTACAGAACACTGTGGACACTTTGCAGGTAAAGATGGGAAATTTCAAAGCACAGAGTATTTTTGTTTAAAGTCAGCCAACAGCTTGACAGTAAGTGAATTGCTAAATACATAAATATTAAATTTATTAAATATTTAATAAAATACCTAGAGGTAGAGTAATTGTGACCCTAACTTCCAGAATGGAGACATGAAGCGAGACAATTTTAAAAAATATCCTCTTATCCACAAAGAGTCTCACTGATAACTCAATCATCTGTATGTGTATCATCCCTTTTGCCGAAGGTATCATAGGTGTCCATTCAAAAATATTTAGAAGCCGGTAACTGTTACCACTAACATTTTATTGGTTTATTTCAAACATACAGGCATTAAGGTTGTATTGAAGAATATCTTCTTATCAGAAAAAAAAAGGAAAAAAAAACATTACCAACAAGCTATTGAAAATAGGAATTCGAGAAGAGGAATGAAAAGAGAGTAAAGCTCACCTGTCATGTCAGCTTCTCAAAATTTTGGTGTGGACACATGGTAAAAGCAGTATTCACTGGCTACAACAAATCGCAGCCTCCGTTCTTTTCTGAGCAGCATTATGCAGCTATCATGAACCCTCCAGTGTCATCGGTCTTGGATTGACTAAGAAATGTTCATCAAAAGAAGCCGTATTTGCCATGTGTATTTGTATTCTGAAACACTATCCTCCTTTAGATATGCTTACATCCACTGAGGAAGGGGGAACGACACCCAGGATGCCTAATTTCCTTAAGTCAGATGATTCAGGGAAGTATAAGTTGGAAGATGAGCTAGAAAATAATAAATCACCACATGAAACTGTTTGGATGTGGCAGACGTGTAAAATGAAGCAAGACTGGTTTTTAAGCTAAACGTTTGTATATTTGCCAAAGGTTATGATAATAAAAAAAAAAAAAGAGTTAACTAGACCATGTGCAAAAAGAGGTCTGATTTCAAAGCAGAAATGAAGTAAAAAATAGCAGCCTGCCTCAGCCAGCAATATTCACCATCCTTAGCCCCAACACCCCAGTAATTGCTTTCTCATGATAAATATCTTTGACTTTGCTTTGTTAACAAGGTGCATTCAGGAATATTTGCATTTCACTGGGTCAATGTCTGTATTAAATATCATGTCATGAGTAGGAAGCACCCTCACTAGCAGGTACTGCAGCACCCTAATAAGGTCCTTTTAGGGAGAACCATAATATTATTATACCCATTTTACAGGTGAGAAGCTGTGTGCCTAGAGTTCAGGCACTAAGGAATTTGGGGTCCACACTGACAATGAACTGCCTTTCCCCTACATTCCTTCATCTTTCTGAAAAGCAAACTGAATGACATCCAATTTGATAGGATGGTAACGTCTTGTAAAGTGAAGACTTCTCAGCTCAGGTTGTTCTAGTTCTAAATCTAGATGCAAAGAAACCCACCACATTGTAGAGGGAGAAAATGTATCTCCACAAAGATCCACAAGCTGTAGTATTGCTACCTTCACACATACCGTTTTTTCCTAAAGCTCAAAATAAAAGGAAGAAAAGGCATTTGGGTTACATATATGCATGTGATGATGATGATGAGGTCAAACTGTTGTAATTTTTAAAGCAACTAAACAGAAGCAAACTGGAGAAAGACAAGGTGTTCAGCATGTGTTTATTATCTGCTTATATTAAAACAAACATATTGGCTACTCATAAGGAATTCACTGTGTGGCTATCCAAGTGTGTGTGTGTGTGTGTGTGTGTGTGTGTGTGTGTGTGTGAGAGAGAGAGAGAGAGAGAGAGAGAGAGAGAGAGAGAGAGAGAGAGAATGGATATGCATGTGTATGTATGTGTGCATATGTATGTGTGTGTTCATGTGTTGTATGTGTTTGTATGTATGTATGTGTGTGTTCGTAAGTTGGGAGTTTCATGAGAGTACTTCTACCTATGCCAGACTTGAGAAGCTTCACAAATGGAGGAAAGATCTGCTATGGTGCAGAGGCTTCGAGGCCTCGGCTGCACAGGCTTGAAGGCATCTCCCCAAAGGATCTAGTGCTGTCACAGGGATAATGGTCCACATGAGCTGTATTACTCAGCTGGATCTCTAAGTGTCTTCCCCTCTCATTTGATAGCCACACTGTTCATCAATTATCTGAAGACATGCAATTTTGCTCCAGTCAAATCCGTTCCTTGCCAAAGATCTGCTCCTCCCTTTCAGATTATGTTTGGTATCTGTCACTGATTTTATGGTTTTTAATTTCACAAGATTGCTGTTCTTGTTCTGAATTCTAAAGACAAGACAATAACAACTTATTAAAATCCCAACAGAGCAAATATAAAGTCAAGAAAGATTTTTTTTCTTTTCCTAGTGTTCTACATCCTTAAAATTCGTAACACAGAATGTGGCACATGCTGTAGAAGCTCAATAAACATTCAATTATTGCAATTTCTGTTGAAAGAGTCTATATTTTATTTTATACAGTTCATATAACAAAAGCCATTTTCTTTTTTGTGAAGTCCAAAGTTAAATGCATTTTCTCAGGTTATAATAAATTAAAATTAGTAGCAGCTTAATCTGTCTTTTCCGAAATAAATTTGCAATGTTTGGCATTCTTTGTTCTTTTGATTTTGTGTCACATATCATTATCCCATGCTACCTGCTCAGAAAGAAAACCTAAGAAAAGCAAATTTAAAAAACTTAAACATTTTATTATTTTGTCCTATAGTAATTAAAATTTAAAATTAGAGTTGAGGATTGAAGATTTTGACACAATCAACCATATAGATATGTTAACATCTTGGCAAGGGGTTTATTTGCAGGCACAAATTCATCATTAGGAAATAGAATACTCATTTTTTGCTTGATTAATTACAGCATAAGCATAAATACAGAGTGTGTATTGAAGCATTCACTATTTGTGAAATGTAAACTTATGACTCATGGGTAAACTGAAGCATCAACCCAAATATTTTACAAGAATCACTTTGAATAGATATACATTTATTTTTGAAGTGCCTTCAGCAATGAGAATATATTCACTTAAAATAAAAAGAAATGCATCTTAAAAGTGTTACTTAAAATTTAAAGTAGTCAGAGTTCCCCAAGCTTTTGTGATCTGAATTAATGCATATATAGCTTAAGGTAGTGTTCTTGTAATTATACATACAAAATGATAGTTAGCAAACAATAGAGGAAAGCTACTACTTTTCAGAACTGTCTTTAACTAGACACCATACTTAGCGTCTCCATGGTTACTTGATTTCATCCTGCCAGTGTCTTTGTAATGTAGGTACTGTTTAACATCATCATCATCATCATCATCATCACATCATAAATTCAAACCATTTAAACCATTCCAACTGGGCATGGCAATGCATATCTGTAATCCCAGCAATCAGTAGGCTGAGGTATGAGATTGAAAACTCAAGACTGAACATCCTGGGCTACATAACAAGAGTCTATCTTAAAAGAATAAAGTGAATAAGATGCACATATCTCTTCTGGATCACATCATAAAATTTCATAGCCTTGAGAGCATTTCTTCACTTAGAAATAGATGCCAACCTTCTACTAATTTCAAGCAGATCCCAGAAGAGTTAGGCTGTTTTGTTAATGGTACACCAGTAATGCATAATAAAGCCAAAATTTAAACCTCATGTTCACAGCCATACTGTACCAGAATGTACTAAGAAGTATTAGAAAAGTCTATGAGAAACACACATATGCACATTGAGGTACAAACCTACACACTCATACACACAGAGGTACACACACACATGAATGAGACACACAAACATGCACACACAGAAACAGTTGAAGGGTGTGAAGCTGATTAGGGGATCAATTGACTAAAGCTGACAACTAAGATATCTTTCAAAACTTCTCATCATTAGACTATTCCATCTTTGTAAAAGTTGGGGTTCATGCCCCATTTTAACATAGTAGACTGGTGTGAGAACTCATAATCTTAACATTTTGCCTAGTTCCTTAGCCACTCTGATAGTTGCTAAGTATTTATCAAGATAGGCTATACAAAGCATGGTCACAAATGAGTTGTCAAATGTAAGAAATCTAACACATTAAACTTCATTTTGACTCAGAGCTCTGGTGGATGAGCCTCCGGAGACAATGTTTCCCTTGCATGAACAATCCAAGGTATGCTGTCCCGTTTTCACATCGAAATATTTTCCATTTTTCTCTGTAGTATCTTTCTTGTTCTGCATTTTGACTGATAAGACACAAAGTTGGCATGGGAAGCACAAGGCTATCGGATGGATGCTAACATCCCTGGGCTGATATTTCATTCCTTGGAGATGCAATGATGTAAGCTAGTCACAGCCAGAATTCCTAGAATTCCTGCCTCAAACTGATGCCAGCTGAAAGCCAACTTTAGTGATTTTTATGTTATTAGAAACTAAAAATTTTTGCTGAGCCTTGATGCAGCCCTCTAAATCTAGAATTTTCTAGGAACTGAGCCTAGAAGATCTTAAGTTTAAGGACAGCCTAGGCTACCCAGTGAAGCTTCATCTTACAACATAAAATAATATTAAACAAGCAGATCATTCCTCCTTCATTCTCTCCTTCTTCCCTTTATTCATTCCTTCCTCCCCACCCCCCCCACCTGCTGCACTCCCTTTCTTCCATTTTCTCCATCCTTTTCTTTGAACTTAGCCACTGGCACTCATGGAACCAGGCCACCTGACTTTGGAACTCAACTCTATCATTTACCAGGTGTGTTAGTTTGTAAGTGAGTTAAACTCTCTGATCCTAATTTCCTTTTGGAGAAAATAGAAATAACATATAGGAGATAAATTTATAAGTTATCTATTATTTAAAAAAATAGGAGATAGTTTCTATCTCATGAACCTGGCATAAGCATTAAAAATGATAATCTACATAAGCGCTTAGCACAAGAACTGGCATACAGAAAGCAACCAATAAATGTTGTCTACTTTTTGTAATGGGATGTCTTTAAGACTGCTGAGCTGTCAATATCTAATAAAAAGAAACTCCTGATTTGCCTCAGCCAGAGAAATGGATTTCACCATTATATTCTAAGAGAGAAGCCTTTTCCCTTGTCTTCGACTTAATCAATTTCAATTCATTTCCCCACCTTCTTGTTAAGCCAGCTTTGACCCTACCTTTCAGCTCTAAATGATGATTTCATGAAAGTTAAAATGAAATTAGCAAAATGCTATTTTTCTGTCAATGCCATTCTCGCAGCTGTAATAAGGTAGTGAACAAGAGCTCCCATTTTTCCTACATAAAACTTCATGTTAGCAAGAAACAACACGGGGATGCTAAATCATGCAATATAAACTTTCCTCCCTTAGAGTGGCAAGTGAGCTATTTTCAACTTTCTGTTGTGACACCATTTTTTAGGTTGTGTCAGCATGCCTATTATCAATTTACCTCTTCGCAAGCTGTGTGCATCTTCTGTAACAGCATTTATTGAGACCTCTTCCCCAACATTGTCTAGGCATTTCCCTGGATGCACTGCATGAAATGCTAGCCTGGCACACTTATGTGAGAAGATGATTTCGTGCTCAAATATGAAAATACTGCAGGCTCTATCTACTTCAGACGTCCACACTGTATATTACCACATCACTATACATCAATTTGTTCTGTATGTTTCCCTAGACATTCTCAAACCATGTCTGTTTAGTTGTGTTCTGCTGATCACCTACAAAAGTAATTTGCCCCCAACATTTTATTTACACAAAAGGGAGTGTTCCAAGCAATGATCTGTTTGGCTGAGTTATGGGCTGTGTTGATGAGAACTTAGGCTGGATGTTGTCTTGCTATCTATTTAGAAAGATGATAATAACAGAAGAACAGCTTGATCTGGTCTGATTTTAGAAAGCCAGTGGGTAACATGAACACAGAATAGGGATACTTTTGACAAGGGAGGCATAGAGAGACGAGAGTGAGAAACTGAGCTCAGGTGTAGCATCATTTATGGAGCTATCAAAAAATTTAGTAACCAGAGAATAGGGGATTAATGCAGAGTGGAACACATATCTGGTATTATTTGTGAGATCATGAGTTTAATCTCTAGCAACATTGACACAATCACATACACACACACACACACACACACACACACACACACACACACCAAAGCTCAGTAACCAAGAAAATAATAACTTTTCAGTTCATTATTTTAAAACACTTTAAAAAAAAAAAGAAAAGAGGCAAGTTTTATATAAAGGTAGGGATAGTATTTGTGGTTTTACTTTTTGTTTTTACATCTGTTTCTAGTAAATCTGTATACAATTCTGCTACACACTGTGTGTTGAAAAAATCTTGTTGCACTTACAATGAAAGCTTTGTACTGGTTTATGACATTTTAAAACAATGATTAAAATGTCATTGGCTTTGAGTTCTAGATTTGGAGGAACCACTGAAATTCTATGAACGAGCAAGTGTTTCAACATTGCAGCTCTCCTCTGTCATTGGATTCCAGCCCACTTTTAACTCAGATGGAAATGGATACCATTTTATCTTGGGCTGAGGTTTTGAACATAGCCAAGATTAAGAAGAAATGCAATGCTCATTTTTACAGTTTCATTAAGCTAGAAGGTAGACAGCATCCAAACCCATTGTTGGACTAGAAACACATTGTCTGTTCATACAGCAGAATAGTATTCAGCCAAAAGGGAAATTTATGCAAATGCTACAAGGTGGCAAAACTTGAAAACATGAGGTTCAGTGTAATCATCTCATCACAGAAGAATGAATACAGCATAAGTTCACATCTACGAATTATCAGGTACAGTCAAGCTTATGGAAACAAGTAGCAATAACAGCAATTTTCAGGAACTGTGGGATGAGTAGATGAAATATTATTGATTAAGGGGTACAGTGTTCTTATTTCCCAAAATGTAAAAAGGCTTAGGAAACTGTATTCAGAACAATGCAAATATATTAACATTGATCTATAGATTTACAAAATCAATAAGATGTTCTAATGTGTGTGCTTCTGTGTGTATCACTAGTCTTTAAAATTTTAAATGGAAGAAGATTTAACTGGGATTAATCAGAGACAGAAAATTACAATTGAAAAATAGAACCTATATATAAGTGTATACTTACAGATAAACACATGCAGCAACAATTAATGATAAAAGAGGCCATGAATTTGAAAGAGAATGTGGACGAGTATCTAGGAGGGTTCAGTGAAGAAATGGAAAAGGAAGTTTTGTAATTATATTACATTCTCAAAACTGAGAAAAACAACAGCAACAAAAGAAAGAGAAAGTGGAATATAACTATGTCACCGGGATATGGAGGAGATAATACAGAGACTTTATAATGCACCTGAGGCGCTCCAGCTTCAGGACTTTTACCTGTCATTGGAACTGGCTACATTAGACATGGGGCCAAAGCATCCACCTAAGTACAGGAGTCTTCTGGCTCACCATTTTTTTCCCTTAGGCTACTTTCTAGGGAAAAGGTCTTTGAATGTACGGTATATTTTGATTAAAGGTCCTGTCAGTTAATGTACACCTTCACAGAGCTGATGGACCTGCCAAGACATGCAGACCATTTTAGATGCTTTTATAGAGGAGCTAAGACTTATTTCTCTAATAACTCTTTCATCTGCACAACTAGTTTTTTTTTTCCATTAGGAAAACTAAAATAGCTGTGGAATTGCTTTTTTTTCCCCTTCCACAATAACAGACACTGCTGTGAGCTAGTCACTCTGGGATATATGTAGAATATGATGGTGAGATTTCCTCACCATCATGAGAAGAGATTTCTCCTTCACTCCACACCCTTTTGGCAGAAGGACATTTTGTGACATCTCCTTCATGTTTCCAGGTCAGAGAACAGCTTCCCTTGTGTGAGCAGGACAGAGATAATTTGCGACAGCATATGCTGAGATAATGGACTGTGCTCTCTTCTAGGG
Source organism: Meriones unguiculatus (assembly GCF_030254825.1). NCBI lineage: Eukaryota > Metazoa > Chordata > Mammalia > Rodentia > Muridae > Meriones > Meriones unguiculatus. The sequence continues at coordinate 24,833,948 of NC_083358.1, read as the reverse complement.
CAGATAGCATCTATAAATAATTTTAATAACTCACAAAGAGCCTTTTCCATAATAGATTCTAAGTAATCATGGTGGATTTTTTTTAATGTTTTCTTTCACTGAAATAGGCTAGATGGTCCTTTTCTGTTGATAAGTGGAAGAGGGTAGATGGTGAATATCAGTCAGGGTAGGTGAGATCAAGCTGTGATGATAAACATCTCACAAGTCCTTGTGACCTAAAAATATGGGAAGCACATTACTCATCATTGCACATGCCCTTTGCAGATCAGTTAGAGTTCCGCTTCCTATGGTCCTTACTCTGGGATCAATGATAATAGCTACTTTCCTTTGGTTGTCATAGCCCCTTCATTCAGAATGATATGATAAACCAGGATCCTTCCATGCATTAACTTCATATTACTTTGTCCACATTTCCTTGGCCAAAGCAATTCATATGGCCCCTCAAGTTCAATAGGATAGGTTATCCTTCAGAAAATTCTACTACAACAATTCCCTGAAAAGGTTAGAAAGAAAGACTGTAATTTACATGTGATTGAAGAAAAGGAATGTGAGCTATATTCTCTGTAAGTTTTCAAGCATTTTCCAGATTGTTTGCATCCATCATTTGGTCTTGACCTCAACCCTAGCACATTCATGTTTCTCTTCTATTTGTCTTATGGGTGAAGACACTGAGTATAGGCTGACTTAGGAATCTGTAAAACATCACAGAGTATTTAACAGAGCTGATGTTTGAGTCCATGTCCTACTAATTCATTACCTTCCTAGGATAACACAGCAATTCCCAGAATCATGTGTGGACATCTATTATGCAAACTACTTCAAATAATGGAACCCATTGTAGACATCCATGTGAACTGAAGACAGAATAAATAAGTCCAGCACAGAACTGGTTATCTTCTAGGAAGGAGTGAGACTGAAAAAGCATGGTAAGTCAATATCAGGCATTTTTCACATAGAAAGCTTGTGGACCTCATTGATCATCAATACATACATTATTCATCTCATTCAAGTCAAGAAAAGCATTTGCCTACCCAAGTCTGGTGCCACATGCCTGCAAACAAATATGAAGTTTGAAGCCTGCCTGGGCAACATAGTAATTTTGAGGCAAGGATAAGCTATAAAGCAGGGAATTGTTTTTAATAAGTAGAAGAGGACTGGTAAGAAGGCTCAGTTAGTAAAGTAGTTGTAGTTCAAGCATGAAGACCTGAGTTTGATCAGCAGCAACCACACAAAAAGAACCTAGGGCGGTAGTACTTGCCTGTCATCCCAGTGCTGAGATAGTGGAAGTAGGCAGACATATGAGCTCTTGCTGGTTAGTGAATCTAGCCAAACTTGTGAACTTTAGATTCAGTGAGAGACTATGTACCTAAAAATCAGGTAAAGAGTAATTGAGGTAGAAACCTGACATTGAGTCCTTGCCTCTACACACATATGTTAATACATGCAACCACACTCACACAAACACATACACACACACACATGCACACACACAAACACACACACACAGATTGAGAGAGAGAGAGAAAACAAGTATTTAAAAAACAATAGATGAAAAAAAGAATTATGTTTAGCATATCACATGTAGGAATAAAATGACTATTTCTATAAATGAGTGCAATTGAAGAAACAACAATAATCTCATCAATAACACAAGGAGATCTTACCAGGGAATGTACTCATAGTAAAAAAAAAGATCATGGGAAACTATCTTCTGGAAGGCTGTAAAATTAAAATCAGAGAACTGAATTTGCCTCTCACTTATCCCCTATTCTTGTTTTTATTTGCTATCAGTATTATTAGAAATGGTTACCAAAGAAGTGATGCATTGATTATCCTACTTCTAATAGATTAATATTGGAATGATACAAAGTGTCCAATCATATTGAAATAGGTGAATAAGAAATGGTATCATGATGTTGTTTAGTGGTTGAGATTTATTTATTTGTTTGTTTGCTATTGAAAATTTCAGTGTGGGAGATAGAACCTAGAGTCTTGAGTATGCCATGCAGTGTCACAACACTGAGCTACATCTCAAACCTTTATGCTACAGTTAAAATATTAATTTATGAAAAGTACAAACTAATGTGTGAAGGTAATTTGGAGTTTATGCTAAGTGAAATATTAGAATATGAAAATAGATGTAAGGTTGAAGAGAGGGCACGGAAGGTAACACCACTTTCACATAAATCTAAAGACCTGAGTTCAGTCCCTAGAACTCATGTAAAAAGACTGGAGTGGGAGAAAGCATCTGAAATCCCAGAAATCCTAAGAAGAGCTGGAAGGGGAGATAGGAGAGTAAACAATCAAGCCACCATCCATATAACAAAAGCATAGAGGAGGCAAGCAGATATATGATACCTAGTTAAAACTGCCATTTGTGTTTATTGGTGTCGTCTTTGTTCAGCTCATGTTTGTTCTGTTATATTGGTGACATTTTATGGATGTAACTTCTGACAGTACAAGGAGACACAGTCTTATAGAAAATTCTCTGATCTTCTGGTTCTTCCAATCTATCTGCCCCTCTTCTCAAAGGCTCCCTGAACCTTGCAAGTAGAAGTGTTTGGTAATGGGACTCGGATCCACAACTATGCATTTTGATTGGTTGTGATTCCTATAGTGATCTCTTTGTTGTAAGAAGTTTCCTTGATGAAAGTTGAAGACTGCACATATCCATGAGTATTAGAATAAATGTTAGAGATTATGCTGGCTTAATAATGTAGTTATTATAATATTTTCTCCAATATCCATGACTTCATCAGCATGAATACTCAACTCTACACAAAGCACTACAGTTAACTAACAAATGCTGAGAGCCTGAGAAATAGCTATCCCAGAGAATATAAACCCACTGGTTATCTCTAAAAGGAATCTCTAGTGTGTTATATGGATGCAACAACTACCAATTAAAAATCCTATGACTAAGATCAGAAAGAAGGAGAGGAGGACCTCCCCTATCAGTAGACTTGGGGAAGGGCATGCATGCAGAAAGTGGGGGGAGGGTGGGACCGGGAGGGGAGGAGGGAGGGGTTTATGGGGGATACAAAATGAATAAAGTGTAATTAATAAAAGTTAAATAAAAAATTTAAGAAAAGAAAAAGAAAATCACAAAATTTGCATGAAAAAAAACCCAACTGACAAAAAAAAAAAAATCCTATGGCCTACGGCTGAGGCAGAAGATAGAAGGTGTGACATTGTGACATTCGGCAGGCATACGGTATTATGGGATAGTTCCAGGTGCATTAGAGTACCCAGTAAGGTGTGAAGAGGACAGGTTACATGGTACCTAAGCACAGGTAACTAGCCACATGGAAAAAATATATACGCTAGTATAATGGGTTATTTTAATTTATGAACTAGTCAGAGAAGAGCCTAGCTATATAATGTAGGTATTGTAAATAATAATTTGAGTCTCATGAGTTATTATTCTGGAAGCATGGAATCAGGAAGAAAAACTTCCCATTACAGTTAACCATTACTAAATGGTTAGCCCTGAAATGTGTGTATGTGTGTATGTGTGTGTATTTATGTGCATTTATACACAGACACACACAGAGACACACAGACACATACACACACATATTAATTGAAAAAGAGACCATGAATTTGTGATAGAAAAGAGGAATGTATGGAGGTAGGAATAAAAGTCTTAATTGTAATCATATATTTCAAAACTTAAAAACAACTGTTTTGCAGGAAGATGAATAGGAAATGGGAAGAAATTGCTATAGAAGATGGATGGTTATGGCAGGCTGAGCCAGAAAGCTTCTCTGAAAATGTACTTCAGTGGAGGCCTGAAGAAAGAAAAGGAGTCACACAGGCAGGCAACTGTGGACACACACTCAAGGAGAAAACACAGATACAAAGGCCATAGGGCACTTAGAAGCTTCAGGGAACTAAGAAAGCAAACCTGAATTGGAGAACTCAAGTAGGGCAGAAAGCTTTACAAGCTATTGGAGAGAGAGTGATTGGTGGCTGGGATAATACTGTGGCTTAACAGCAATTTTGTTGTGGCTGTTGTTGATTTTGGGTTTGGGTTTTGTTTATTTGTTTGTTTTAACTAAAAGAGACATTAAGAAGGTCCAGAGCTAATGTGAAGTACAGTCCAATTCAAAAAGTCCTTCTGTTTCATATGAGGAAAAAAGCTAGGAGCAGAATAGGTAAGGAAGGAGATATTGAGAAAGAACAATAGTTTGGAATGAAAAACTGACACAGAGAAAATGGGGGAATACTTAAATTTTAAATATTGAGAACTGAAACTGGTAGTGTTTACTTTTGGATTTATATTGTGGGGCTAAGCTTTAAGGTTGAGAAATTTTAAAAAAATATGATGTCATCATTTATCAATAAAAGATAGTAGATGAAGAAGCTTTGTTATTTGAAGGAGAAAAGCCTAGAAGTTTAGTTTGGAGTGTGATAGAATGAGATAGCCTCAGGATCAAGTATAGGTTAAGTAGAAAATAATTCCAGGATTCAGCTGAGGGCATATTTTTATTTAGAGTTGGAGACAAAGAAAGGAAACAGAAAAGCGATGATCAATTAGGTGGGATAAAAATTGGTTATATGGACATTCTCACAGTCTCTGTTCTATCTTTATCTCTGCACATCTTGCAGGCGGGTTACATTTTGGTTTTACAAGTGGATTGGTTAGAGCCAAACTCTGACACCATTAGTGATACTCTGCTCTATTTACAGATAGGAGCCTAGCATAACAGTCCTCTGAGGAGTGCAAGGGAGTCCTGTAGATGAGTGAGGGACTGTGTATAGAAGGATCCAGAGGGGACAAGAATGCCAGAAGACCAAGAGACTCATATAATTTAGGCCCACGAGGGCTTACAGATATGGAAGCACCAACCAAAGAGCATGCATGGACTGGACCAAGGCCCCAAATACATAAGTAACCTATAGGAAGCTTGATTTTCATGTGGGCGCCCTGGTAATTTGAGCCAGTGATGTTTATGACATAGACTCTGTTGTCTGCTTTTAGATAATTTCCCCCAAATGGGGTTGCCTTGGTTGGCCTCAGTGGATGAGGATGATCTCAGTCCTGATGTGACTTGATGTGCCGGGGTGGGTTGATGGAGTCAGGCTCTCCCTTTCTGAGAAGGGAAGGAGAGATAGGATGAAGAGTGTGAGGAGGTGGACCTGGGTGAGAGGAGGAAGTGGGATATGATTGAGATGTGAAGTGAACATATAAATTAAAAATAAATATAAAAAATGTGGATGTGGGTTGGTTCTAGGAAAAAAAAAGGTATTTGGAGATGAAGGGAGTTAATATCAATTACCTCTGATGCAATCTGTATGATGAGGACTAAGAAATGGCCACTGTGTTGGATGACAGGCTACTGACAGAGTGAAAACACAGTAATAATCAGTGGATAGTATTAGGGGGCCAAGGAGAACTTAAGGTATCAACATAGACCTAGGATGATATTCTGGAGATGAAGGGTAATAGCAGAAGTCTGGGGTGAACAGAGCACTTTAATAAGATGGGAAATGCTACAGTGCTTTTGTGTGAGAAAAGAATGATACAGAAACAAATAGGAAACTGAGAATTTAGGAAAGATGGTTGATAGGTAACAGACACTGGAAAAGATGTCCTTTAATAGAAGAGAGAAGAGGTTCTCACAACACAGTAAAGAAATTGGCTACAAAGAAAGGCAACTTCGTTTATCACAGGAGTAAGCAAAGACACAGGGGGAAAACACAGAAGCAGGAACTCAGCTGTATTTGGTGATGGATGCAGGTGAAACTTCTCTTCTCATAGAGATTCTATTTTCTGAGTGAATTAAGAGAAATTATATTTTCTTCCTATAGCCAGGTGGGAATAAATCACAGAGCCCTTTGATTTCTGGGTTTCAAACTTTGTTCTTTATATGACCCTGCAATGTCTCTGTCTGACCTTCAGAGTAAAAACTCTAAACCTCATCTATACTTTAGAAATTCTCACGTAGTGTAGTGTTAATATTCAGAAGAGTGATTAATTTAAATTTATTAACCATTATTCTAGCATCATTTTTATGGTTGAGAGATATCCATTCAATTTTTCTACTTTTAATAGCAACCCCTTAGCCAATTTCTCTAAGCTCAAATTACCAATAACAACTTAATCATTGTGGCAAGAATTTGGGGTCAGCACTAGCACTACCTAACAGATAAGTAAATGCATGATCAGCAGGATTAAGATGCTCTCATCTCTACCTTATACTCCACTCCCAGCATGGTTCATAAGGCTCACTGAGTATTTGGTGAATGGAGAGTTATCACCTCTCTTATGAATTTTATTACTTAGCTGCCTTTCAGTTGCAACAGATGAAAAATGTCCATCAAACATGATTTCATCTATTATATTTCTATTTCAGGTTCAGGGATGGTTTATTCAATGGTGAAACATTATGTCAATGGACTATACGTTTAACTTATAGCCACCTTTAACTTATAGCTTGTGTAAACATGGCAGACTACCATGTGCTGAAAGCTCTCTTCAGACACAAAACTGAGTGAATTTTCTTGTTTGTTACTCTTGAAGTAAAAACAAAAACAAAAACAAAAACAAAAAACCTTCACATAAAATACACCAGGTTCTGGCAACAGACTGAGGTAAACTATGTAGTAACCAATACACTCCTTCTTCATTCAGCTGGTGGGATGGAAGACATGTCCGTTACACATAGGGACATCCAGAACATGAAGCCAGGATCAGATTCCTCTCCCTTGGGACACAGTAATTCAGAGAATGATTGTCATGGAATCCAGAAGGAAAAGAAAAAGAGATGCCTGAAGTCAAGAAGCCAATTTTCTCTCTGTCCAAGTGGAGAGATTGTAACTGTGACTCAAATGTGACATATGAATCTCAGGTGCTCGTCTTGCGAAAGAGCTGCTTTGATAATTTTCTCTTCTTTGCTTCCTCTCTTGATACCCCCATTTCTTTCAGTATGCATGATCCATTTCCTACTAGGTGAAAATAAATTCAAATTATCCCATAAAGTATCAAATTCTTAGTCATACTAATAAAGAATAAGTATGGGCTCATCTCTTTTTTTTTAGAGCTTTAACTGACATTAGTTAACAATTAATTATTGTACCAAACCATTAAAGAGGGTATTCTATAATAATATTGATTTGCTTCTGAAAGTTAAAATAAGACATGAACAAGGCTAAGAAATCTATGAACAGCCCTATCATTTACCTGAAGATGTATTCTATATCAAAGAGATACAATGTAGCCCATCCAAAGGAGACAACTTCCTGAACAAAACACCAATACCATAGGCTCTAAGATCAACAATCAATAAATGGGACCTCATGAAACTGAAAAGCTTCTGTAAAGCAAAGGACACTGTCATCAGAACAAAACATCACCCTACAGACTGGGAAAGGATCTTCACCAACCCTATGTCTAAAAGAGGGCTAATCTCCAGAATACATAAATAATTTAAGAAGTTAAACAGCAACAAATCAAGTAGTCCAATTAAAAATGGGGTACAGAGCTAAATATACAATTTTCAATAGAGGAACATCAAATGGCAGAGAAACACTTAAAGAACTGCTCAGAGTCCTTAGTCATCATGGAAATGCGAATCAAAACAACGCTGAGATTTCACCTTACACCCATCACAATGGCTAAGATAAAAAACTCAAGTGACAGCACATGCTGGAGAGGATGTGGAGAAAGGGGAACTCTGCTCCACTGCTGGTGGGAATGTAAACTTGTACAACCACTCTGGAAATCAATCTGGTGCTTTCTCAGAAAATTAGGAATAGTGCTAACTCAAGATCCAGACATACCACTCCTAGGCATATATTCAAAATATGCTCAACCATGCAACAAGGACATTTGCTCAAATAATAACCAACAGCTAGAAACAACCCAGATGTCCCTCAATGGAGGAATAGATACAGAAATTGAGATACATTTACACAATGGAATACTACTCAGCTATTAAAAACAAGGAAATCATGAAATTTGCAGGCAAATGGTGGGAACTAGAAAAGATCATTTTGAGTGGGGGAACCCAGAAGCAGAAAGACACACATGGTATATACTCATTCATAAGTGGATATGAGCCATATAATATAAGATAAACATACTAAAATCTATACTCCTATGGAAGCTAAACAACAAGGAAGACCCTAGGGAAGATGTTTAACCTAATTCAGAAGGATAAACATGATAGACATTGAAGCAGGAGAACACAGGGAACAGGACAGGAGCCTATCACAGATGGCCTCTGAAAGACTACTGATCCAGGCAGGTACCAAAGCAGGCTGAGACTCATAGTCAAACTTTCGACAGAGGGCATGGAATTTTATGAAAGAAGGGGGAGATAGAAAGACCTGGAGAGGACAGGAGCTCCAAAGTGAGTTCAATGGAGAAAAAATAAAAATAATAAAAAAAAAAAAACAAAAACAGCCCTGCAGAGACTGATAACCCAACCAAGAATGCATGGAGAGGACCTAAATCCCTGGCTTGGACGTAGCCCATAGACTCAGTCTCCAAGTGGGTTCCCTAATAAGGGGATCAGGGACTTTCTCTGGCATCAACTGAGTGACAGGATCTCTGATCACCTCCCCTTGTGGGAGGGGTGTGCAACCTTGCCAAGCCACAGAGGAAGACAATGCAGATAGTCCTGATTAGACCTGATAGACTATTGTCAAACAGAAGGGGAGGAAGACCTCACCTATCAGTGGACTAGGTGAGGGACATAGGGGGAGAAGAAAGAGGGGTGGGATTGGGAGGAGATGAGGAAGGGGGATGCAGCTGTGATACAAATTGAATTAATCATAATAAATGATAATAATAAACATTTTTAAATGTACCTATTCATTGTCAAAGTCAAGGATATTTTAAAAGTAAAATGAAAATATTTTAATATTATTTTAATTTTTTCTTTATTATTATTTATTACAATTTATTCACTTTGTATCCTTGCTGTAGACCCCTCCTCATCTCAGTCCCACCTTCTCTCCCTCTTCCTTTTCTATTTCCCTCCCCTAGCCAACTGAGAAGGGAAGACCTCTTCCCCTACTATCCGATGCTATCCTATCCTATCTCATTAACATTGCCTGCATCCTTTTTCTCTGTGGCCTAGTTAGGCCACCCCACCAGAGGGAGGTGATTAAACACCTGGCCACTGAGACCATGTCAGAGACAGCCCCTGCTCTCATTACGAGGGAACCCACATGAAGACTAAGCTGCCCATAGACTACATCTGAGCAGGGGAAGAGGTCTAGGTCTTTGGTTGATTCATCATCTTCTGCAGGACCCCCTCAGCCCAGATTTTTTGGCTCTGATGGTCTCCTTGTGGAACTCCTGTTCCCTCCAGGTGTTTTAATCTTCACCTTCTCTCATAAGATTCCTGCACTCTGCCTGAGGTTTGGCTATGAGCCTCAGCATCTGCTTCAATATCCTGCTGGATAGAGTCTTTCAG